>NW_024870986.1:1157500-1757500 GCF_019054845.1 Dipodomys spectabilis
GAATTTGCAATGCTTCAAAAATCTATTCCATAATTTGTTATGAGCACATATCAACCTACCTGATGTGGTTTAGTTTTCGTGTTTCTTTATTTGTTCAAAATTTTAATATGGATGTATGCACAGTGGTAACATTAAAATTATTAATCAAAAGAAAAATAATAGCAAAATCATACACACATATCACACTATGATGCTAATAATAATTTTGATGAAGATGATGATGATGACCACAGTGTAGCCTGATAATGACAATGTTGTGATTGAAAAGGTAAAAAAGAACTTTAGACATCATTGAAGGTAGATTTCCCACATTGAATACATAGTTATAAACAGTGTTGGATTACATACAATAAGAATAACGAGAGGAGAGTTTCAATATCAATAAATAAAATCACATAAACAGGTTCAGACACTAAAAAACCCTAACCTTATTCCTGCTGTTTCTCTAATGTGTACTCATTTTCTTGGTGGTATTTTTTTCTAACAACTAAAATCGTTTATTTCAAACATTTTGATGGACTAAGCTATAGTTTTCAACTAAGTGTTATTAGTTCAAATAACATTCTCATATAGATAGTATTCAAATTAATGTTTCCAATGATATATTAAGAGTATGTTCTTCAATAAAGCTGTAAACACATGACCCAATTTACATAATACCACTTACATATCTGTAGTTACCATAAAAGGACACAGACTGTAGAGCCAGTACTTAAAATTTATTTTTATTTCTGCATGAAACTATTTGTGAATTCATACCAACAAATTGAATTTGACTCTTTATTTATAAGCTAAGGTGGAAAATATAAGGACGCTTCAGCTATCTTTTTTCTTGCTCCAGAAGTCAACAAATATATTCTTCAATATTTCTGGTAGATTACCTCCATTTACAGATGAGAAATGTAAGACCAACAGTCAATGTAGTGAGTAAATAATGATACTGGAATTTGTATCTGAGCTCTTCACTCTGTGTGCTTACAAGGAGAGTAACTTGGTGATGGAGAGGACCAATATGAAAAGACTATGTGGAAAAATCATACTTTGTAAACGGTTGTTTTAGGAATAGGGGATCAGTGATGAATAATTGAAACAGGCTGGTGTCAGGCGCATAAAAGGGAGTACATAGAAATTGTATTAGTGAAAGAAACTGAGAAAATCTTCATCATTCATCTTATCTAATGGCAGGGAGTAGAAGGGAAAGAAGAAATCTAAAGTGCCTTCACATCTCTGGCTAGCATTTGTGTTAGTTATATTATTCGTGATAAAGACTACAGGTGGAAATGATGGATTTAGAGGAAAAAACTCTCAGAAAATTCTAAAGTTTATGTTAAACAGATGCAAAGATAGGCCTGTTTAGATATCATCAAAATATCCACGACCATGAATATGAAAAAATGATAAAAATCAGTGGTATTATTAAAGGGAAGAAGAAAAGGAAAATTCTGACACATGTGTGAGCAATGCAAGCAACAGTGTGGACAAGATTAGAAGAAAGAGATAAATAAGGAAACAAAAACGTAATAAACACAGATTTACAGAAGTAAAGGAAAGAACGAATTTGCAGGAATATATTGAAAGAAATATGCTATTTGGATTTGGAAAGTAAAGGACATAGACAAGTTCAAAAAGAACAGTGTTTTGGTGAAAGTCATATTGATAAAATTTTGAGATATGAATGTGAAGTCATGAAATTCTGAATCCATGCATTCAACAGATCCTGTTGATTTTAAATTCAAGGAACAAATGCTTTTATCCTGACCTTAGAAGAATTATACAGATATAACTCTCATTAACTACTTAGAGGTATTCTGTGAATATTTTTGAAGACTTTGTTTAGCCAGGTGAATAAAGATTGAACTACAGCACAGGCAAACCTAATTTGTGCTACAGTTCCAAGGAGTGACCCATGTATCCACACCATTTTGGGATTTTATTGAAATGTCTTTAGATATGTTCGTATATCTTATCAGCCTAATCATTATAAATGTAGGACAAGTAGCACCAAGTATTACGTTGAACATACAGCTTTACTGATGTGACTGAAGCCTCCTCGAATTGATTCTTCTGTAGAATAAAAAATGCCTGAGTAGCCATTGACACGTCATAACTGCCATATACTCCATTTAAATCTAATTTTTGTTAGGAATATCTCCATGCTGTAATAACCCTGTCAATCAACCTGCTACAAATTCTTATATGTAGAAAGTGCTCTTATAACCTTCAAGTTTTTACTGAATGGAAGAGTTCAGACATTACCCTCACCACTAAGATTAAATGCCCAGAAAGATTAGACATTTTGTGTTAATGCTTTTCTTTTATTTTTTCATACACATTGGCAAGTGGGAAAGGATTCTGATGTAACAATAACACAATTTTGACTTGTACTAACAAAACATCTAGGATCTAGTGTTAATTCATATACTTACTAATTAGTTCCAAATTTTGTGGATATTTATATTTCTCCTGGGAAAACAAATGAGTTCCAAGAAAATGCCCCTAAGGAGCCTTTCAATTCCAATATCACTGTTAATGAGATAATGTCTCATAATGCTTTAAATTCTATATCCTCGAATGTAGGTATAGGGTTATACTGTGGAACTTTTCTCCTCAGAGAGTGAGTACTACCCTATTGTTTAACATGGTCAAAGTACCGTGATAAATAGACGGGGCGTATGCAAACAAAAACTGGTAGTGGAACAATGTTCTTAGCAGTTTGTAAAGATGAAATGGAAATAGAGCAACCATAATCTCAAAAGGAATGTGCAAAGAAGACAAAAGCACAAAGTAGAATGTGCCAAGGAAATGTGGAGTAAAATTTCAAATTATGTGCTCAGGAGTGAGGATGTGTTCAAAGTACTGCTTCAGAGAATATAGTTGAATATCTTGGGGGAAAAAACTGCTTTAAATTATTCTGTGATAATTGTACAAGTAGAAGCCCCTAACTCTGACTGTAATCAGCCACAACATCATCAAATTAGGGACTATTTTCCAAGTGCAAAGTGAGAAAAAGAGGGCTCATCGCAGTTAGTGTTCAGGTTAAAGTAATGGAAATCACTTAATTTTTCTGATAAATCTTCATTTATTGCTGGAGCATTAAAGTAGGGAAAAGTCAAGTAAATATATTGCATGTTCCTAAATTAAGCTGGATGTATTATATTGTTCTCTATTTTAACTTGGAAGTTATAGATTATATCTTTTTATACTCTGATTTGGGACACTGATCTGCTCTCAGTTATTTCTACTCTTCCCCTTCTTTTGACCATCCGCTTACATAATCTTTATTTAAAGAGACATACTTGAGCTTGCATTTCTAAATTCTTCAAAATTATCTGAATTTCTTCATACTTCTGGCAGCCTCCTAAATCTTGCTCCAGGGAATATTTTGTCACTACCATTTTTATCCTATATGATATCTTCCTGCCTAATACAGTGCAAAATATACATCATCCAGATATCTCAACACTTGTACTAACATAAAATATTATCTTACTTAGAAACCATGATTTCAGTATATCTGGGGAGGTGGCATCTGTCATTTTTGAATGACCTTAAGTGATACTTACATGAAATCATGTTTTAAACCAATATGCCACTGAGAAGATGAACGAATCGATAAAATCGATGAAATCATTAATACACACACACACACACACACACACACACACACACACACGGTGGAATTCTATGCTTCCAATTCATAAGGAAATGGAAAGACTTGGAAAAATCCTACTAAGTAAATTAAGCAAGACACAAAGAAACAGATTCCATGGTTTCCCTCATGTGTAATAAGTAGGAAATGTCTAGGATGGTCGTAGCAGATGAGCAGAATGGCTCAAGAACTATGTATATATGACCATATAAGTGGATGCTGAGCAAAATGAACTCCTAGACATTGAAACAAAGGTTTTCCTTTGTGGTTTTTTTTTTTTTTTTAATGTACTATGTGATTTCTTTATTCTTTTGTGTTTTCTCCTGTGGTTTATCTCCTGCTGCATATGATTTCAGTATCCTGTGTATTGTATACATATTTATCTTAATTTGGCAAGGGAAGAGGAACAACAAAATGGTGAGAGAGAGGACAAAGAGCAAACCAATGCCATAGCAATACTCACAAGACAACATGTTGGAAATTTTCACTACATCTTGTGAGGGGTATTGGGGAAAAGGAAAAGTGTGAGAAAAATGAGGGAGCGGGTAAAAAGTTCGACATATTATGTATTCACTACATTACAATTACTGAAACCCCTTCTATATATTAAATTGACAATAAAATTAAATTTAAAAATAAGCTACATAAAATAGAATTTCACTGTATTATTATAGTAAATATTATTCTATATGTATTACCTTTATAAAATGAACAATATTTGGCTTCTAATTTGAATTAATTGCTCCTTTCTTTATCAGAGGGTCAGCAACTGGAATGTTATCAAACTATACAAAATTTTCAGAATATACTTGCCATTATTTTGAAAAAAAAAAAACCATTATTTTAGTATTGTCTCATACTAAATAGAAAATAGTTCAATTCTCTGGAAACTCCTAACATTTAAAACTGAATTTTTGTTAAGAGGAGAGAATATATGTGTTCTTCAAAATTCCTATGACTACTAACTACTCATTTTCAAATTCTGAACATGCCATACCAGAGACATTCAAAACAGTGCCTGTTTGCATTTTATTTAATTCTGCAATAGATGCAGCCACATTCTGGTTGAAGATAAAACTATGAAGTATCTATAATAATTAATTCCTCTGGAGTAAACATTTGTTCATCAGAGTAAGCTATTATTTCTATGAAAATCAATCCCAACATTTTATGCAGTGAAGTCATTCTAGCCGAACAATTTCCAACTTGTAAGGTGCACCTTAAAATTCCCTAAATTTCACAGCATGACTAGCTTAACACTATTGTGAAAAAAATATACACTTCTACTAATGTAATGCCCTTTCTATTGTTCTAAGAACACTGCACTAAACTTTGCTGCATCATTTTTCCCCAAGTGATATTCTTGAGATCAGAAAATTTGCAAATATTCTTTTTACTTATCTTTTTTCCTATAATAGATATTCAGGAGGCTAAGATCTGAATATTATGGTTCAAAGCACACCCAGGCAGGAAGGTTTCTTAGATTCTTATCTCCAATGAACTGCTCAGGAAAAGCCAGACAAAAGTGGCACTGAGGTTCAAGTGGTAGATAGTAGTCTTGACCAAAAACAGGCACAAGGACCGTGCCCTCAGCCTAAATTTAGCCACAGTTAAAAAAATGTGTACATCTTTATCTGACACCCATCAGAGATTAAACCTGAGTATGAAACCTAAGGAAAATGATAAGGTAAGAATTTAACTTTTCTGGATTTAAGTAAACAAAATGCAGCATAGAGTAACTCATTGGTTTAAAGTCAACCTATTTCTCCAAAACATTCTAAGCATTTCCTTACAATGTGTATTATTCTCAAGAAGGGAATGGAGAATATGAGAATTGGACTAACCAAGTATTGTCTTCAAATATACATAATTTGGATTTACCTCTTTTTTCGTTATAGGCATTTTTGAGAAAACTGTTTGAATAATTGATTTCCTGGTCGGGTATAATATATCCTAGTTTCATATACCAAACTTCATTCAGAAAATGGTATATAGTGATTAAGTAAACATATTCAATAAATGTCATAAAGTATATACCTATAGGAATAATATTTTTAAGAGTGCATTTTAAATATTCTAATATAATTATTTATTTGATGGGAAAATTTCACATTAACAGTAATTAACTGGAATACTTTAACGTTAATTGGACAAGATTGTCTTTCTAAATGAGCAAAACCAATTTCTCCCTTTCTTTATCAAGGAAACAACAGAGGAAAAAATGGAAATTAACATATGAATATATAACAACTGGAATTAATTTTTGTCTTTTTATTAGCAAATATTAATTTCAAAAAGTGTTTTATTGTGTTATACACATATGTCCATATAATGTAGCCATCTACATTTTATTCCTTTTATTAGTTTTATTATACCATCATACTTACTTATAAAATATTTGAATATATTTATCCACAATATTTCTCTTCATGTCCTCTCTTAATTTTTTCCAAATTTAATCAGTTCCATATTTTAAACCTGGGTCATTCATTGTATTTTCTGGTTCTAGAGTCTGCATATAAGAAATCTAGTATGTGTTTTTCACAGTATGGCAGATTGCATTAATAAGAAGGTTTCCAGTTCTATCCATTTTTTGAAGATGATATGATTTCATTACTATGTGTGGCTAAATAATATATCATTGTGTATATTTATTATAACTTGTTTAGTCAATGAGTGATTAAGGAACATATAGGTTAATTCTGTAGTTATTTATGCTTTTTATGTGGGAGAAGTAAGGATGGAAATAATGATGTTTAGACTGAGAAACATGCTCTTTAGTATGGCACTCTAGTATTTGAAACATCAGCTGCTCTTTCATCAGTATTTCAATACTGCATTATATTTTAAAAATAAAATTTAATTACATTTTCAAAGGTGTTCTCTTTCAGTATCCATATAACTTTTTATTACAGTGTTATATTTAGTATGTCATGTGAGTGAAAATGCATGCATGTTTGTATATATAGCTGACTCTAAGGAAACTGAATGTATGTGAGATACAGGATTCAAATAAAAGTTTCAGACCTGCTAAGATGCTAAACTGAATATGTCCAGTTTGTGGAGTGTGATTTCAAGATCATATTTTGTAGGTTTCATACCAATTAAGTAGATGTTTCTCATCCAAAATCATAAGGAATAAAACAACTACTCTCTTTCATAATCATTTAGTCTTAGTACTCCAGACATTGTAATTAGTGGAAAAAATGATTGAAAGTAAGATGGGTCAGTAGTGAGCCTTTAGAAACACTGAATTTTCCCCAAAATCTTCAGATGCACTCTGTGAATAGAAGTTACAATTTTATATATTTATAAATATATTTATAAACATACACGTATAATATGATTCTATTTATGTAAATATGTGCATATAATATAAATATATCATATATTTGTTATATTTTAAATGTATCATAAATATTTATTTATATTTAAATGTAATTCATATTATCATATGTACATATATATATATATATATATATATATATATACACATATATTTTTTTGGTCAGTCGTGGGTCTTGAACTCTTGGCGTTGGTGCTGTCCCTATGCTCTTCAGCTCAAGGCGAGAGCTCTACTGCTTGAGACATAGCGCCACTTCCTGTTTTCTGGAGGTTTATTAGAGATAAGAATCTCATGGAATTTCCTGCCTGGGCTGGCACTGAACCATGATCCTCAGATCTCAGCCTCCTGAGTAGCTAGGATTACAGTTATGAGCCACCAGTGCCCGGCTATATTTATATCTGAAATTTGTCAGTGGAACAAAAGGTACAGAAACTATTATTCTTAACATGAAAGGACTTCACATTGACAGGTGTAGTTACAAGAAGAAAAACGATAAATATTCACAGTGGCACAAAAATCCCTTAGGTGCCTAGTTCGACAACTCTTTTTTTGAGACACTTCATGTTGTGTACTTGGTTTTCAACCGAAGCGACTATAGAAGTTATTGGACCCTAAACAACACTGACAATTGCCCACTGACAAATACCCACTCCTCTATGACAGATTTAGCAAGGACTATCATGGAGATTCTTGTTAGGGACATGATGAAAAATTTATATGTTAGTTGTGATTACAGAACTGTTTTACACCTGTCACTCAGACAGTAACTGTATTTAACATAGTTCCTTTGCTCTAACTTATATTTTCTTGGCTCAGGAAATTGTTTTTATTTGTGAAAACTTGGCTGTTCACAACATAGACATGCGTTTTAAATCCTTTTGAAATTACTGTCTGCACAGAGTTCTATGAGATGAACTTCTCTTTACCACTGAAATGAACTTACTCTGATTCAAACTTGGACATCAGCTAGATTGTTCTCCTTCCCTGAAAACCATCTATATAGACGTCTTTACATGTAAAACAGATCCTCACTTACTTGCAAAAGTCTGTCAGTGAGTCAAACCTAACTCACCCAAGTGAGGTTAATTCATCTCCCATGCTTCCTTTCATTAAAAATGGTAAGAACTGTTTAGCAATGTACATACTTTTTATTGTGAAGTGTGACTCCTATGTTCCATAATGTGAATCAAGCAGAGGAATCAGTTTATGATAGGAAAGGTCATTTCAAAGAGTCTTAGACCTTGAAAATTATCCTGAGTATAATTTTTGGAGAAATATCTCTTTTCAAAATAGAGGACTCATTTATTATTATTCTTATTTTTGTTTGTT
The DNA here is from genome assembly GCF_019054845.1 of Dipodomys spectabilis. Taxonomy (NCBI): domain Eukaryota; kingdom Metazoa; phylum Chordata; class Mammalia; order Rodentia; family Heteromyidae; genus Dipodomys; species Dipodomys spectabilis. The sequence goes on from NW_024870986.1 coordinate 1,165,825, forward strand.
TTTTTGGGGGGGGTCCGGTCGTGCGGCCTGAACTCTGGGCCTGGGTGCTGTCCCTCAGCTTTTCAGCTCAAGGCTAGCGCTCTACCACTTGAGCAACAGCGCCACTTCCGGATTTTTTCTTTTTGCTTATGTGGTGCTGAGGAATCGAACCCAGGACCTCAGGCATGCAAGGCAAGCACTCTACCACTGAGCCATCTTCCCAGCCCCTCAATTATTTTTTATATTGTGCTGGTACTGGGGTTTGAACTGCTGGCCTTGAGCTCTATCGAGGCTTTAATTCTCAATGTTTGCTCTATACCACTTAAGCCACACTTGTACTTCTTCCTTTCACCACAACTGGAGAAACGAATCTCTTAGGTTTATCTACTTGGAATAACTTCGAATTGCAATTGTCAAATTTGAACCTACCAAGTAGCTAGATGTAAGCCACTGGTGTTCTGCTACAACTCACTTCTAAAGAATAAATGATCACAAAAATCAGAGAAAAATATTTGTTCAATTATTTATGTGTTGTCTAAAAAACCAAATCATTTGCTACTGAAAGAGAAAAATAGAGATGATAGAGATGAATATGGAGGAGCAAGACCCCAAGAAAGAAGGGAAGGGATGATAAATGAGGGGAGGAGAAGGGAAGGGAAGATACGCGAGGAGGGGGAGCTGAGTAGAATTTTTTACTCATCACTAAGGTATTGTTGGACAATCAGTGCTTTTGCATTTATGTAGCCAAAGCTTTCTATTTTTGGTAGTTGTAAACTGAGACATAAAATACCAATTTACAGGTAATAACCTGTTAGTGTGCTTCCTCCTGCACCAAGGAAGCCATAGTAAGGTTACTGTTAGAGAGAAGGCAAGAGTAATCAGTTTAAGTGATTCTGAGAAACAATAATTGACATGCAAGGAATGCTCCCTTGTATGGTGAAATCAAGCATCACTCTTGTTCCCTGCTCCAGACTTCCTCTCAAAAAGAACAGCAAAAACAGAAGAGGAAGGAAATATCTGAGTAATGATCATCTCTCTATTTTCCCTCATCTCTTGACCACTCAAACAATAAAGCCAAAGGAGACTTAACCTGAGCTTGTGGGAGAAATAGGGGGGAAAGTTCATTCTAACAAAGAGAAAGTTGTCAAGTAATAGGGGTGGCATTTCAAATACTGAAATAAACCTTTTATAATTATTAATATAAAGTAACTTGAAATTTATTGAACATTTAGAAGAATACAGGGCTCACTACATAGTGGAATCTGCATTATTAATACTGACTCTTGCTTCTATCATCAGAAATTGAAGATCTTCCCTAATATTCCAATACTAGGCAAATTACCCTTGATATTCACTTAAACTTTGTGAATATAATGCAGAAAACATGACTTTAAATTTAAACCGGTGAAGTGATAGGTAATGGAAATTCATTATGAATAGCATAATGCTGAGAGCATGGAAATTATTTTTCTTTCGTTTTCTGTGTGTAGAGAAGAAAAAAGGTCTCTTGGATGGCCCTGAAGTTCCAATTCTAAATTTAGGACAGAAGGTGAATAGTAAAGGAGACCTATTTCAGCCATTCAGAGATTAGAAATGTGGAGGAATTTCCTCATTTTTGTAGGTCAAACATGGAAGAGAAGATGTGGCAAGTCCAAAGCCAAATGCCAAAGGCATGAAGTTAAAACCAGTCTCAATAGAGAATCTGGGTTTAAAGAGAGTAGGGTAGAAGAGTGGAGAGGGAAATGGTGGACTAATACATTCATAGTATTCGATGTACATGTGTGAGGATATAAGTAGTAAACTTGAAGGGATAGGGGGGGTTGGGGTAAGGGAAGGAAGAAAAATGGAAAGTTTGACAAAGATCCAGATGTATTGCACATTGAAATGCATATACACTCTATTCAACACTGACATGATGAAGCGAAATCCATTTGCACAACTAGCTAAATATTAAAAAGTTTTTGAAGTTTTAATATTGAGCGACCAGAAGCCTAAACCCTTAGAGATAAACAAGATGATAGCATTGACATATTGTTGAGGCTTGTGCTCCTTTCAATATGCAAAATTTAATAAGTGTTATCTGGGCAAATGTACATTTTATTTTACCAATTCCTTTTTCAAATTGCTTAAAATATAGAGAACCAAATTCCCATATTACTTCACTTCCAATAAAAAAAAATCTTATAGACCTTTAGTTTTCTCAGTTGTTTCTAAATATCTTAATGCAATGCATTGGAAATAATTTCATTCTCATTTAATTCTAAATTTGAAATCACTAAATTCTTTTAAAATCCTCTTACTCGGGCACAGGTATGGATAGATAACTGACGTGGGCAGAATCAGAATTATTCAGAAGGCTGTAAATGGATCCTCACCTAGTTTTCTCTCTGCTAGATCATAGAATACAGACTGCCCTAATTGGAAAAAGTTAGCCTTCCTAGGTTTTCTTCATATAAACACTCTATCAACATTTTGTTGTTAGAGGATTATTCAAGATTAGCTATATGTTATTGATAATGACTGAACATTACAGAAAGGTTAGGGAAAACCCTCTACACTTCAGTGAGGTTGTGAATTGTGCTTCATAAAGTGTTATGAAATCGCTCCATGAGAAATCTAGCAACCTCATTTCTAAAAAGTCCTTGCATGGTTACTCTTTCTAATAATGTCTCAATTCAAGTACTTCTCCTTGGAGTTCCATACTACTCAATGATGCTGTATTAGCTCCTTGTTATATTTTGCAGACCGGTGTTGGTGATGAAATTTGTGCTTTCCAAAATTGCTCTCCCAATTCCACCCACAAAATGCAGACAAATATTCTGAAAGAACAGTCAGAGGAAGATGGCGGAGGAGAAGCTGCAGGCTAAACAAGCTCTGGCATAGAAAGCAGCTTTAGTGTTCCAGTGAATAATCCTAGACTAGAGAATCACAAGTGTGCCATCACAGTACAGAGAGTTTGGCAAGAGAGGGAAAATCCAGGAAGGAGACAGATCTGAGCACCTGACCTTAGTTGCAGCTCTGGCCAGGGGCGGTGGCAGCAGCAGCTGCCTTAGCCACGATACCAGAGAGAATCTGGGACAAAGGCACCAGATGCAGTGGGTGGGTGGATTCTACTCAACACCAGCAAGAACTGACAAGGATTAGATATGCTCATCCTACAGATCTACAGATCGCACACCTGAGACTATGCAGAAACCAAGATTCTGGCAAGCAGGAACCAAGACTCTGGCGTGAATAGAACCGTGACATCTTCACTCCTTCTCCGGGAACATAGGAGGAAAGGTCGCCCCCTTCCCCCCCCACGGCCCCACCATCACCAGAGATCTCCATCTTTGATTCTGACAAAGTCCCAGCTGAGCAACTAGCTCCAACTCAGGCCTTGGAAGAAAAAAAAAAGAGTCATTTAGCAGGTTAGAAGTACCTGATCTGACCTGCCAAGTTCAGCTCCACCCAGGGGAAAGTCATCCAGCTCAGGCAGGGGTTCCTCTGCCCCTGGAGGAGTGACTTCCTTCACTGGGTAAACAGAGCCAGAAGCTGCCTCTCCCTATAGCAGCCTAGACAAACAATTGAAATTCAGTTAACATAATCCCTGAAAATGGCTCTAGGCTGGACTCTGTGAGTCTCTCACCAGCTAGCCCCTCAGGGAAAAGCTACTGTTTGCTGAAAGGCCTCAACCATACCCAAAACCTAGCCTCATCACAGCATCTCCAAGCTAGAGAAAACAGCCATCTCCTATTTTGTGATACTCAAAGCAGATGTCCCTCCCACTGAACTAGACTGGGAGAAGGATCACAAAATCCTGAGTAATGCAGAGCATTTTTCTGCCTGCTCAAACAAACTGACTTAAGAAACCAATCAACCCACAGGAAAACCGAACACCACAAACCACGAAACTGGTTACAGACACAGGAGAGATACAGGATCTTCCCATTTTTGCACCCCCCCCAAAAAAATTCAAAGACCTCTTTTTTTGTACCTTTTTTAATTTTAATTTTTTTCTATTAATCTTTTTTTCTCTCATAATTTTTTAATTTTAATTTTTTGTGAACATACTGTACAGAGGGGTTACAATTACATGGTCAAGATAATGAGTACATTTCTTATCAAGCATTGCAGCCTCCTCCTTTGTTTACCCTTCACATCCCTTCCCAGCCTCCCCCGCTCCCCCCCAAACCCCCCCCTCCCGCACCAAAGTTGTAAAGTTCGTTTTTGACATGACAACTTCTATTTCTCATAGTTGCATCGGGTCCACCTGTATCCTTAAACGACTTGTTATTCCTCATCTCCTCCACAAATTATACCAACATCAAATATAGTGAAAGCAGGGATTATACTGTGGGGGAGCGACATACAAAGATACAAAGAAATAATCTTATAAATGAGTTAGAAACAAATGCATGAAAGAAAAAAATATTTAAATACATATCTTAGGGTTCATTTTCCTAACATCACATTATCTGAACTTCCTGCTTGACTCATACATATACTAGATATTGCAAATAAGGGAAACCAGGGGACCTATGTTTCTTTGGGCTTGGCTAATTTCACTTAATGTAATTTTTTCCAAGCCTTTCCATTTCCTAACAAATGGGGCAATGTCATTCTTTCTGATGGAGGCATAGAATTCCATTGTGTATATATACCACATTTTCTTGATCCATTCATCTACTGAGGGGCATCTGGGTTGGTAAATAATGCTGCAATAAACATAGTTGTGCTGGTAGCTTTAGTGTGGTTTTGTTTGTAAATATTTGGAAAACCAAACACCACAAATAGACTAAAGACTCCACCAAGAAACTGGTTACAGACACAGGGGAGATACAGGATCTTCCCATTTTTGCACCCCCCCCCCAAAAAAAATTCAAAGACCTCTTTTTGTGTACCTTTTTTAATTTTAATTTTAATTTTTTCTATTAATCTTTTTTCTCTCATAATTTTTATTGTGTGTGTGTGTGTGTGTGTGTGTGTGTGTGTGTGTGTGTGTGTGTGTGTGATTTTTTAAAATCTTTTTTGACCTTTTGGTCCTTTTTAAAAATTCTTTTCAAGCTTTTGTGTTTTTTTTTCTTTTTTGCATGACTTAATTGCTTTTCTACTCATCTCCAGAGAAATACCTGTCATTGATTATTAGATCTTATCCCCCATTATGTACATACTTAATCCAGAAATTTATTATTCAAATCACAACCACTTAGGCTTAACTTCTTTAAGAGCAGTATTAAATCTTTATCCCTATGTAATTTTCAAGTAACTAATTTTAAGTATTTTTATTTTTTAGTTTTTCATGTCTCCTTTCTATCCCTTCCCTCATCTCATCCTATCGTTTTCTCCTATAAATATCACTTATTTAAGCTTACATGGTTTTTAAGTGTTTCACGTTTTAAATTTAAATTTTAGTTTTTCCATTTTTTTTCTTTTTTTGTTGTTGGTTTGTTTTAATCTCTCTCCTATCATTCTGTCCAATCATTTTCACTCTCGGAGATTAGGACTTGGTTAAATTCACTTTCCTTTTACTTCTTCACATCCCTCTAAGCCTATTTTCCCCATATTTCTACCTAAAACGAATAATTTCTGGTTTTCCAAATTCTTCTTTGCTGTTTTTAGCCCATTAATCCATAGTTGTTTGGTGCAGAATAGATTATATCTATTGAACTACATTGTATCTATAGCCTTTTGACTGTGTTACTACAGAAATTTGGTCGATGCTTGCCTTAAAATTGTGTTCTAGCACAAAATTGGTGTTTCTTTCATACCAAATGCACAGAAAAAGCTGGAAAAACACAAGAAAAATAGCAAGTCCAGGTCTCTAAACTCCCAGACACAACAATCCAGTAATAGAACAATTAATGAATGATACAGAGAAGAGTTCCCAAAAAGCTCTACAAATACTACTGGTAAACATGATAAAAAAAAAAAAAAGAAATGATTGAACACTTGCAAAGGACTCGTGTTTGCGAGATAGGTAGAGAATGGTGGCAAACCAAAGGTTAGTACAGATATCCTCTGAGCATGAGGAAGCTACTCAAAAATTGATACAAGACTTGCGTGAGCAGGCTGAGAACAGTCAGAGGGAAAGACAGGTACTAAGTGAGCAAGCTGAGAACAGTCAAAGAGAACTACTGGAATTGCATGAACATGAAGAAGCTAATAAAAGTAATAAAGAAACTGCAAGAGCAGGATGAGGAATACATGGAATCCATAAACAGACAGCAGAAAGAATTCAGGGAGACTACCAATGGAATGCTGAATAGAACCGGACAGAAGGAATGGGAGTCCAAGGAAACCATAACCATTCAACTAAGTGATTTGAGAATAAACACTGAACACCAAATTAAGGAACTAAATAACTTCATACAAGATCTAAAACAAAGGTCCATCAAAGAATTTGAAGCCATCAAAGCTGACGAATTAGAAGGAAAAGAAATAAAAACAAATTAGAAAGTCTTGACAGTAGGTTAGACCAGCAGAAGCTCAATTCTCTGGGATTGAAGACAGCCTAAATTTTACAGAAAAAGAACTTACAACTATCCAAGACAAATCCAAGAATATGATAGATCTATCCAACATTTGGAAGACATTATCAGAAGGCTTAATCTGAGGATAATGGGTGTAGAGGAGCACATAGAGACAGAAGTTAATGGTCTAGGAAATTTATTTAACAGGATCCTAACATGCAATAAGATAGGCCTATTCAGATACAAGAAGCTTTTAGAATCCCAAATAGACCAAAGGAGAATAGGACATCCCTGTGTCACTTTATAATCTTAACAGGATCAATTCAGACAAAGGAAAAGATCCTTAAAGTTTTCAAGGAGAAAAGATCAATCAATTATAAAGGGAAACGAATTAGAGTCACCTCAGATTTCTTAGTAGAGGCACTTAAAGCAAGAAGAGCTTGGAATGATGTAGGCCATGACCTAAAGACAAACAACTATTAATCAAGAATACTGTACTCAGCTAAACTCTCCTTCATAAACAAAGGTCAAATAAAAGCCTTTCATAGCAAAGAAAAACTGAAACAATTTATCTCCACCAAACCAGCCCTAAAAGAAAGTTAAGGATGTCCTACACATAGAAAACCAAAAAGACACCAATAAAGGCGAAGAAAACGAACCTAAACTGCTAATCCAAGAACCATAGGAAGAACCCAGTTGCCGCAGCCCCCAAGAAGGTGGATAGCAAGGCAGGAACTCCCAAACACCTCCTAGTCCTAACTCTCAACATTAACAGACTTTATTCACTAATTAAGCAACATAGACTCTCTAGTTGGATTAAAAAGGAAGATCCTTCTATCTGCTGCCTTCAGGAGTCACACCTTCACCATAAAATAAAAATTTTGAAAGTGAAAGACTGAAACAAAATCTACCAAGCAAACAGCCCCAATAAACAGGCAGGAGTTTCAATCTAAATATCAGATAAATTGGACTTCAAATTAAAAATAGTGAGAAGAACTAAAGAAAGTTGCTACATACTAATTAAGGGATCTCTCCTTCAGGAGGATATCATAATTCCAAAGATCTATTCACCAAACAACGGAGCACACAAATTCATCCAAGAAACACTACACTAATTCAAATCTCACATTGATCCAATGACACTAATTGTTGTGGACTTTAACATGCCACTATCCCCACTAGATATATCAAGTGAACAAAGACTCAAAAGACAAACTGCAGATCTAAACAACTGCAGATATCAACTAGACATAAAATATATCTACTGAATATTTCACCTAGCAGCATCAGAATACAAGTTTTTCTCAGCAGCACATAAAACATTTTCCAAAATAGACTACATTTTAGGTCACAAAGCAAACTTGTACAAATTTAGAAGCATTGAAGTTATACCTTGCATTCTCTCAGACCACAGGGAATAAAATTAGAACTCAGTACCAAAAGCCACCAAAGAAAGTCCTGTAACACATGGAGGCTGAACAACACAGAATTGAATGACCAGTGGGTCATGGAAGAGATTAGAAAGGAAATTCAAATGTTCATGATATACAGCAAAAATGAACACAAAAACCATCAGCTCCTTTGGGACACAGCAAAGGCAATACTCAAAGGCAAGTTTATAGCTCTGAGTTCTTACATCAACAAATTTGGAGAGATTTGCAACCAACAATTTAATGAGACACCTGAACCACCTTGAAAAAGAGCAGCAAGATAAGCCCCAACCCAATATACGGAAAGAAATCATAAAAATGACATCAGAATTAACTGAAATCGAACCGATAAAAAAAAAAGTAGAAAGAATCAACAAAAAAAAAGAGTTCGTTCTTCAAAAAAAATTAACAAAATTGGGCTAGGTAGGTGGTTCAGTGGTAGAGTGCTTGCTTGCATGCCTGAGGCCCTGGGTTCGATTCCTCAGCACCAAATAAGCAAAAAGAAAAATGCCAGAAGTGGCGCTGTGGCTCAAGTGGTAGAGCACTAGCCTTGAGCGGAAGAGCTGAGGGACAGCGCCCAGGCCCAGAGTTCAGGCCCGATGACAGGACCCAAAAAAAAATTAACAAAATTGACAGACCCTTAGCAAATTTATCAAGAAAGAAGATAACAGATCAAAATAAATAAACTCAGAGATGAGAATGGAAACCACCACAGAGAGGGGGAAAAAAACAAACAAACCAAGATTCAGAATATTATAAGGGAACACTTCTCAAACCTTTATGCTAATCAGTTTGAGAACTTGGCAGAAATAGACCTTTTCCTAGCAAATATCGACACGCCGAAACTAAACCAAGATGAGTTAAACAATCTTAACAGGCCCATATCAAGCATTGAAATAGAAACAGCAATAAGAAAAGTTCCATCTAAGAAAAGCCCAGGACCAGATGGATTTACAGACAAATTCTACAAGGCTTTCAAAGCACAGCACCCACCAATACTCTTTCAACTCTTCAATGAAATTGAAAGAGAAAGTTCACTACCGAACTCAATCTATGAAGTCATGATAACCCTCTTCCCAAACCAGGCAGGGACTCATCAAAGAAAGAGAACTATAGATAAACCCATTGCTGTGAAGAATATTGATGCAAAGCTTCTAAACAAAATTTTGGCCAATCGGCTTCAACAATTCATCCAAAAAATCATATACCACGGTCAAACAGGATTCATTTCAGGGATTCAAAAAAGGTTCAATATAAGCAAATCAATTCATATAATTCATCATATCAACAAGAGTAAGGACGCGAATCACATGGTTATCTCAACAGATACAGATAAATCATTTGACAAGATCCAACACCCATATATGATGAAGGCTCTGGAAAAATTAGGAATCCGGACATTCATCAATACAATAAAGGCTGTATATGACAAAATTACAGCCAGTATTATTTTAATGGTGAAAAAGTAAAGCCATTTCCTCTTAACTCAGGAATGAGACAAGGATGTCCACTCTCTCCACTTCTCTTCAATCTAGTATTAGAAAGCCTAGCTACAGCAATAAGACAAATTGCAAACGTAAAGGCAATCCAAATAGGGAAAGATGAAGTAAAACTCTCCCTCTTTGCAGATGACATGATCTTGTATAAAAAGAGTCCCTCGGACTCCACTCCCAAATTACTCAACATGAATAAAAGCTTTGGCAAAGTAGCTGGATATAAAATTCACCCTCAAAATTCAATGGCTTTTCTGTATGCCAACAATGAGAAATGCATGGCTGAAATTAGGAAAGCAACTCCATTCGTAATAGTTGCACAAAAAATAAAATACCTGTCTGGGAAGGGATGTGAAGGGTAAACAAAGAGGAAGCTGCAATGCTTGATAAGAAATGTACTCATTATTTTGACCATGTAATTGTAACCCCTCTGTACAGTATGTTCACAAAAAATAAAAATTAACATTTAAAAAATACCTAGGAATTAAATAAACCAAATAAGTGAAGGACCTCTATGATGAAAACTTTAAAACCTGAAAAAAGAAATCAAAACAGAACTTAGAAAGTGGAAAAACCTCCCATGCTCCTGGATTGGAAGGATCAACATCCTGAAAATAGCAATTCTTCCCAAGGCTATCTACAAAGTCTATGGGATACCTATCAATATTCCAACCTCATTCATCAAGGAAATAGAAGAGGCAATCCAAAATTTCATATGGAACAAGAGAAGTCCCCGAATAGCAAATGTGAAGCTTAATAGAATGAACAGTGCTGTAGGAATATCAATACTAAATTTCAAACTCTACTACAAAGCCTTAGTAATCAAAACAGCTTGGTACTGGCATAAGAACAGACCTCAGGACCAATCAAATAGAATTGAAAACCCAGAAATGAACCTACAGACCTATAGCCATCTAATAATCAATAAAAGAGATAAAAAATAGAATGGAAGAAAGACAGCCTCTTCGGTAAATCGTGTTGGCAAAATTGGTTAACTACTTGTAGAAAACTAAGTTTAGATCCTTGTATATCACCTTGCACCAGAATCAACTCCAAATGAATCAAAACCTGGGAGACAAAGCACACACTCTGAAAACATCACAGGATGGAATAGGTTAAACCCTAAGTCTCCCTGGCACAGGCTGAAATTTACTTACTAGAGAACCAGAAATATAACACATCAAAGAAAGGCTGGACAAATGGGATTGCATGAAGTTGCAGAGCTTCTGCATGACAAAAGACATTGCTAACAAGCTCAGTAGAAAGCCCACGGATTGGGAGAAGTCTTCACAAGACACGGGTCTCATATCTAAAATATACCTGGAACTCAAAAAATTAAATCCCCCAACATCAAATACTTAAAGAAACAACTGCCGTATAAATAAGTTTGCTAGACTTACAGAGAAACTCCTCTGAAGAGCAAAGAAGGATGGCCAATACACTCATTAAGAAATGTTTAACCTCTAAAGCCATAAAAGAAATGGAAATCAAACAACTTTGAGATACAACCTCACCCCAGTAAGAATGGCTATAATCAAGAACTCTAATAACAACAGATGCTGGAGGGGATGTGGACAGAAGGGAAACTTACTGCATTTTTGAAGGGGGTGTGAACTTGTTCAACCACTTTGGAAAGCATTATGAAGGTTCCTCAAAAGACTCCACATAGAGCTCCACTATGACCCAGCCATCCCTTTTTTGGGCAATTACCCAAATGATCACAAACATGACCATCCTAAAGCTACCAACACAGCTATGTTTATTGTAGCACCATTTACCATACCTAAGATGTGGAACCAACCCAGATGCCCCTCAGTGGATGAATGGATCAAGAATATATATATATATATATATATATATATATATATATATATATATATATATATATATATATACACAATGGAATTCTATGTCTCCATCAGAAAGAATGGCATTGCCCCATTTGTTAGGAAATGGAAAGAATTGGAAAAAATTAAGTTAAATGTTGAAAGCCAGGCCCAAATAAATAGAGGTCCCATGTTTTCCCTTATTTGCCACTTGTATATGTCTGAGACAAGCAGAAAAGTTCCGATAAGTTGATGTTATGTGAAATGAACCCCAAGATAAGTATTCAAATGTTTTTGCTTTCATGCGATTGTTTCTAACGTATTTATATTATTTCTGTGTTGCTTTGTTTGTCTCTCCCCTACTGTATAACCCCTGCTTTCACTGTATTTGATGTTGGTAGAATTTTTGGAGGGAAGGAAAAATGAATTTGTTTAAGAAGGGATAAAGGTTGACCCATTGTAACAATGAGATATAAAAGTCATTATTTCAAAAAACGAACTTTGTAACTTTTGCCGAAGGAGGGGGGTCAGAGTGACGGGGGGTAGATGGGAAGGGATGGGAAGGGGAAACAAATGAGGAGCCAACAATGCTTGATAAGAAATATACTTATTATCTTGCTCATGTAATTGTAACCCCTCTGTATGGTATTTTCACAATAAAATAAATATATAAATAAATAAAAAGCTAAGTGCATCTTAAAACTTTGGTTTAAGTGTAAGTTTGTGAACATGCTCAATATAATCTCATCATAATACATAAAAACCGTTATATTTCTTATCAAATGTGCTGTTTGTTAAAAGAAAACAATTTTATCAAGGGTAGTAGTAAACGGAATGAGTCCCAGCTCAGCTCCTAGCCAGCTGTGATTAAAAACACCAGTAATGAGGTAAGAATTGTTTTGAAATATTTTTTTCCACATATCTGTTCCCGTCCTCAGAAAGTTCGAGTATGTAGGAGAAGGTATGAGTATGCCTTAAAATACAGCTTATGAGTAAAGTTGGTATGTAATTGTTGGCTGTGATTTAACATTAAAACTAGCATGTCATTCTGTATGTCCATCTAAAGTCAAGTGTCTTTAACCAGTCTATGTATAATTTTGTAAGCAACTAACCAGGAGATTTGACACTTCATCTGAGGGACGCAGTCTAGCCCAGATCCTGCCTGAACCATCCTACCTCCACCATAGTATACTGCACTCCTGCTTGACTACATCACACACAGCTGAATCTTGGTAAAAGACTGGTTTAGATTTACAAGATCTAAAGCTCTTGTGGGACACTCTCTTTAAACCTTACCCAGCCTGACCTGAAAAAGCTAGCTATGTTGTTATGCTATTGAAACATGTACAGGCCAGGAGAGCCTCTTATACAATTTGGTTATCTGGTTTTCCAGGCAGCCAAACTATGCTCAAACTCTCATCCCATCTACTGAGTTTTGTCATTGCAGAGTTCTGGCAAGTATTTGTTGATCAATTCTTGACAGGGTGCACATAAGTTCTACTTGTTCCCACTGATCTCTGTTTTGCTTTAATTGGAAGTAATAAAGGATTTTTGTGTGGCAAAGACTGCAGTTCAAAGCCATCCCAGGCAGAAAAATCCCTTCAGACTCTCCCAACTAATCAGCAAAATGCCAAGCTTGATGCTGCCTCAAAAATTAACCAGCTAAATGTGGCCTTTTGACTCAAAATGGGAGTATGCTCCCCTTGAGCAGAAGTGCTCAGTGAAAGTCTCAGGCTTTGAGTTCAAAGACCATGTCCCAGCCACAAGCACCTAGATCCCAGGACAATGTGGAAAAGAATAAGAGGAGATGATGTCACATCAGCCACTTTGTGCCTGCCCTTTCAAAATTAACCAGAGCCAAGAAGTCATTAGAAACAAGATGAGAAGCTTGTCCATCTAATGTCCATATCTAAAAAACTTCTAACTGGACAGGAATTTACATTCTTGCCTTTGTTACTGCTATTTATAGGAAATTATCAAGATATTTTATCAGGTCCTTGAATACTCCAATAGTAGTTTCTGACTGGTTATGGGCTGATGATCCAAATGGAACTTTTCTAACATTTTCTCAGGGTGTGTTTTCCTATGTCACTCATATCAACTAGTCCTGCCACCTTGTCAGCCTTTTCCTTGGTCTCAGCATTTTCAAGTTTCTCTCTAACAGGATAACAGCCCTCACTCAAGACTTGGGACTAAATCAAGGCCATCCTATTACTGCTGGCAACCAGAGTCTTTCCTTACACTGCTCTGGACCGAGCACAGACCTGGACCTGAAGATCCCAGCCCCAGTGACTCCTCCACACCCCCATGCCAGCTGGAAGTAGCCAGAAAAGACTACGATGCCCCTCCACCTTTTATACTCCAGGGTTCAAAATGATGGGAATCTTCTTTGTTCTCATAACTCCATGATATTCCTCTCTCAGCCCAATTCTTTTTCTGTATCCAAAGATCCTATATGAAGATCTTGCCTCTCCCCTCTTGGCCCTATCATTTTATGTATCTAACGAGAGAATATGAAGGATTCACCCCCACCCTACTTCCCAGGCCCATACAGACTCCAAGCAAAATCCCAGGTATGTGTGAACTCCTTTGAAGTGCAGGCAGGACAATCCACCTAATCCCAGCTGTGACTTAGGGGCTATTCATTAACCTCTACCACCTTGCTCAGACCTCCTATAAAAACCCAGATCCTGTCCCAGATCCCTCACACAACCTCCAAACCTGCTGGCAGGACTGTGCCCCTCACTGTTCGGCAATAAACAGTCCTCGCCTGTTGATGATAGAGTCCAGCCTATTCCTTTTCCATTCTCCTCCATTTTCCTAACAAGGACAGTCTGTATTGTATGATCCAGAAGAGAGAAACTTAGGTAAGCATCTATTTACAGCCTTCTGAATAATTCTGATTTTGCCCACAACAGCTATCTCTCCATACCTGTGCCTAAGAGGATTTTAAAAGAATTAAGGGATTTAAAATTTAAACTTAAATATAGAATGAAATTGATTCCAATGCATTATATTAAAATATTTAGAAACAACTGAGAAAGCTAAAGGTTTATAAAAAAAATTTTACAGCAAGTGAAGTGATAGTGGAATTTGGTTCTCTATATTTTAAGCAATTTGCAAAAAGAATTGGCAAAATAAAATTTACATTTGCAGCAGACTTGACACATTAATTTTTGTATATTGATAGGAGCACAAGCCTCAACAATATGTCAATGCCATCCTCTTTTTTATCTCTAAAGGTTTATGCTTCTGGTCTCTTAATATTAAAACTTCAAAAAATTTTAAATCTTTAGGAAGTTGTGCTGAGTGGTTTCACTTCATCATGTCAGTGATGAATAGAGTGTATGTACATTTCAATGTACATTACATCTGGATCATTGTCAATCTTCCACTTTTCTTCTTTCCCTTACCCCAACTTTTCTTACTTATATTCTCACATATGTACATTGAGTGTTTTGACTGTATTCATCCATTTCCCTCTCCATTCTTCTGCCCTACTCCCCTTAAGCCCAGCTCTCCCTGTGAAGACTCGTTTCAACTTCATGGTATTTTGTTAAATTTCCCTGCCTTTGACATTTGGCTTAGGGCTTTCCACATTCTCTCAACCATGTTTGACCTACATAAATGAGGCTATTTCTCCACATTTCTAATCTCTGAATGGCTGAGATAGGTCACCTTTACTATTCACCTTCTGTCCTAAATTCAGAATTGGACCTTCAGAGCCATCCAATGAAGCATTTTTCTTCTCTACACACTGAAGATGGAAGGAAAATAATTTTCATGCCCTTAGCATGACACTATCCATCATGAATTTCCATCACTTATCACTTCAGCAATCTAATTTTTTAATTTTTATCCATTTTTATTGTAAAAATCGCATACAGTGGGGTTACAGTTACATGAGTAATGTTTTCTGCATCATATTCACATACTTTAAGTGAATATTGAGAGTAATTTACCTAGTATTGGAAGTTTAGGAACGGTCTTCAATTTCTGATGATAGAAGCAGGAGCCAGTTTAATTATTCAGATTCCACTATGGAGTGAGCCCTTTAGTCTTCTAAATTTTCAATAAATTTAGAGTTACTTTTTTATTAATAATCACCAACGTTTTATTTCAGTATTTGAAACGCTGCCCCAAATATTGTAAAACTTTCACATTAAGCTAGACTGAACTTTTGCCTCCCATTTTCCCCACTAGTTCAGGTTAAGTCTACTTTGGCTTTATTGTTTGAGAGGCCAAGGTATAAGAGTAAACAGAGAGATAATCATTATTCAGGTATCTCCTTCCTCTTCTGTTTGTGCTATTCCTGCTGAGAGGAAGAGTAGATCAGGGAACAAGAGTGATGCTTGACTTCACCATACAAGGGAGCATTGCTTGCATGTCAATTATTGTTTCTCAGAATCACTTAAACTGCTTACTCTAGACTTCTCTGAAACAGTAACCTCACTGTGGCACCCTTGGTGCAGAAGGAAACACACTAACAGGTTATTACCTGTAAATTAGTATTGTTTATCTCAACTTACTACTACCAAAAATATAAACCTTTGGCTACATAAATGAAAAGGCACTGATTGGTCAATAATACTTTATAGACAATTCTCCTCAGCTTGCCCCTCCTCTTCTATGCTCCCTTCCCCTCCCCTCATTTACCCTCCCTTTCCTTCTTCTTTCTTTGGGTCTCTATCCTTCATATTTATCTCTAACTTCTCTCTTTCTGTGTTCCAGTAGCAAGTGATTTGGTTTATCAGACAACATAAATAATTGAACAAATATTTTTTTCTCTTCTTTGTGATTTTTTTTAAGAAGTTAGTTCTAGCAGAGCACCAGTGGCTTACACCTATCTACTAGGTAGGTTCAAATTTGACCATTGCAATTCGAAGGTATTCTAACTGAATAAACTTAAGTCATTCTTTTCTCAAGTTGTGGTAAAAGGAAGAAGTGCAGGTGTGGCTCAGGTGGTATAGAGCAAATATTGAGAATTAAAGCCCAGATAGTGCTCAAGAAGAGGAGTTCAAACCCCAGTACCAGCACAATATAAAAAAAATGTATTCTTCCTAGTTGAATGGTAATATTTCTCCAAAAATTCATACCCAGGACATTTTTCAAGGTCAAAGATTCTTTCAAAGTCTCTTTCATATCTCAACTTTTATTTGAATCCTGTATCTCATTCAGCTTCCTTACAAACATGCATGCATATTCATGTTCACATACATCCCCATACTCACATGACATACTAAATGTAACACTGTAATAAAAATAACATAGATACTGGAAAAGAACACCTTCGCAAATGTAATTAAATTTCTTTTTTTAAATATAATTCATTGTTGAAATACTGATGAAAGAGCAGGTGGGAGGATGTTTCAAATATTAGAGTGCGAACTTAAAGATCACGTTTCTCAATCCAAACATCATTATTTCCATCCTTCCTTCTCCCATTAAAAAAATGAATACAGAATTCATGTACCTGTTCCTTAACTGCCGATTGAATAAAGAAATTGTAATATATACGTATATGCATATATACACAATGATATATTATGTAACCACACATAATAATGAAATCACTTCATCTTCAGGAAAATAGATAGGACTGGAAACCTTCATATTAAACCAATAAGCCATACTGTGAAAAATCAATACTAGATTTCTCATATGCAGACTCTGAATGACCCAAGTGTAAAAGATGGAACTGATTAAGTTTGGAAAAAAGTGAATGAGTAGATGCAGAGAAATAGTGTGGAGTAATATGTTCAAATACTTTATAAGTTAGTATGATCACATAATAAAATTTAAGTATAAAAATAGAATAATGAGCCGGGCGCTGGTGGCTCACGCCTGTAATCCTAGCTACTCAGGAGGCTGAGATCTGAGGATCGTGGTTCAAAGCCAGCCCGGGCAAGAAAGACCGTGAGACTCCTATCTCCAATAAACCACCAGAAAACCGGAAGTGGCGCTGTAGCTCAAGTGGTAGAGCGCTCGCCTTGAGCTGAAGAGCTGAGGGACAGCGCCCAGGCCCAGAGTTCAAGCCCCACGACCGACAAAAAAAAAAAAAAAAAATAGAATAATGAAATTAATAAAGGAATAAAATATAACAAGCTGCATTACGTAGACATATGTGTTTTACCCAATAAAATTACTTTTTGAAATTAATATTTGCTACTAAAAAGACAAAAACTCATTCCAGTTGTTATAGATTCATATATTAATTTCCTTTATTTTCAGTTATTTCCCGGACAAATTAAAAGGAGAAATAGATTTGGTTCATTCAGAAGGACAATCTTGTCCAATTAGCATTAAAATATTCTAGTTAATTACGGTCAATTGATATTGCTCAATTAACTTAATTATTATATTAGAATATTTCCAATGCTTTCATCAAAATATTATCTCTACAGGTATATACTTTTTGCTATTTATTGAATATGTTTTCTTTACTTAATTGCTATATACCATTTTCTGAATATAGTTTGGTATATGAAACTAGGATATATTATAACTGATCTGAAAATCAATTATTCAAACAGTTTTTTGTTTTATCAAAAATACTTATAGTGAAATGAAGAGATAAATGCAAATTATGTATATTTGAAGACAATGCTTAGTTAGTCCTCTTCTCACAATCCCCATTCCCTTCTCGAGAATAGTACACAGTGTAAGGAAATGCTTAGAATATTTTGGAGAAATAGCTTGACTTTAAACCAATGAGTTACTCTATGCTGCATTTTGTTTACTTTATATCCAGAAAAGCTAAATTCTTACTTTATCGTTTTCCTTAAGCTTTATACTCAGTTTAATCTCTGATGGGTGACAGATAAAGATATAAACATTTTTTAACAGTGGCTTAATTTAGGCTGAGGAATCTAGTTACAACTATAGATAGGCCTTATCAGTCATGAGACTATGATATCGAAATGTTAACCTATGTGTACTGAAATCATGCTTATGAGATTTTGTGTATTATAAACAGTGGTTATTAGCTTTGTTTTATAATCAACATCATTTCATGAGTTAGGAACTGAAGTGAGACATTATACTCAGAAAAAATTTAAGGAGGCATCCAAAATTAGTTACCAAGATATACATCATTTAACAGAATGTTTTTAAAATGCAAGCTAAAGGAAATAATTTATGAAAAAAATCAGTTAAATAAATGCAGAATCAGTGTGATTGGCTTTCTTTTACGCCAGTTTGCAATAGGGATTGTATGATGATTTTTCTGTTTATATGTTTATTTATGTCTTGATATTTAGTTGAAGTTATGTTCTTTCATATATTCATTTTTTCAGATCAAAGAGGAAATGAATTCCATGCCAGAGTCAACATCCATAATAATTAGTTAGAGATGTATCCTACTACTTTGCCAAAGTTTCAAATCAGCTCGAGTAACATGGGTCATTTTTGGAACTAGCTAAATTGCTATGCAATTTTGTCAGTAATAGAAAGATTTTGACCACCAATTATTAAAATAGTATTTTCCAGAAACTACTATTCTCTCTTTTCATGAGATTTTTAATTTCATTTATATAATGTGCTGATGTTTTCCTTTCGATAACCCATATTCAGTCTTCTACAAACAGTGTGATTTAGAGTAGTTTTAAGTTATGTACAGTCATGTACACTGCTCAGATTCTATTATTTGCATATTTGGTTCTTGTTAAATAAGTGGTATTTAGTTCTCAATATGGATACTATTGTACTTATTCATTGGATTTCAGAATTTCTTAGGTATGTCATGATTTTTGTGATTTAATTCATAGCATTTTTTTCTTTTAAATATGTGCAGATATTAATTCATATACAGTAAAAATGTTTTAAAAAATTTGATCCATTCAAGAGATTTGCTCTATTAGGGTAATCTGGATAAATTCAATTACAAATTAACACAATCTTGTTTCTGAGACAGTTATCCTTATAGCTGTACTCTAATTAACCTGTATTTGAGGTTTTTGTACAGAAAAAAAACTGGGCACAACATGTTTTTGTTCCTGGGGAAGTTACACTTTGATGGATGTTTTTCCAGCTGTGGTGACATCAACATATGTGTGCATTTTATTTCGATTGTTTTGTGTCTGTATTTTGTTTCATATAACAAAAAGTACAAAGAATCAGTGATTTAGAACTTTTACAACTAGAATTCTAAGAGAGACACTTGAATTTTTATGACAACTGGGAAGGGGCAGGTCTTGGTGGAGGGGGGTAGCAAAATTACAGAGATATTGTTTGCTGTGAGTTGAATTCTGCCTCCTTTTGCCTCACTATGGCCAATAGTATTACTTCAAAGTCTTTAGTGAAAAGAAAATAATTTTGTCTGTATGAACTCAGAATTTTTGGTTTAATTGGGACATACTACATATTTATATTTGATTTTAACTCTAAAATATTTTTTGCTTAGTTTTAAATCACAGATGTGAATTTTAATGCTAAAATAGCATCTAGTAAAAAATTTATATGAAATGGCTCAAACTATTTTCATTTCACACTATATGAAATATAGAATGGAATAATAATAGTGTGTAAGATAGTGTGTAATAATTGACTTTGTGCAAAATCAATGATAGTGGATTTTAGTGAGATAATGAATAATAGTAAAATTATATTTGAATCTATTAAAAAATCCCAGTTACATCTAAAAATAACTCAGAGTTATAAACTAGTGCTGAAAAAATAAGATTGTATATTGGAAAAAGCCAGAAATTTCAATAAGATTGCATTTTTAAAATTGACTTGGATCTGGGTTTGGTGGCTCATGCCTGTAATCTTCGCTAATCAGGAGTCTGAGATCTGAGGATATTGGTTGAAAACCAGCCTGGGCAGAAAAGTCTGTAAGACCCTTATCTTATCTTATCCACCTATAAACCAGAAACAGCAATGTGGCTCAAGTGGTTCATTGGTATCCTTGAGCTGAAGAGCTGAGGGACAGTGCCTGGACCCAGAGTTTAAGAACCACGACCAACAAAAATAAATTGACATGGAGATTTACTTTATTATTTCATGATTTTTATGAGTGGTTGTTCCGTGAAAATGAGCCTACTATTGTCTCAAATTAATCACAAAACCTATCTGATTCTATGACAGCATAAATTTTGTGGGTAATAGTTAAGACCAAGTTGCCCTTTTGAAAAAATATTAATATCACCCTCCAAAAAAGAGGAAGAAAAAAAAGTATTCCAGAAACTTACTCTGTAAATCTAGATGGACTAATAGTCTGTCAGTTTGTTTTAACTTTTAATGAAAAATTGAAGTAATACTGGATAATATGAACCTATTTAAATTTCTTCATTCTTGTCATTTAAGAATCACTTTAAAAAGAAATTCAACAGGTGGCAGTGTTTTTTCCTTACTTTTCCAAAGAAATGATCATTTCATCATTATAATGTATAGCACAATATACCCAGAAAACATTTGTTAAGGAAATTTTTTTTCCCATTCTTTGGTTTGATTCAGTCTGTGTTTAAAGCTTCATACCACATCGTACCCACCCTATTGTCTGTCTTCTCATTTGAAACATTTCAATAAGTTTTCCTTCCCTGGAGTGTCAGCCAGCAAAGTTTTACAAAACAGCATGCTTTCTTTCATTGTGCTTTCCAAAATATATCTCACAACTGCCAACAATGAAGGACAACCTGAAACATTTGTGGATTTTCCCACTTATGGGGAAAAGTAATCACTTTCCATACTCCATAGAAACACCTGCTCATAAGCATTAATTGCTCTGTCACTTCCATGCTTTAGAAGAGAAACATTTGTAAATGGCATACATGTTAAATTTTTTTTTTTTTTACCACATCTGGTTTGTTTTCAGCAAGGCCTGTCTTCACGGAATATGGTAATAGATTAGTTTTGCAATTATGTAGTTTAATATGGCTCTGAATTGTGGATATAGAATATCCATTTAAATGACTAAATTTTTAAATCCCATAAAATGTATTCCTTCAATTTTCTGGCAAAAGTGTTCTACAATCTAGGTACTTTTAAAAGAAATATTGTATGTTGTTTCCTTGGTGACAACGTAGTTGGAAGACGTAAAAATTTCCTATACCATGGTCATCTTAAACCAGATAGATGTACTTGGGTTGGCATGCAAAACTTTTGGGACAGCATTAATGTTTGAATGTTGGATAGGATTTGATTGGGAATTGTGGCAAAATTTCATGGTATGAAAAAAAAGAAAGGCCATACTAATACTTTTATCTGCTACTAATACTTTTATCTGCTACATTGTTATATTAGTTTATTCAAACACACACATACACACATACAAACACACAGATATTCACATTTGTAGTATAAAGACCCACTCTGTCTGCAAGAAAATATTTTGATAGGAGTTCCATAAAATATTTAGTCTTCTGAGATCTAATTAGAATTTACAGAAATATCTAGTTTCTTCCGCCCCTGAAGTCATTATGATTGGTGAAGTTATTGCCATTTGAATTTTGTATGCCCCAGAAAGATCTATGTGTTAAAGAAAAATGACTTTCTATTTCCTCCCATACTGTGGAGAATACCTGAATAGTTATTCTGGAGATTAAGTACCTCAGTGTGAAATTTATGAGAATATACACTCTCATCTAATTTCTTCTTTTCTCTTTTAATCATTCTAGGTCAAAACCATTTATCTTTGACATACTTCCCACCTTGACATTGTCTTTTAACAGGCCCCCAAAGCAACAAAACCAACTGAACATATACTGAAACCTTCAAACTTGTAAATCTGAGGAAGCCTTTCTGTTTAATAAATGGACAGTTTCACTTATTATGGTAGGTTATAAAGCTAACACAGAAGTCTAGTCTTTCTAAAAATGTAAAGTATATTAAATTGGGCTACATTCTAAAATATCTAACTACATGTTTTATTTTCTGTTTTACTTTCTGTTGATGCCAGGGTATAAAGTCAGGGCCTGGATGGTGTTTTTGTGTTCTAGGCCAGTCTACACAGACATTCTGAACTGAAACTCCATTTGCCCTATTGGTTAATTGGAGATAAGAATCTAATGAACTTTCCTACTCAGGCTGACTTTGAACTGTGATAAGCAGATCTCAGCCTTTTAACTAGAGAAGATTATATCCTTGAACCACCAGTGCCTAGCAATGTTGCATATTTTGTGTAATTCCCTTTTTCAGCATTGTGCAGATTCTCCTACTGCAATATCAAAAAACTTAATCTTGTTTTCACTGTATTTGATGTTGGTATAATTTGTGGAGGGGAAGGGAAAAACCAAGTTGTTTAAATAGGGATACAAGTGGACCCAGTGCAACAGTGAGATGTACAAGATGTTATGTAGAAAAATGAAATTTACAACTTTGGCTCAAGATGAGAGAGAGGATCGGGAAGGGGGGATGGAAAGGGATGATAAAGGGATAGAACAGAGGAGGTAACAATGCTTGATAAGAAATGTACTCATTACATTGTCCCTGTAATTGTAACCCCTCTGTATGGTATTTTCACAAAAAAACTTAAAACATAATAAGGATATTTTTAAAGTATATAATGAAGGAAGAATTTTCATCCTTTACAAAATATATGCAAAATCTATGCTAAATTCTTGATATTTTACTGTACCTTTCCTGCAACCAGTTTGATAGACTTTAATACTTGTCATTCCAAGTTTCTCTATATTCTCCTGGAGATTTAATTTTTCATGTATGTATATTCATGTATATGTATATTAATATACATATGTATATGTACCTATCTATATATGTTCCAATGTGGATCACCAGACTTGAAAATTTGCTTTGTTTTGTTTTTAACCTGGTTGGTTCATTATGTGACAATATCTGTGCTCATTCTCATCATTCCTTTATTTACCACACCATCAGCCTTCTAAAATCAGCTTCGTTTCCTGGAGAAGAATACCAATCAATCAAACCAATATTCACCCAGGGGAGTTTAATAAAGGAAGCTTTAAGAAAGGAAGATAACATGTGACAACTACAGAATTTCTACAGAGACCTGACACCTTTCACATTTCTGCCTTCCTAATTATACTTAAGAAATCATTGATTAACTGTATAAATATACTGCATTTATATCTTAAGGATCAGTGTTTGTTTTCCAATCTGAACCCTTCTTTTCTATGATTTTTTAATTGTGAAAATACTGTACAGAGGAGTTACAATTACATGGATAAAATAATGAGCACATTTCTTATCAAGCATTGTAGCCTCCTCCTTTGTTTCCCCTTCCCATCCCTTCGTATCCTCCCACCCCCGCCCCCCGTTCCCCACACCAAAATTGTAAAGTTCATTTTTGGTCATAATGACTTGTACATCTTATTGTTGCAATGGGTCCTCCTGTATCCCTGTTTTAACAATTTGTTTTTTCCCTTCCCCTCCACATATACCAACATCATATATAGTGAAAGCAGGGGTTATACCCTGGGTGAGGGACATCCAAGACAACAACAATATAATCTTATAAATATGTTGGAAACAATCGTATTAAAGATCTCTCTCTCTCTTTTTTTTGTCAGTCGTAGGGCTTGAGCTCTAGGCCTGGGAGCTGTCCCTGAACAATTCAGCTCAAGGCTCATGCTCTACCACTTGAGCCATAGCGCCACTTCTAGTTTTCTGGTGTTTTTTTTAATTGTGATTAAATGATTACATAATTTCCCAAATTTCACAATATTGTGGGATAATGATGCTGATTTAAAGTCACAAACTCATTGTAACTTTCCTGGAGCAAATTGTCTATCATGGTCTATAACATATAACGGTGTACACATACACAACATACATATGATCAGCACCATGAGGTTATTTAGTAGTGCTTCGACCAGATGAGTGGAAGTTCTTTGTTTCTTAAGTCCTGTTAATTTTGTCGTATCACCTAATATTTTGGATTTAACATCCACTTATCAGGGAGACTATGTACCGTTTGTCTCTTTGCTCTTGGTTTACCTCACTCAGCATGATTTCTTCTAGCTCCATCCATTTCCCTGAAAATGCCATTATTTTGTCAATTCTAATGACTGCATAATATTCCATTGTGTATAGATACCACAATTTTTGGATCCATTCCTCTGTGGTGGGGCATCTGGGTTGTTTCCATATCCTAGCTATTGTGAACAGTGCTGCAATAAACATGGAGGTGCATGTGTCTTTGTATGTTGGTTCCTGTTGTTCAGGGTAGATGCCAAGAAGTGGTATGACTGGGTCATAAGGGAGGTCAATCTTCAGCTTTCTGAGGACCCTCCAGACTGCTTTCCAAAGTGGTTGTATAAGTGTACATTCCCACCAGCAGTGTAGTAGGCTTCCTCTTTCTCCGCATCCCCTCCAGCATTTGTCGTTGGCTGACTTGTGGATGTGGGGCATTCTGACTGGGGTAAGGTGGTATCTCAGGGTTGTCTTTATTTGCATTTCCTTCACAACCAGGGATGGTGAACATTTCCTCATGTGTTTCTTTGCCATTTGTATTTCTTCAACTGAGAAGTCCCTCTTTCATTCCCTTGCCGATTTAGTAATTGGTTTGTTAGGTTTGGGAGGGATTAGTTTCTTGAGTTCCCTGTATATAGTGGATGTTATCCCCTTGTCTGATATATTGCTGGTAAATATTTTTTCCCAATTAGTTGGTTGTCTTTCCAGCTTGGTTGTGATAGATTTAGCTGTGCAGATGCTTTTTTATTTTAAAGTAGTCCCATTTGTCGAGTCTCTCTCCAATTTGTTGTAACCCTGGGACTCTGTTCAGGAAGTTCCTTCCTGTGCCTATAAGTTCAAGTGTCTCTCCTACTCTGTCCTGCAGTAGTTTCAGAGATTCAGGTTTAATGTTAAGGTCTTTAATCCGTTTTGAGATGATGTTGGTGAATGGTGATAGGCTAGGGCCCACTTTTAGTTTTCTGCATGTGGCCTCCCAGTTTTCCCAGCACCAGTGGTCTTCAGGTCTGTTTTTGTGCCAGTACCATGCTGTCTTTGTTATAGCACTATAGTTGAGTTTGAAGTTTGGCATGGATATCCCTCCCATGTTGTCTTTATTCCCTAGAATTGTTTTGGCTATTCTAGGTCTTTTGTTGTTCCAAATGAAATTTTTGGACTATTTTCTGTATTTCAGTGATGTTTGTCACTGGGATTTTAATAGGAATTGCATTGAATTAGTATATTAATTTTGGCATTATTACCATTTTCACTATATTAAGTCTGCCTATCCAAGAGCATGGAAGGTCTTTCCACTTCCTACTGTCTTCTGCAATTTCTTTCTATAACTTTTTATAGTTTTCATTAAATAGTTCTTTTACATCTTTGTTTAGGTTAATTCCTAATATTTTATTTTTTGGGAGGTTATTGTGAATGGGGTTGTTCCTTTTATTTCCCTCTCTTGTATATTGTCAGTGTACAGGAAGTCAACTGATTTTTGTTGGTTGATTTTGTATACTGCTACTTTGCGGAAGTGATTTATGATTTCTAACAGTTTGGGGATGGAGTTTTGGGGATCGTGAAGGTATAGTATCATGTCATCTGCAAAAAGGGATAGTTTAACTTCTTCTTTCCCTATGCAGATCCCTCTAA
The DNA here is from genome assembly GCF_019054845.1 of Dipodomys spectabilis. NCBI lineage: Eukaryota > Metazoa > Chordata > Mammalia > Rodentia > Heteromyidae > Dipodomys > Dipodomys spectabilis. The sequence continues at coordinate 1,191,519 of NW_024870986.1, forward strand.
TGTATTTTTCTTGCCTTATTGCCCTGGCTAAGTGTTCCAGGACTATACTGAAGAGGAGTGGAGACAGTGGGCATCCTTGCCTTGTTCTTGATTTTAGGAGAATTGGTTGTAGTTTTCCCCATTAAGTATAATATTGGCTATTGGTCTGTCATAAATGGATTATTGTTTTAAGAAATGTTCCTTCTATTCCTATTTTCTCCAGAGCTTTTAGCATGAATGAATGTTGAATTTTATCAAAGGCCTTTTCTGCATCTGTGGTGATAATCATGTGATTCTTGACCTTGGCTCTGTTGATGTGTTGGATTACATTTATTTACTTATGTATGTTAAACCATCCCTGCATCACTGGGATGAAGCCTACCTGGTCATATTGTATGATTTTTTTCATGTGTTTCTGGATTCTATTAGCTAGAATCTTGTTAAGGATCTTTGCATCCGTGTTCATCAAGGAAATTGGCCTGCAATTCTCTTTTATTGGTTCGATCTTTGCCTGTTTGGCGATACGTGTGATATTGGCTTCGTAGTTTGGGATAGCTCCCTCCTTCTCTGTTTCTCTGAAGATCTTGAGGAGTATGGGTATTAGTTCTTCTTTAAAGGTCTTATAAAATTCTGCTGTGAATCCATCTGGTCCTGGTCTTTTTTATTGTTAGAAGACTTTTGATAGCTTCCTGTATCTGATTGTAGGATATTGGCTTATTTAATTGGTTTACTTCTTCGTTGCTCAGTTTGGGCAACTTATATTTCTCTAAGTATGCATCCATTTCTGCCAAGTTTTCTTCTTTTAGAGAGTATAACTTTTGAAAGTAGTCCATTAAGAATGTATGAATATCTTGGGTACATGTTATGATGTTTCCCGTGGCATCCCTAATCCTGTTCATATGGGTTTCCTCTCTTCTTTTTTTAATTAATCTTGCCAATGGACCATCAATTTTGTTTATGTTTTTCAAAGAACCAGCTTTTGGTTTGGTTAATTTTGGCTATAGTTTTCTGATTTGCTAATTGATTAAACTCTGCTCTTAATTTGGTTATCTGGCTCCATCTAGTAACTTCAGGTTCCATTTTGTCATGTTTTTCCAACTGTTTTAATTCTTTACTTGGTCTGTCTCTATTTTCTTGATATGGGCACTGAGGGCAATACAATTGCTACTCAGGACTGCTTTTGCTGTGTCTCACAAATTACTTTACGAGGTGTTTTCATTTTCATTGAGTTGTTGGAAATTTTTTTATTTCATCTTTGATCTCTTCCATTACCCAGGCATTGCTAACAAGTGTGCTGTTCAATTTCCATGTATTAGAGAAATTTCTGTGATATGCTTTGTTATTGAGAACTAGCTTGATTCCACTGTTGTCAGATAGGATACAGGGGATAATGTTGACCCCTTTGTATTTGCTTAAGTTCCTTGCATGAACTATGATATAGTCTATTTTGGAGAAAGTTCCATGAGCTGCTGAGAAGAATGTGTACTGTGTTGTTTTAGGGTGACATACTCAGTAGATGTCAGATAATTCCGCTTGAAGTATGGCCTCACTTAATTCGGTAGCTTCTTTGCCAATCCTCTGGTTGGTAGACCTGTCCTTTGGTGAGAGTGAGGTGTTAAAGTCTCCTAGTATTATTGTATTGGGATATTCTGTAAGTTTGAAAGTATTTGCTTAACATATCTGGGTGCACTAATGTTGGGGGAATATAAGTTGCTCATGGTATATCCTCCTCTTGGATTGTTCCCTGTATTAATATGTAGTGTCCGTCCTTGTCTTTCTGTATTGATTTTAATGAAAAGTTTATTTTGTCAGATATCAGGGTAGCTACACCTGCTTTCTTACTGGGGGCATTTGATTGGTAGATCCTTTTCCATCCTTTACTCTGAATTTGTTTGTATGCTTGGCTGAGAGGTGGGTCTCCTGAAGGCAACAGATGGATGGGTCATGTTTTCGATCCAATCTGCAGTTCTTTTTCTTTTGATTGGCAAATTAAGCCCATTAATATTAAGTCCCTGTCATTTCCTGTTTTCCTCACTTTTTCTTCTTTCCTTTCCTTCTGTGCTTGCTCAGTTAGACTTCAATTAATGTCTGTCTGGGTGCAGGTCCCAGTTCCTGGATGCTTTCTTCAGGTTGTGTCCCCCCTCTTAGTATTCTTTGTAATGCTGGCTTAATGTTTATGTATTCATTTAGTTTTTCTTGCTATTAAAAATTTTCAGCTCTCCATCGAATGTGAATGCTAGCTTTGCTGGGTATATCAGTCTGGGTTGGCAGTTATTGGCTCTCAGTGCTCATATGGTACTTTCCCAGGCCATTCTAGCATTCAGTGTTTGTGTGGAGAGATCTGCAGTGATTCTAATTTTTTCCCATTGTAGTATAGCTCCTTCTTCATGTTTGTTGCATGCAAGATTGTTTCCTTATTATTCAGAGCTATCATTTTTACTATGATGTGTCTAGAAGTGTTTCTCCTGGGATCTTGCTTGTTAGGTGTTCTATATGCTTCTGTTATGTAGGTAAGACGTTCTTTTTTGCGATGGGGAAAAATTTCACCGATTATCTTGTTGAATAGATGTCGCATTCTCTTGCTCTGATATTCCTCACCTTCGTCCACAATTATATGAAGGTTAAATTTCTTGGCACTATGTGCTTTCTCTTGAACTTCCCTTTGGCATAATTTGAGTGATTTTTCCATATCTGTCATTTTTTGGTTCAGTTGGTGTATTCTGTCTTTTGTATCTGACACTCTATATTCCAGTTCGTTCACACTGTTAACTGTGGCTTCCATTGTCGTTTGCATGGAGGAAATGGACTCCTTTATGGATTCGATGTTGGTTCTCAAAGTACTGATCTCACCTCTTAATGAGGTACGTACTCCCTCTATTTTGGCATTTATCTCACTTCTTAGTGAGGTATATCCTGCCTCTATTTTTGCATGCATTTCTTATTTGATATCCTGCATCTCTTTTGATAGTTCATCCCTGTGCTCTTTCAATTTCTGGTCTATTTCTCGCTTTATTTCTTGAGTCATTGACTCCAGCATCCCTTGGATGTAGCTTTTGTCTTCCATTCCTGCTTTGCTCCGACTGGGGCTCTCCCCTGCATGGCTGCTGGCTATTGGTTATAGCTTGCTATCCTGGGTATTGATAAACCTTGTAATTTTTCTCTGTGATTTTCGAATGGGGGTTCAGGGATTATTGGAGACTAATCTGAAATGTTCTTTTGGTGTGTCTGTCTTTGCTTGGTTGCTGTTTATGTATTTGTAGAGAGAGTCTGTAACTGATTGGGTTCTGTTCCCTACCTGCAGCTGCTGGTCTGTCCTATATAGGATTCTTGGCTCTCTGCTGTGTAGATCACTGGCAATTCCCATATTTGGAAGGTTTGAGCAGCCTAGACTGCTCCTGTTTGCTCCTACGGGTGCTCTTGGCAAGATCGGATGTTCTGGATGCACGCTCCCAGATGCTGGAGTCTGCTATGGGCCCCGAATGTTTTTTTTTGGCCGGTTGTGGGCTGGAACTCTGGGTTTAGATGCTGTTCCTCAGATCTTCAGCTCAAGGCAGGCACCCTACCATTTGAGTCAAAGCCCTTTCTGCTTATATGGTGCTGAGGAATCAGATCCAGGTCCTCATGCAACCAAGACTAGCACTCTACAGCTGAGCCACCTAACCAGCCTGAGCTCCTGCCTATTATCAGGTGCTGGTGGCCTCTGTTGTCCAATTCTCATCCTAGAATATATGGGTCGGGTTCCGGTGGGGTTTGGGCTTCTCTTGTCCTGAGCTTCCAGGTCTTTTGTTGTCACAGGCATGCTTCCCAGGGGGTGCAGTTCCCTGTTTTTCTCCCCCTGCTGAAGTTTATGCTCAGTTTTTGATTTCAGTTGGGAGGAGTTGGTTGTGTTGCTCAGGCACCAGATCCCCAGGTTTGGTCCCAGCCCCCCACCTGGGGGGCGCAACCCTAGTTGGGCCTGTGCTGCTGTGTATACCACCTAGGTTATGCAGCCTGGGGTACACAGTTCAAATTTCTTCTACTGTTGGGTGTCTTGACCCAGGGGCGCTGTTCCTAGCTTGGGTATTTAATCTCCCCTCTATGGGCTCTCTTGCTCTAGCCTTGCCAGTGGAGTATGCTCCACAGGCTGGTGGAGCTCTCACACAGTTCCCAGTTTTAGTGGGTCCTGTGCTCCAGGTGTTGGGGTAGGGAGTCTGGGTCGGAGTCTGGGGATTCCCACCAGCTCTGGTCTCCCTTGAGGGATACACTGTCCCCTGTGGGGTACTCACCCTGGAGCTAGTTGTATTTGTGTGATATAGGACATCAGTTGCTGTTGCAATCAGAATTCAGATGGGGTGGTTGTGGGCTGGGCTGGGCTGGGCAGTGGTGGCTCTTTGTGATTCTCTTCTGTCTCTGCCTTTGTCTATGCTGTTGGGTCCATGCCATGGGATGGGCCTCTTGCCTTTGCCTGAGGGGTGGGGGTGGGCCTACATACAGGTTCTGAGCTCTGGGGTTTGTCTCTGTTTGCACTCTCCGGATCAGCACCAGTTCCTTGAAGGTCTTCTGCTCTGGTGTTCTGTGGGCGTTCCGTGTAACACTGGTGTTCCCATCATGGGGCCTAGTTCCAGGCTCGGTCGTTTCTCCATTCGTGGTAATCGGAAAGTCTGACGCCGGTACCTCAGGTGGCTTCTGTGCAGGTTATCTGCAGACAGGTCCCTGTGTCTCTGGGATTCTCGCAGCCCCCGCTGGGCCGGCTGGTGGGGGCTTGGTGTGCTACAACATGGCCAGTAAAGATTGGGTGTGTAGCACTGGGGTTCCCGTACTGGGGTCGAGCAGCTTTGGCGGGATGGGCCTCTCTGTGCAGATGGAGAGTGAGGGGTGGGGAAGGGATCTTTGTGCAGACTCCCGGCTGGTAGGTTTCTCTGTTCATGGTGATCAGCTGGTCAGCAGATCGGTACCTCAGGCAGCTTCTGTGCAGGTGATCTTCAGGCAGCCCCATGACTCTGGGACTCCAGTAGCCCCCATGGGGCTGGCTGTCCACTTCTTGGCGCTCTGCCACATGGCCAGTAAAGGTTGTAGGAGGGGTCTTTGCTCTTCTCTGTTCTTTTTTGTTATTTTCCACCTCCTGTTTTTCTTTGGGTGTTCATCTTTTTGTCATTGTCAGTATCTTGGAACTTGAACTCTATTTTTGGTTGAGGAGAGCTGTGACTTTTCTCTACTGCCTTGTTGCCATCTTGGTCCCCCCTCCTTCCGTGATTTTTGACATAAACTTTTGGTAGATTTTTTTGATTGTGATGGGATTCCATCCAAAACAAAACCATGTATATCAAAAAAGCCAATGTTTTCAACTCAGTACTAAACAAAAGAGGGAGAAAATTAAGGTTAGCTGTATATGTTAAACACAAATATAGACAATATCAAGATATTTTAGAATTGTTTCCTTTTACTGAATAAAGTGAGTCAAACCTATAATATTATCTAATTAGAAAACAGAGATTAGAGAATTCCAGTTCCAGGCAAGCCCAGACACAAAAAGAAGTTTCAGAAACTAACCATTTGCTGGATGCAATGTTTTTGTGCTTGTGTTAGGAGGACCCCAGTCCAAGCAGGCCGAGGCATAGTTATACTACGTAAAAATAAACAATCTTATTATAATCTGCAGGTATGGTAGTAGTAGAGATGCTGTTTCACAAGTATAGGGTTTTGGGTTCAATACTCCAGTATAGCTAGGAATTTAATTATGTGCCACGGTAAGAAAATTGTCATGTCTAAGGTCAAGACTTCATATTCATTTTACAAGCTCTAATAGAATCTTTACCTATTTTGCTATTTTTAAAGTATAACCATAACTTCCATGCCCAAAACAAATAATTTCCTATTAGAGATTTTCTTCTATCCATTAAGTATTATGTTATGTGTTGGATACTGTCCCACTGAAATCATACTAAAGATAAAAATCCCATTGTCTTAGACAGTGACTGCATATGGAAACATAATCTCAAAGGTAGCATTTAAGTTGGTCTCCTCCAAGAGAAACAGAAGTGTTGGGTCTTCGACTGTCCTGTGGAAGACGGACAAGGTGCAAGGAAAGGTAAGTGCACTGCTCACCCATTCCCCAGCCTCCTTTAGCCTTGGAGACAGTCAAATGCAGCGGGGAGTCAAGTCAAACAGGAACTCATTTATTAGCCCAAAGCAAGTACTTTTTATAGCAAAATAAAACCCCATGCACCATTAAAGAAGAGGAAAAGGAACCAACCACTCCCTGTAGAAGTCACCCTATCATGCGCCTAAGTTTCTATACTTTCCCTGCTGTCCACGAGCTGTTTACTCGCTGATGTCACTTTGCGTGATTGTGGTATCCAGTCATATTTTAACATAAACAACTCGGGCTCTGCCCACTCAACTTCGTCTCAGCGCCATTTTTGCTGCCCAACTCCTAGTTAGTTATCCTTTTTCCCTCCTCTATAAAGGTTATTTTAACAGGATTACATTGGTAAGAAGAGCATCGGCTATGCAGGGGGTTCGAAGCCAGTCTGGACAGCGAAATTCACCATACAAGGTTAGGGCCTTTGTGCATGATTCAAGAAACTGTCCCAGTTACCTCACATCCCCATCTAGCAAAGTAATAAACGTCAGCCGCCCCTCCCAGTTAGAAATGTCCGAAGCAGTTTGATTACTTCCGGGGCATATATAAAGGTCAGTATCTCGTAAGGTTAACCTCTTTAAAACATGGGAGCAGCCTGGGTATTGGGGTCCCATATATGGGGCACAGTGCATCCTCGTGGGCCACCACACTCAGGCCATCCTTTGTGAAGGGGAGTCCAATCTCCAACATCCCAGTATCCTCTGGCCAGGTCACAGAGGACAAAATGAAGGTCATGCCATCAGGTCGAAGGGACAGCTTCTCTCCTGGTGCTATTGATGATTTCTCCTTTGCCAGCACTGATCACTCCCCAGGTTACCCATTGAGGTTCATGTAGATTCCGTAGGGCCATTTCCAGGACTGGGAGGGTCAGGACAGTCAACAGTTGGAGTATCAACATCTGCAATTGTTAGGGAACATGAGAGCTTCTCAAGCGCTTTTTGTCCTTGGGGATGATTAGTAGTTATCTTTTTAGCTTTTCCTCTTTAAAACACAAGCTGTGACCACCATAGCCATTTTCATCCTTCTTGGTAAGTTTATCCTTGGGCATCCTCTTGTATAGAGGAAATGGGTAAAAATTTAATTCCTGACCATGATCAAAATCAGGGCTGTCTCTCCAATGGGAAAAACACATCCAAATCCCCTTCACATGGTAATTAGGGGGTCAGGTCTTCACCAATGTTGTGTCAGAGGGTCCTTCCACCTGACTTTCACTTGGGGCTTAGGGTTTAATAGTCCCCAGTGCTTCTGAAATCTGGATTCAGATGCCCCTTTTGAAAAATTTGAAATGTTAATGGTGAATAAAGCTATCTGTAAATGTATGTGGGGGTTAACTCTCCCTTTTTGTTTTAATTAATGTTCCTTAAGACATTGGTGATTTCTTTCTATACTTGCATGGCCTTGGTGATTATAGGGAATTCCTGTAGTATGATTAATATGACATCTGTCAAAAAAGTATGACATAGCTTTACTAGCAAAACAGGGTCCAGTATCGATTTTAACTTGTGCTGGTAGACCCAAGGTGACAAAGCATTAAAGAAAGTGTGCTTGTGAATGTTTAGTTTTTTTTTTTTTTTTTTTTTTTGGTCGGTCGTGGGGCTTGAACTCTGGGCCTGGGCGCTGTCCCTCAGCTCTTCAGCTCAAGGCGAGCGCTCTACCACTTGAGCTACAGCGCCACTTCCGGTTTTCCGGTGGTTTATTGGAGATAGGAGTCTCATGGTCTCTCCTGCCCGGGCTGGCTTTGAACCATGATCCTCAGATCTCAGCCTCCTGAGTAGCTAGGATTACAGGCGTGAGCCACCAGCGCCCGGCGTGAATGTTTAGTTTTATCTTCTGTATGTGCTGTGCCCCAAGATGCTCTTGAATATAGAATATATAGAATCTATTGAACCAAAAATATATTTAAGCTTACCAAAGGCTGGGAAATGAGTAACATCAGTTTGCCAGAGGATGTTGGGTTTGAGGCCTCTGGGATTTAACCCTAGTGGTTGTAATGGGGGTACTTTTAGGAAGGGCTGGCATGTTTTGGAGATATGTACTATCTTTTTGAGGTCCTCTACAGGAACCTGAGGAATTTATGTTGAAGTTCCCTCCATGACCACACTAAATGCTATCAAGAAACAGAGAAACTGGATGCTGGCAGGAATGTCAAATGGGAAAGCCACTTCTGAAAACATTTTGACAGTTTCCTAGAATATGAAATATGCAGCCACCCACAGTATAGCACAAGAATTGTGCTCTTCAGGCTTTGTGTTATAGAAATAAAATGTAACATTCACCCAAAGGCCAAAACACAGAGGATTATACCAGCATTATTTCCTCTACTCAAAGAAATGGAAATCAATTCAGGCTTTCTTCAGTTGAATGGCAAAGGAATTGTGCTACATTCTCTAATGACAGAACCAAAAGGCAATTAGAGTGAGCACAATACAATATTAAGTCATACAAAAACTGGGAAAAATCTACCATAGATTTGAAGGCAATCCAAAAGCTTATTTATTGCATGATGTAGAAGTTGGAGAAAAAAAAATGTGTTGGTTTCCAGGACAAAACAGGCTTGGGATGGCACAAAGAGAAGTAGTGGGTTTAATATAAAAGGGAAGTATGAGACAGACTTATTTTTTGTTGAAGGAACATATCTTTAAATATGTTATATTCACATAGAGTTGATAAAATTATATTGGACTTAATATGTGCACAAAATAAAGTAACTGAAGTCTGCATAAAGTACTTGTGAAATATTAATGTCCTATTTGTGATGTATACTAGAAATATTTAAATAAATTGGAAAAAGTATTCAAGGCATTTATCTGTGATCTTCCAGCATCATAAAGATCCATAATAACCTCAGTAGAATTCAATGATATCTAGAAAACAGAAGTGAATATTTAATGTTTACATTGAAAACTAGTCTGGGTCCAAGGTTGAGATGAAATATACCTTGCTAATTAAAAGGCAGAGATTTAGAAGACTGATATCAGGGCCAATTCTGACAAAAAAAAAAAGCGCGAGAAACTACAAAAACAAAGAAAGCTAGATATAATATAATATTCCTGTTATTTCCACATTTGTGGAAGACATAGGTCAGAGATGATTGCTCAAGGGAGGCTTGGCTTGAAAAATAATCTAAAGTATTTAGAACCTTAGTAACTTCAAGCACCAGTAGTGACAAAGGAAAAAAGAAAAGAAGAAAATAGAAAAGGAAACAAAAGGATAGAAAAGGAACTATTTCCTCTCGTTCTTGTAGTTTTAAGTAATTGGCTACAAAAAATGAAAGTATTTGGTTTACTGTTTGAGGATTCAGGCCTCTCAAATATGAAAGCATTAATTTCAAATTATTATTGTATTACTACTATTTATTAACTTATTATTAGACCTTCTTGGAGATTGAACCCATGGCTTTGTATATATTAGTCTAGTTCTACAACTGAGCTGTACCCCAGCTCTCTTGTATAGTTTTGGAAATTGATTATGAATTCTTAAATAGTTAGCTATTCTAATTTTCAGCTTATGTTTTCTCTCCCATCTTTTCCCCTATGTATTTTAGTTTATGTGTTGAAAACTTTCCTCAATTTTATCTTCTAAACTTAGAATTTCACTTTTGAGTTTCCAGAGAGGTTGGTTATTTTATGACATCTTTTAAAATTGTAAACATATATATGTATTTCATATGTATGATTGATTCTTAGAGTTGCTTGCAATAAGCAACATTTATATGGTCATATGCACATACGTATTGAGCCATTGTGATCCTCTCCTAAGAATAGCTTCCCTTGTTCTTGCCATGTGAATGTTTAGAGTGCTGTTAGTTAATCATATCCAAGTGCAATTATTTGTCTTTTATTATCTATTGGATTAACTTGTAGATTTATGGACATATCTAGTTATTAGAAATGAGGAAAACCATGTAGCATATATTTAATGGGATCAAGCTTATTTCACTTAATATCATTTTTTCGTAGTCTTTCCATTTCTTCAGGAATGGGTAATACCATTCTTTCCAATGGAAGCACAGAATTCCATCAATAAACAGAATTGAAGATCCAGAAATGAATACACTCCTATAGGCACATAATCTTTGATAAGAAAGCCAGAAACACAGGATGGAAGAAAAACAGCCTCTTCAAAAAATTGTACTGGTAGAATTGGCTGTAAACAGAAAACTTAAGTTAGATCCTTATATATCCCCCTGCACCAGAGTTGATTCCAAATGGATAGAAAACCTCAATGTAAGTCCAGATACCTTGAGAATGTTATAGGAAGACTTAGGGGACACATGAGGTCTGCTTGGCACAGGTCAAAACTTACAAAGTAAGTCTGGATAAATGAGATTACATCAAAACAAATTAATCGTTTGTCAGACTCAAAAGCCATGAAAAAAATGACAGTGTAGTACACAATTATTAGGGAGCAAACCTACAGATGAGAGTCTCAGCCAATGCTTAACCCTTTCTTCCTTTTCTTTTTTCATTTTTTTTAATTGTGGAAATAAATACAGAGGAGTTACAATTACATGGGAAAGATAACGAGTACATTTCTTATCAAGCATTGTTGCATCCTCTTTGTTTCCCCTTCCCCTACATTCCTATACACCCTCACATCCTCTCACCTCTTCTCCCCCACAAAAGTTGTAAAGTTTGTTTTTTGACATAACTACTTGTACATTCTCCCTTTTCTAACTAGGTTATTTATACTGGGTTTACATGAATGTAAGAGTTTTCTGGTGGGGATTAGTCAGAAAACAACTAATGCTAAGACAGAGATAGTATTTGAAATAAGTTGTAGCTGGAGAAAGGGAAGGATTAAGGAAGGAGGGTTTAGTTCAAACCCTTGGCTTGGTACAAACTAAGTAAGGTATATCTGCACCAGGGAAGGGGGATAAAACAGGAATGGTTAAAAAACAAAAGGACTGCTCTGAAGCCTCAAAATAAGGACCCCAGTCTGTGTCAACCCAACTGTCTCTACTATGAGGTTTTATTTAAAATAACAAGCACCATTTAATATTTTTGCAGAGTGGGATGGTGCATAGTCAAAGGCAATATCTCCTATGTCAGGTAATCCAATCTACTCTTTCATGTTACCCAATAGCCAGGTTTCAATACAAATTAATACAATGAGATTGTACAAATGAGACTGATTTTTTCCTCCATTGAATAAAAATTCTGTCAAATGATTTCTGTCTTCAAGTTGTTTACACATTTCTCGTGATTTTTTCCATTATCTTGTCTTCATTATTGAGGTTTATAATACTTTTTTGTTGTTGTATTGTGTTTATATGTCATCTTTAGGGTTTAAACTCGATGTTTCTCCCTTGTATTTTTTGCTCATGGCAGATAACACTCTATCCTTCAGCCACATTCTCACCTTCTGCTTCTTCACATTTATGTCTGTTTAGACTGACATTGAACTAAATTATTCAGGTTTATCCTCCTGAGTTCTAGGATTGTACACATGAATAACTAGCACCAATCTTTGCTTTACAGTTAATTATGTGGTAGAAGAAAGTGGAAGTATATTTGTGTTTAGTGTGCAATTTTCAAATACAAGTTTGAACAACTTGATATAATGTAACTATTAACAATTTTAAGAGTTAAATCAATGAATATTACACATTCCCACAGAAATATAATTGAAAACAAAAGGCATAATGGTTTTCTTAAAACAAGCAATGGAACCATGAATTTCTTTCACTTAACAAATCATGTTTTATATAACTTTAATTATCAGACTTCTTTGACTAAAAGTAAATCTATTAATTTTATACCACAAGATACAAAGTGATTATAGTTAAGAATAGATATTTCATCACAGTCAGAAGAAAAGTTTTCGAGCATCCTCACTATAAAGAAATTTAACATGCAGTAATTAATGGATACAGTGTAGCTTGATCATTACACAACATATAAATGAATGGGATTACCACTCCATACTTCATAAATGTGTAAAAAATAATTATGTAGCTAGGTGCCAGTGGCTCATGCTTATAACTCTAGCTACTAAGGAGTCTGAGAGCTGAGAATCATGGTTCAAAGCCAGCCTAGGCAGGAAAGTCTGTGAGACTATTATCTCCAATGCACCACCAGAAAAATGGCAGTGGCTCAAGTGCACTAGTCTTGAACTGAAAAGCTGAGGAACATTGTCCTGGCCCAGATTTCAAGCCCCACGACTGACAAAAATTAAAAATAAACATTTATAAATTAACAAATACTTTGACATAAATGTTAAAATATATATTGTAAAAAATTTTAAATACTTACTAGATATACTAGTTTATATAAATATAGAGAAGTGTTTTCTGGATTTAGTTGTCATTGAATCAACTTTGTAAATCACACGTTTCTTACTCAATTCATATTTGTATGTTTATATACTTTAAAACCTTAAATATAATTAACTGATAAGTGATAAACAGTGCTGTTTTAGGAATCTCCCTTGGCTTTCTAACATTAACCTTTCTACCTTAAAATCGATATGCCCTCCAAACTTATCAGAAGTTTCATCTCATTGGAGCAGAAAAGTTTAAGCCATAATCTTTGTTTGGAACAACTATAACATTTTACATATATTTCACTTTTAGTTTAAGAATAAAAACAGGGGGCTGGGAAGGTGGCTCAGTGGTAGAATGCTTGCCTTGCATGCCTGAGGCCCTGGGTTTGATTCCTCAGCACCACATAAGCAAAAAGAAAAAAGCCAGAAGAGGCTCTGTGGCTCAATTGGTAGAGCACTAGCTTTGGACTGAAGAGCAGAGGGACAGCGCCCAGGCCCAGAGTTCAGGCCCCATAACCGGAACCCCCCCCCCCATAAAAAGAACCAAAACGTTCAAGTTATCGTAACAAAGCTAGTAATTCCAGTAATAGCAAAAAGTCTTATGAGCTTTTCAGTCTCTTAAGAGATGAAAATCTTTAATTATACATCTATTTTTTTCTGCCTAATATCTTAGGAAGATCTTTTTGTGTAACCTTGTGTTCCTGATTAGAAAACCAAAAAAGGGCAATAGTGAAAATAGAAAAGGAAAATACTTGAAAACATTTAAAAAAGCAATCACAGACACTCCTATTTTCACCGGGTTCAATGAGAATATACATTAAAGTATCACGTTTTTGTTGCATTAAAAGAACAATAATTAAACTTTAATTAGTAGTGACGAAGGGAACAGAAAACTTTGTTTGAAGACAGCTTGACTTTGAACAATTCAACATAAGCATAATGTATTTATCTTTTTTTTCTAGGTAATTGCCAAAATAATAGAGAACAATACCCAAAGACAGGAAAACACCTAAGCCAAACCAGTAAACTTTTGTGTATAAAATAATTGTGTGGGTCTGACTCTTTCAAAGTCAGGCTTGCAAAGAGGGAAGTGTATTTGCTTTGGTGTGAACAATAAAAAATATGAAAATACTTTATTAATCTTTATCATATCTTGGCTAGGACTTCTCGTGTTGGAGAAGAGGAAAGGTATAAAAATTTCAAGATTGTTTGACTATTCCACAAAATCATTCTTATTTATCAGCTATCTGGGTTATAAGCTGCAAACCCTTGAGTATTAATAAAGGGTCATTTCCTAAGAGAGGAAAGTTGCTGTGTAAACAAACCTAAAATATCCAAGACTTAGCATAGTGGAAACTATTTTCTACCTATATCACAAACTGTAGGTGTAGATTTTGTTTCCCATTGTTCCAGGGGACCCATTTTTGTTATCTTCTTTTTCACCATCTAGTGATCCTATAATATCCTATACCATCCTGGTATGGCTGTATCTTTACTGGATTCTCTAATTTCTGTTGGAAATTTAGGAGGGATAGAAAATAGACTTTCTGTTTCTGTTTTACCTTATTTTTTTTATTACTTTAGAAACTGTAACACAAAATGACAGGAATTATCTTTATAATATTAGGAGACAGTCTACATTTCCATATTCTTACCCTAGGCTTCTACATAACTTTGGTCCTTAGTGATCCCCAAATGTGAAAATAAAGGAAGGGAGCTTCTTATTTCAATATTATTTAGAATTTCAAGACTTGCTTTATGTAAGGCCCTTAGTAGTAAGTACATCATACATGTGTACAAAGCCGGTGGCCAAATTTTCTTATTCTCAGAATCTAGGGTATGTGATGTCTCTGTAGTTGCATCAGGAAAAGGCTGTAGTTTTGAATTAGTTTACTAATCCAAATCTGCTGTAAAAAATTCTACAAGTTAATTGGCTTGAATAATGCCTGTTTATCATTTTATAGTTCTAAAGGACAGAAATCTAAAGGAAATCTCACTAGATTAAAATCGAGCCACCTACAGCGCTAACATATTTTTCAAATGATTCTAGTGGAAAAGGCATTTATTCCTGTTCTGTTTTCCAGAAATTCAGAATCTGAGTTGTTGTTTTTTCCTTTATCTTTGAATGTAGCATCTTTACCTCTTTCTGATGTTTGTTACCTAATCATGTGCATACCAATTACACCTGGGACTTTTAAGTATCCATTTGAGTATACTTCCCCAATCTGACAATTATTCAAATATGTTTTCCTTGGGTAATGAAAGGTGATTTAATTTGTCAATTAAACCCTCTACTTACAGTCAGCATTGTATCATTGTTACATCAGAATCCTTCCCTACAAGCAAATGAATATGAGAAAATGAAAGAAAGGCATTAAAGCAAATTGTCTTTTTAGGCATTTAATCGTAGTGGTGAATGTCCTGTCTGAACTCTTCAATTCAATAAAAGCTTGACGTTTATAAGAGCACTTGCTACATATAAAAATTTGTGGCAGGTTGATTAACAGGGTTATTTCAGCATGGAGATATCCCTAACAAAAATTAGATTTCAATATAGTATATGGCAGTTATGATGTTTCAATGACTATTGAGGCATTTTCTATTCTAAAGAATCACTTCGAGGAGTCTTTAGTCACATCAGTAAAGCTATATGTTTAAACTAATACTTGGTGTTACTCGTCCTACATTTATTATTAATAGGCTGATAAGATAAGATATCCAAACATATCCAAAGATATTTCTATAAAATCCTAAACTGATGTGGATACATGGGCCACTCATTGGAAATGTAGGACAAATTAGGGTTGTCTGTGCTGTAGTTCAATCCATAATCTCCTGGCTAAACAAAGGCTTCAAAAATATTCACAGAATTCCTCTAAGTAAAGTTCAGAACAGTTATATTTGTATAACTCTTCTAAGGTCAGGATAAAAGCATTTGTTCCCAACATTTAAAATCAACAGGATCTGTTGAATTCATGGATACAGAATTTTATGGCTTCACATTCATATCTAAAAATTTTATCAATATAATTTTCACCAAAACACTGAATTGAATTTGTCTATGTCCTTTTAATTTTCAAATCCAAGTAGCATATTTCCTTGAATATCTTCCTGCAAATTCTTTCCTTCCTTTATTTCCATAAATTTGTGTTTATTACTTTTTTGTTTCCTTATTTATCTCTTCCATCATGTCCACACTGCTGCTCACATTGCTCACACTTGTGTCTGAAATTTACTTTTCCTCTTCCCTTCAATAATGCCCCTAATTTTATTATTCTTTTTCAGATTTCTGGCCATGGATATTTTGATGATGTCTAAACAGACCTATCTTTCCATTTGTTTAATATAAACTTTAGAACTATCAGAATTTTTTCCCCTAAATCCATCATTTCCACCTGTGTTCCTTATCACTAAGAATAACACTAACACAGTTCCCAGCCAAACATATGGAAGCATTTTAGATTTCTTCTTATCCTTCTACTCCTTCACATTAGATAAGATGAATGATCAAGTTTTTCTCAGTTTCTGTCACTAATATTATTTGTATGTACTCCTTTTTATGCCCCTGGCACCAGCCTGTTTCATTCACTCATCACTGTCACCTAGTCCTAAAACAACCATTTCCAAAATGGCATTTTCCCCATAGTCTTTTCATATTGGTCCTCTCCATCACCAAATTACTCTCCTTGTAAGCACACAGAGTGAAGAGCTCAGACAAAAATTCTAGTATCATTATTTCCTCTCTACATTGACTGTTGGCCTTACATTTCTCATCTGTAAATGAATGTAATATACAAGAAATAATGAAGAATATATTTTTTGACGTGTAGAGAAAGAAAAAATGAAAATTGAAGTGTCCTTACATTTTCGACCTTAGCTTTCAAATAAGGAAAGAGTCAAATTCAGTTTGTTGGTATAAAATCACAAATTGTTTCATGCAGAAATAAAAATAAATTTTACCTCCTGGCTTTAAAGCCTATGTCCTTCTAAGGTAACTACAGATATGTAAGTGGTTTTACGTAAATTGTGTCATGCTTTTACAGCTGTAGTGAAGAACATACTTTTAATATATCATTGGAAAACATTGGTGATTGAATAGTATCTATAGGAGAATGTTATTTGAACTAACCACACTAACTTGAAAACTACATCTTAGTCCATCAAATCTGGAAATAAACAATTTTATTTATAAGAAAATAATAAAACCAAGAAAAGTGAGTATACATTAGGGAGACTGCAGAAATAACATTAGCGTTTTTACAGTCTCTACTTATTTATGTGATTGTATTTCTTCATATTGAAACTCTGCTCTTGTTATTCTTATTGTATGTAATCCAATGCTGTATATTACTATGTATTCAATGTGGGAAATCTAGCTTCAAAAACGTAAAACTTTTTCCTTTTCAATCACAATATTGTCATTAGCAGGGTACACTGTGGTCATCATCTTCACCAAAATTATTGTTAGCATCATAAGTGGTAACTATGGAAAGTCTGATATGTATGTATGATTTTGCAATTATTTGTATATTGATTAATAATTTTAATGTTACAAATGTGCATGCATCCATATTAGAATTTTGAACAAATAAAGAATCAAAAAAAACTAAACCATAACAGGAAAATTGACTGTGCTTATAACAAATGTGCTTATAACAAATTATGGAATAGATTTTTGAAGGATTGCAAATTCCTAACCAGTATGAACTAACTTCCTCTCTACCCACCACTACACAAAAATATTTAAGAGTTTGAACAGAATTATTTCAAGTAATATATTGTAAATGTTACTAAAATATCATGTGTATATCTAAAATTCCCTTGAAAGTAATAAACTACATTCTATTGAAATATTTGTTATTTTATTCTAGGAAACTTTTGGGAAAATAGACGGTATGTCTTTGAAATGAAAAAGTCAAAAAGAATAGCATAAAAGTTTTAAAGGGAGTCTGTCTTCAGAAATATATATATATATATATATATATATATATATATATACATATTATGTGTAAAAAGACAGACATTTTTAGAGATAATTTGTCATCAGAAATATAAACATATCTCTAAATTTATGTACAGAACGATGTACATTATAGTTTAACAAAAATCTTAAAATATAATTAAAATTTAAAATATACATCAAACCAAGTGCCAGGGACTCACGCCTATAATTCAAGCTATTATGGGTAATGAGATCTTAGAACTGTGTTCAAAACTAGCCCAGACAGAAAAGTACTTGTTAGATTCTTATCACCAATTAACCACTAAAAACAAGAGTTAGCTCTGTGACTCAAGTTGTAGAGTGCTGGCTTTGAGCATAAAAAGGCTTAGGGACAATACCCAGGCCTTGCAAACAACAATAACAACAACACAATATATCACATTAATTTCATAAAAGCATCTTTTAACTGCTATGAACATTATTTAGAAACATGAATACATGCCCCTGGAAAACGTTAAGTAAAAATTATAAAATATTTACATCCATGTTAAAGACGTGACTATTTAGATTGTTTAAGATATTTAGGTAATGATTAGAAATAAAGTATAATGATTATATATTGGGACTGATCTTTTATTCTATTTTATGATAGTAATAAAATGATATTTGTAATGATTATATAAAATTACTCTTCTTTGGTATTGGAAATATAGTAAGTGTTAAACATTTTTAAATGATTTCCATAGGAAGGATCATTTTCATAATGGTATCAATTCTTTTGTAATTTCAAAAAAATTAAGAAAATTATTCCAAGACTGGTTTGCTCCAAGACTATATTTGTTTGCTTGTTCAAATTTTCATATGTTGGTAGAAATTAAAATTTCAAAAATTCAGTGGATGTTGGCATTCAGGAACTTCTTCATAGATACTAATATTGGAGTCTCTTAAGTGGAATTATTTTGTTTCATTTGTTATTTTCACAAATAAATCAAGACAATTGTGTATTTTTTTTCTTTTCACTGATATTGGCTCTTATCTTGAGAATACTTTTTCCTAGCAAAGTAGAGAAAAGCACTTTGATTGAGCAAGTGACATATGATTTTCATAAAATGCAGATGCATAGATTTGGGTCTTTTGTCATTTGCTAACAGTTTCTTCCAGAAAAGGTTATCAATTACTTATAAGTGATGCATAATTCCTAGATATTCCATTTATCACATACATTTTTTGATTGAGTTATCTCTGCCTAAACTCAAAATAACAACCAAAAACCCCAAAATAAACAGAAATCACATCTTTGTTTCAAAAGCTGTAGTTTACAAAGAATTTTTAGCCAACACCGAAAACATCTTTTTAGGTATTCTGCAATCTGTGTGAAGTATTTTTAACAATAGTTATTTTTTGCTTACATGAAATTCTCATGCATAAATTATCTCCTTTATTTGTATATATTTTAGTGCTTTGGAAATGAATGGTACGATCATAGGTTTTCCAAGCCTAATTTTTACAAACTTGCATTTCTTCAACTAGAAATGCTGTAATTTTAGAACAGACATTAAAATACATATAAAATTCAATTACAGGAATTTGTCCAGCATACATCCTCTATAGTGTGTCTTTTCAAAATTTGTTTTGAGAGATTATTTCCAGGGTCTCACACATAATATTCAAGGCCACTGTCAATGAACTACATTCCTTGCCCAAAAAAGATTTCACTTCTCTTTAATATATACATGTAAGTGTAATGGCTGGATCCTATACAATTCTCTTTAACCTTTTGAAGACTTGAAAACTTGCTTCCTAAAATAATTGCAGTATTATACAAATCATTCTGCTATGTGGACTATATCAATTTCTCCACAAATGCATTATTATATTTTGTGTCATCTTTTTATATGATGGTCATATTAGTGAGTTTTCTTTTTAATTTTTCTTAGATACTAAACAGGAGCTTAATTCATAGGCTCCTCCAATTGTCTATTAATTTGCATACGTTCTTTAAAGAAATATCATGTTCAGGAAAATACTTATATAGAATTAGAAGATATAAAAGTACCTAATTCTCAGGATCATTGTAGCGTTAATATTATAGCATTAACAAATGTGTGCCGTCTATCTGTTGGATATGTTTTCACTTCTTTCATAGAATTATGAAAGGTTATCAGTTGATATTAACCAGTTTATTCTTGCTTTTCTTTAGCCAGTAATGTTTTCCATGTCAAATTTTTAGAAACCTTCACGGATGCAATGTTGTAAATGTTTACATTTATGTTTTATAGGTTTTTATATTTCACACTTAGTTTGATAATCATTTTTTATTTTTAATTTTTGTATATGGTTTGAGGTAATAGTCTAAGATCGTTCTTTAAATCTATAGAGGTCACAGTGCCAATACACCCATTTAAGATTCTATTTTTATTTCATAAAGTCATGGCATCCTTTTAAAAATCTATTCACCATAAAACTATGAATTTATTTTGATAAATGTCTTACATTCTTCTATGTGTCTGTTCTTATAGTAGAGCTATGTTGTCTTCACTACTAAACATAGTAATAAGATTCAAATCTAGTATGAGGGCTCAAGCTACACCATTTTACAAGATTGTTCTGACTGACCTGTACTTCTTCAATTTACATACAAGTTTATTGAGCAGGTGGACCAATATTCTACAGAAATATCTAGATGTTTGCTAGTCACTCATATTTTGTACCTTGTGAAACACAAGAACCCAAATATTATATATAGAAAAATGTCTTTAGAGAATGCTTGAAGCATCTAAAATTAATTTAGGAATGAGTTAAGATTTAGATAACACTATAGCATAATAAAGCTGAATGATAATGACTTGAATTGTAATACAGAGGAGAGTGAGAAGGGGTAGAATGATGAACCACATAGGAGCTGTATGTCATTGTTATTGTGTTTCAAAAGACAGAAAGACTTTAAAGAAGAGAAGGAGGATAATAATCAAAGTGTTCTGAATCAAGTTTCTTTTTAATCCACCTAGTAGTGTGGACTGAGAGTCAGAGAAGGTGCAAAAAATAAAGTATTGTATGGACATGTTACAATATAAAGAAACTGTAATAGAATATGATAATTAAATTCCAAAGAAATAAGAGAAAGAATGGGTAAACTCTAAAGGCAAAAAGAATGAAGAAAGAAATAAAGGAAAGTAAAACCTTTATCAATAAGAAAGGCAAGAGTTTGGAAATGGAAAGGCAGTGGAAATATTCTATATAACAATACAATAACAATGCAAATCGCTAACGTGGATAGACTATGGATCACATTTTATCATATATAATTTTGATAAAACATACTAGGAATGAAAATTTAGAAGTCATAATTTAAAACACTATTTACATTTTAACTAAACTGTAGAGTTCAGTGGTAAAACCTTAGCCTAGCATATGTGTAACAATGGTGTGATCTGCCAAGGATTACACAGTACACAGAAAGCACACACACACATACAAACACATAAACCCACACAGACACACACACACACCACATACACACATTTGGAATATTGATATTATCATATTAAACAGAGGAATTTATCACTAATAGTAAAAGTAGGTTAATATATGAAATAATATTGCTCATACTATTTAAAAGTTTAGTAGAAATAAAATAGTCACAATATACTTGAATTCTTATAGATTAAGTAAATTGAAAATTAAGAAATAGAAGACTGGAGAACCTTTGCAAACCAGTTTTAAATAATAACCATTTTGAAACAGGTATCCTTTTATTTTGACAAAAGATTGATGTTATTGGTGTTTTAACTTAAAATTTAGAATATGAAAACCAGGTGTTCTATATCTCACTAGGGATTGCTATATCTCTAATCATTTCACTCTGGATATTTTTTATAATAAGATCTCATAGTTTCTCAAGTTCTCGCGAATTACAAACCTATATGCAGTTCCTACCATAGGTAGAAAATGAAAGCTACAAATCACCATGCCCAGCTCAAACATTTTAAATTCAAGCACAAATATTTACAAAAAAATGACCAGGTAATGAAGCCTTTCTTAATAAAGTATGTGCTTCTTGAAAATACAGAAAGTATTTGTTACATGGAAAAATATCTTTAGAAATATAAGAAAATAAATTTATTTAAATTCACCAACCATACAAAAATTGAGAAAATAATTTTAAATATTCACATGTTAAATATTTTAAAAGCAAAATATACGTGTCTGAATTATTTACATGTGTAAAAATCATTCACAAGTAAATTAACTAATCCTACAACTCTGAGAAAAGCACCCTAAAGAAACAAAAGAAAATAAGTTATTAAGTTCAAATCTTGAAATTTAGAAAATAAAATGAAGTGTACTCTTTAGTTGGCTTAAGTAACTGTAAACCATTTGTCTATCAATGTTATAATAAAATTCATGAATAATGAAAGCAAAAGTACCCATTGATCAATAGCAACAGCAAAAGCATCAGCAGTTGTTTGAGTGTAGAAAAAAAATCGATGGCGGGGATAACAACATTCCTTCCATAAGTAATGAACTCATTACCTTACTTATGTGACTAACCCTTGTGTACATCACCTTTACAATAAAATTGAATTGAATTTAATAATAAACAAAATAATATACCAATCAAGAATTCTTAGAAGCAATTGGTTAAAAACTTTGTAAAAAACTGCTCCAAGTACCCAAGGAATATACTTTGATGATACTAGTTAAATACTGAAACTTCAGCAGTGCTCAAAAAGTTTAAAAACTGTTACACAGTAAAGTAATAAATCAGAATAATAAATTACTATAATAATCATTAGGTGAATTTTTAATGGTAGTCAATTATGTAAGAAATGAGGCAAATTGCCATTCGTTTGCACTTAATAATTGAAAAAGAATTTTCTAGGTCTTTTTAAATATATCACAAGTTTAATGAAGAAACTATTCTGCGACAGCGTAGCATAATCAGTTAAAGATGATATTAGAGCAAAGAACAGATTGTACTATGTTTTTGGATGTTAATGTATATACTTATTTTGGTTGTGGGAAATTGTGGGGATTTCAACTTGGGGTATTATTCTTGCTAGGCTGGCATCATATCAGTGTTTAACTTTAGGATAGGGATTCCCTTTCGACAAGAACATTCACCTGATCTGTTGTTAGCCTTCCATTCATCAATGGTATCAGAGTTGTATACCAATTTATCGAGCTTCTTACCTTGGCTGGCCTGGATCTGCAGTCTTTCCAATCTTAGTTTCTATGTAGTGCAGGATGGTGGAAATGATCCAATGCACCCAGCTATAGATAGAGATGGAAGTCCACTAAAATTTGGCCTGGGTTCTGGTGCCAAGCAGTAACAGTATTTTTAAAGCAATTAGACATATATATCACTTAGACTTGTGATTACCTCAGGCAAAGAATTAAAGAGCAGTGAAGCACAGAGGACAGGCAGAATTTTAATTACCTACTCAGAGGCTGAATCAGCATAGCTTGCTACTCTGGAGGCTGAGATCTGAAGACCACTGTTCAAAGCCAGTCCATTCATGAAAATACATGCGATTATCTCCAAAAAACCAGAAGTGGAGCAGAGACTCAAGTGGTAGACCACTATCCTTGGGCACAGAAGCTTAGAGCTAGTGCCCAGGCACTATCAAGCCTCAGGAATGATGAATACATGCATGAGCACATGAACATGCGTGTGTGTGTGCACACCCACAAATACACACCCAAATGAGTATTTCAATGCAGAGTCCTTAATTTTTTCACCTTGCTGTACTTTATTTCCCTGTATTTGTTCACCAATTAACAAAATCAGCTAAGCACCTATTTACATACAACTCATTATGTTTCTCTAAAATCTACTCTCTTTTTGGAAGCCTGCTTTTATTTCATCCAAAAGGAAATTATTCAGGAGGTCAGTTCAGCTCCTTTAACTCTGTAGTGTTAGATGATTGTTTAGGTTCTTCCTAGCAATATGATTTTTTGAAATCGTACATAAAGCAGCATATTTCTTTCACGAGAAAGGAAGCCTCTGTCAAACAATTAATAATAGGTTTTTCTCCTCCTGGCAAGCATCTGTAGTTTTATCATCTTCATAAAATTCATGATCAGTCTGTGTATGCCAAAGACTGCTCTGAAAATAAAAAGACCCTTCTCAGCTCTTAGCATTCATATGTCATTCATAGATATGAAGGTGTTTAAATATTTTTGAAATTTCTTTGGACTAAATAATGTTTACCTTGAATATCTTGAGAAAGAAAAATTGGTTTCTCAGCCCTTTTGGTAAGAACTGGAGTGAAAGAAACAAAAGGAAAAATAAGGAAGAACTAAACACATACATTCAAATGAAACAAGACAACCCTAGAAAACACAAATTAATTCAGTACAATCAGCTATGATAAGCTTATGAAAATTCTGACTCTATGGGAGTGCACTGTTGTGAGGATAGTGGTTAAATCCCAGACTGAACAGAAAGATCTGTACACAATGTCAGGCACCTGTTATTCTAAATTCAAGGAAGAATAACATAAAGTGGACTGAGCCCACGATCATACCCAAGTAGGAAGCCAGATTCTATCTGAAAATTAATCTGGATAATTTAGGGCTGGGGCATGACAAAGTGGTAAGAACACCCATGTAGGAGACACAAGACACCCAATTCAAACTCTAACATTATGTGTATTAAAGAAAAAACCTATTACTTTACATAATTGGAACAATAATAAGATTTGAGTATTTGAGTGGAGAAAAATCCATGAGACAGATAGAGTGAACCCATGTTGCAATGCTTTCTACTTAAATGAAAATCTTATGTGATACTCCAGGCATAACAGAGTTACCTTGCAAATGAGCATAGATGTGCATTTGGGTGATGGAAATACTCTACTTACATAGAGGTAAATTAAATATTTTTTTGGTAGATTTTAGTTCTTGAACTAAGAGCCTGGGTGAAGTCCCTGAGCTTTTTCTCTCAATGCTACCACTCTACCACTTTGAGCCACAGTCCAAATTCTGATTTTCTGTTGGTTGTTTGGAGATAAGAGGCTCATGGACTTTCCTGCCCAGCATGGCTTCAAATCCTGATCGTCAGATCTTAGCCTCCTGAGTTACCAGGATTCCAGGCATGAGACATCGATGTTTTTAATAAGTTAGTAAATTGTACAGTTACAGAAATTATAAATTATCATTATAACCTGTATAATATATGTGTGTATGTACATATCAATGCAAACGGAAAGAAATATTTTAATATATTCAAATCATCCTTCATTATAAAATAAAATGGCAACAAACATTAATGAAGAGCAAAACAAAGGGAATTGTCACATGTTTCTTGTTGTTGAATGGAATATGAATTGTGAGAATTAGTTTGTGAAAACCATCTTTCCTTTAACAAAATGGATAATGGCTATTAATTCCAATACATTTATTTACCCATATTGTGCATCCTCACAGATAGTGTCAAAATCAAACCACATATTTTGTCTTTGTATTTAAATCAACTGATATAATTTAGGGGATAGATGAAGTAATCAAATAAAGATTAATATAATAGTAAGTGAGGTTATGAGTCAGAAATGATAATTATTTTAAATATGATAATAGCTAATTAAATTTCTTACATAAAATCTATTGTCATGTCTCTCATTCCCACATTACGAAAGTACATAGAAGGTTCTCACTAAATTATGTGTCCAATCATGAAAAAAATGTATTGAAAGAATATGGGCACCGTGTGGTTTTAACTTATTGAGACTGATAGGAAGTAGTGTGTTTTTGAGGACTTGCACAACGTTGTGATGGAGATGAAGGGTGGGATGTACTTATTCTGTAAAATCGGCTAGAGGATTGCTCCTGGAAAAATAGTGATGAATTCTTCCAAAATGTTACAGTAAAATCACTTTCACAACCATGTTCACTGTTGCACTATTCACCATAGCCAAGTTATGGAAACAGCCCAGATGCCCTTTGGCAGAGGACTAGTTGGAGAAAGTGTGGCACATATACAAAATTGGATTGCTCCTATCCATAGAGAAGATTGTTACATCATTTGCAAAGAAATGGATAGATCCAAAAATATGTTAAATAAACGAAGTCAGAGCCAGACAAATAAAGGACCCATGTTCTGTCGTGTATTTGGAAGCTAGAACTTTATGCAAGTTTACACATCAGAATTAACCAAAGCATACTATTTACAGAGGAGGAGTTAAAAGGTGTAATTTCTTATAAAATTGAACTTTTAATCCCACAAAATGAATACCAGGAAACTATCACTCAGAAGACGTGAGGGAAAGTCAAAGGGAAGAAATAAAGAGTGTTATGGAGGAAGAGTGTGAGGGCATAACATTCAATGCAGATAGTATGAAACTTGAAAAAATGAAAGTGGAATGTGGAAAGGTATGTAAAGATCCCTTATACTCATAAACTGATTGTTGAATGGAAATTTCTCATACAACCGTTTAATTAAAATTTAATTAAAAACAATGTAGACATCTAATCTTAAACTGTGTTCCCTTAAACCATGAGTCAATATAATAGTTTCCTCCTCAAAAATTTTCTTTGCAGGTATTTTCCTTATAATGACAGAAAAGTGAACAACGCAATGAATATCAGTACATCACATTGCATATCCTAAATAGATGCAATATAAAAATCACATTGAAAATGTAAGAATTCATCACATGATAAAATAACAGGTAGAAAGTATCAAATGCTGATTGTTTTTCCAAGTACTTTACCTATGGTATCTAATTTAATCCTCACAATAATCCCATAAAGTGGAACTATTTCTATTTTTAATTCTCAGATGATGATACTGAAGTCTTCACAGTTGGAATTACTAGTATAATATTGCACACATGGTAAGTGTTAGCCTACAGCCAATTTCCACCATATCAAATAACCTCATTGTATTTTATGACTAAAATTCCAGCACGTTGCTTACTAATTATAGGCAAAAATCCCAGAACTATTTGTGTATATTCTGATAATATTTCACTTTATCTTTGTTAGAAAATAGGTAACTAAGCCGGATGCTGGAAGCTCACACCTGTATTCCTAAGTATTCAGGTGGCTGAGATCTGAGGATCCCAGTTCAAAGCCAGCCCGGGCAGGAAAGTCCATGAGACTCTGATCTTTAATAAACCTCTAATAAACCGGAAGTGGCACTGTGGCTCAAGCGGTAGAGCACTGACCTTGATTCCAAGAGCGCAGGGACAGTGCCCAAGCCCAGAGTTCAAGCCCCACGACTGATCAAAAAAAAAAAAACTAAACAGATAATTGTAATATGAAAACTAAAAGTTCATAAGCAATTTATACCTCGCTGGTGAAAGGTACTGCTAAACTATAACATTCTTGATTTCTAGCTCAAAATACTAGAAATCACATTCTATCGCATGAGTCATCACTGCACTGCCTGGGGACCCCATGTCTGTTTAACACTGTCATACTGAAAGAATGACTTGCCCAGGCAGTCATTCCTGATGGAAACACATTGCAGGTCTTATGGACCAATCATTTCCACATTGTAGCCCACCTAAATTGTCTACCATTAGAGGTATTTTGATTGCTTTTTATACACAACATTTTGACAGAAATATACTACTTTAAAATATTATTAAAGTAAGACTGACATAAAAATCCCTTTGGCTCCAGGTAAATATTTTACCTTTCATATACCCCAAAATGCAGTCTGACCTATCATTAATGTTAGGAATGAGAGGTTAAAAATCATAGACACCAAGACCTAAGCATGAATTAAAGACTCTCCAATTTGTGAATACAATTGTTTTAAAAAGACATCAATACTACTGCATTTTTAAAATTCTCTATGATAATGATAACGTTAATGATAATGATAAAGTATTAGCACTTGCAAATAAGTCATTTTCTTGGGAATAGGACACAAAACACAAGATTAATCCTAATCATTTTAAAAGACCTTTATTTATACTGCAAATTCCCTCTTGAAATTATAAAAATTCTAAAACTAACTGAATTAGAGAGACACAAAGAAAATAATGCATCATCTACATTCAAAGGTCTGTGTTAATAGAAAAGAAAGTTATAACAAAAATTAGCTTACCAAATTCACTTACATTCTTTTATTCTATTTCATTTACTTTCATAACATCTGAGTTTTAATAAAATGATGCATAAAAAGCCTATATACCTACTTACATTTTCTGATCTTAACAATATTTATTTCAAAAATGTCTTTAGCTATATAGTCAATGAACTGAAATAGTACTAAAATATTCAAAGGCTTTTCAGTAATTTACGACTCACTCTGGGATGTTATTTATATTGGAAAAAATATCCAAAATGCGATAGTTAAAGTTGCGATAGTTACTTCCATAAAAGAGCCATTAGTGAAGATCCCTTTGCATTTACAAAACAACTTCAAACGCATCCACATTCTTGATGTGACACATGCTTTTTGTTTGTTTGTTTGTGAAATGTATATCTAACAAGCATTTCCACAATACTAATTTTCAGTCAATATGATGGGATATTCAAACCTAATAAATATGGGGTTGATTATCTTAGTGAGAATAGATATGAACTTACAAAGGAAGTTATTTTCAAAAGAAATCTGGAAAGAGTTTATCCACCTTGTGCTGCACAGAAATAACCAGAAAGTAATACTTGTGTGATCTGGTCGGTCAAACTCACTCCATGAGTATATCTTAAATGTATAAACAATTTAAGAGGTCAAATACATATTTGTACTGACAATCATCTTACGGCAATAACTTGCTACCTAATTATGTCTGTATCTTCTCACCTAACATATAGTAAGAACTGAATGTGGTCTCTTTTTATCTAAATTAATGTTGCAAATGCTTTGATTATGATGATGTTATAATTTGACAACTAAACTGTACAGAAGGGTGGTTCCACTGACATGACATGACAGAACACTGATAAATAAAATATTGCAACAAAGTTAGCTCTTTTTAGCCTCAACTTGTCCACATTGGCAAGCAATATTGCCACATCACACGCACACATATACACATACATGTGCGCACATGTACACAAACATATACATGCATGGTAAATTCAGGGTTTATTGTACAAAGAAGTTCAAATAAAATATTAGTGATTAGGACAAATGATAATTTTCCTTATTACAAAATAATACACAATCCAGTCACTACGGGTGTTACATTTTGCTTGCTTTGCCACATGTGACCACTTAATTTATTTTAATTAATTCATTCATTCATTTGTTTGGTGTTAATATTAAGGCTTGAACTCAGGGCTTGGCTCTGTCCCAAAATTTGTTGTTTTTTCATTTTAGTCTTCTCAAGGCTAGCATTTAACATCTTGTACCACAGTTCCATTTCTAGCTTTTGCTGATTACTTTCAAATCAGAATCTAATGATTATTTTTTGCTTGAATTGGCTTCAAATCACAATCCTCAGATTTCATCTTTCTGAATAGCTAGGATTAAAGACATGAGCCAACAGTGTGGCTTTTACTTTTTCCTCTATAGTTATCTAAAGCACATACTTTGATAGTAATTTAAAACTTCTTAAGACCATAAACAAAAAATACCATGATATAATATGAGAAATCACTATTGAACATATGAACTTTAAGAGCTTTCTAATAGATCCATTAATTATTGTTATCCAATATTAGAAAAAATGTATAATGCAGTAGTAAAATAGAAGTCCTTTGTAGGACTACTTAAATTCCTTGATTTTTTTAAAGACACTTGTTTTCATCTAAAATGCAGGCCTGTTTGTTGTCTTCATGTGATTTTCATGATTAAAGTTGCTTAGTTACAAGTCGAAGAGGATTTGTAGTATTTGCTATCAATTAAATCTCACCTTTTCTTCTTGGAGAATATAATGATTAAAGCAATAATTCAGAATCACCAAGCAATAGTTCAGAATCACACTTCCAGCGCAAATGGCAATATCATTTTCCACAAAGTTTTGCCACAGATACAATCTGCCTGCCTTTTCTAGCTGCTTTCCTAGCCTGGACATATTCTTTAATTGTACAGGAAAAGTGTGATTCAACTGATTTCAGTCAGATCTGTTACTAGAATTATTAAGGATTTAGATTCTTGTCTGTAATTTGGTAAAAGCCATTTCTCTTTATGTAAGCTACTAACAATATATGTACTAATTTCAAGTAAATACATACATTCTATTTCCAACTTTTCAAAAAATAAAATTTTGTTTGTTGTATAAATTAATCAGAGGTATGGATTTTGTGGCTAGCTAAATCATTGCACATCTGTCTCTCTCTTCCTTTCTCTCTTTCATAGTTCTCATAGATAAAATGATTGCTTCATAATTATCTTAATTTAATTTGCTTTTTTATTTTTGGTTGCAACATTTCACTTTCTGCTCTGCCATTTCTTAAATCATTTAAATAGAAGGCATTGTTTCATATTTTCTCATTCCTAGAATAAGCTGAACCTGAAGAGACCATTGGTCCTCATTTTCAGTCTGTACCTTTGAATACCGAGGAACATCTTTCCTCTTCTCTCCATCAATTCCCTATTCCCCAGTTAGAATAATTTAGAATAGTAAAAAGACAAAAAGAGAATATAAATGATGGTGAAAAAACATATGCAAATGTTCATTGGATATTTCTGACCAGTTCAAACTATGTGAACTACTAGGGAAATACATGGACACCTCATTCCTACTGGCTCTCAAAGTCATTGGTTAGGCAACTCATGATGATGAGGAACAAGATGAACAAGTGAGGAATGGTATCAATTGCAAGAAAAAAATGGAGAAGGATCCAAGCAAATTTCTTCTTTGGGCTGCCAAAAATAATCGACTTACTACAGTGCAGAGACTATTTCTCATAAATGCCACTCATGTGAATACGAGGTATGACAATGAGTATATCCATCTTCATCGAGAAGCCAACAGTGGACACTTAGACATTGTCCGTGAGTTGGTGGCTCAAGCGGCACATGCAATAACTGTAGATGGCTGGACAGCCCTTCACAGTGCATATATGTGGAATAATGCCAGAGTGGCTTCTTACTTACTTCATCATAATGTAGATACCAATGCCAAAACTGAAGGCCTCTTGACCCCCTTGCACCTTGCTGTTGAGAATTGAGATAGCAAAGATATGCTGGATCTCTTTCTGTTGAAGCATTATGTCAAACCAGGCCTGAAAAACAACTTGGAAGAAACTGCATTTGGTATTCCCAAAAGGATAAGTATGTATCACTACATCTTTGAAGTTGTGGAAGGCTGTACAAAATGTTCTTCTAAGTCTTAATGGTTCGGTTAAGTTTCTTAAATTTCAAAAATGCCAGTACATACTTTGTGCACATACAAAATATTTTCACAATCCAAATAACAGCAATATCCATTTTTGGACGGTTGTGGGGTTTGAACTTTGGGTCTTTGCGCTATCCCCGTACTCTTCATTTCAAGGCGAGTGTTCTACAGCTTGAGCTACAGCTTCACTTCCAGTTTTCTATTGGTTTATTGAAGATAAGAGCCTTATGGACTTTCCTGCCCGGGCTGGCTTTTAACTTCAATCCTCAGGTTTCATCCTCCTGAATAGCTAGCATTACAGGCGTGAGCCACCGGCACTTACTGTAAAAATTCACGGATTCCGTGGAATTCTTCCAAGTAAATTGCTTGCCTTTGATTTCAAAATGTATTCAAGAAGTTTTGTATACATCTATAATGATATTTACAGACTTTGTGATTTTTTCAATCAGAAGTAATTTAAACTTATCTGTAGTAAAGAAACTAAAGTATTTCTGGTCATTGTCTGAAAAAAGCATATTTTAAAATATTTTATATTCTATGTTTGTATAATGTCCATAATCTATTTTCTTCTTCCTAGATATACTTTGAGTTTTACATTGTTTTATAATATGTAGGTTCATTAATGTGTCCTTTCAGATTGCATTCCATATAGAAACAGTTTAAGATTCCTTTTTTTCCTAGGTCCTTATAGTATGATTTTTTTGGGATAAAATATCAATGGTGTCAAATTTCAAAAGTTTTGTAAAGGTTATGTAAAAGGTTTTGTAAAGGCCTTTCTAAGGTGAAGATTTAATACACTGATGTCAAACTTACATTTAATTATATGAATTACGTGTATTGCTACACTTCTAATTTTGTAATCAACTTTTTAATAACTGCTTTTCTTTTCTTGTATCTGAAGAATGAAAAATATGGAATACTTCATAAATCTACATATCATCCTTGTGCAAGTGCCATGTTAAACATTTATTGAAATTAGTGTATACACTGCTGAAACATGTAGTAGCCTCTAAATTTAAGTAGTTAATGATGCAATCTTATACAGGCTTATATCCTTGTGTGCCTATTTGTAACAAGAAAACCTTATTGTTCCTAACAATGCTATTGATCTTATTTCCCTATAATTCTCGGAATAGTGGAAAAAATTATATTTTTCTGTCGATTGCTTACATTTGCAATTTTTTGTCAATGACTATTTATTTTTATTTTTATTTTTATTTTTTTATTATTTTTTGTGAACATACTGTACAGAGGGGTTACAATTACATGGGCAAAATAATGAGTACATTTTTTTTTTTGTCGGTCGTGGGGCTTGAACTCTGGGCCTGGGCGCTGTCCCTCAGCTCTTCAGCTCAAAGCGAGCGCTCTACCACTTGAGCTACAGCACCACTTCCGGTTTTCTGGTGGTTTATTGGAGATAGGAGTCTCACGGTCTCTCCTGCCCGGGCTGGCTTTGAACCTCGATCCTCAGATCTCAGCCTCCTGAGTAGCTAGGATTACAGGCATGAGCCACCAGCGCCCGGCCCATGAGTACATTTCTTACCAAGCATTGCAGCCTCCTCCTTTGTTTACCCTTCACATCCCTTCCCAGCCTCCCCCCCACCCAATCCCACCCCCACCCTACCCCCCCCGACCCCCCCCCACCCCCGCACCAAAGTTGTAAAGTTTGTTTTCGACATGACAACTTGTACTTTTCATAGTTGCAACGGGTCCACCTGTATCCTTAAGCGACTTGTTTTCCCCATCTCCTCCACAAATTATACCGACATCAAATATAGTGAAAGCAGGGGTTATACTGTGAGGGAGGGACATACAAAGCAACAAAGAAATAATCTTATAAATGCATTAGAATCAAATGCATGAAAGAAAAACACATTTAAATACATATCTAAGGGAACATTTTCCTAACATCTCATTATCTGACCTTTTCTGCTTGACTCATACATATACTAGATATTGCAAATATGGGAAAACATGGGACCTATGTTTCTTTGGGCTTGGCTTACTTCACTTAATATAATTTTTTCCAAACCTTTCCATTTCCTAACAAATGGGGAAATGTCATTCTTTCTGATGGAAGCATAGAATTCCATTGTGTATATATACCACATTTTCTTGATCCATTCATCTACTGAGGGACATCTGGGTTGGTTCCTGATCTTAGCTATGGTAAATAATGCTGCAATAAACATAGTTGTGCTGGTAGCTTTAGTGTGGTTTTGTTTGTAAACATTTGGGTAAATGTCCAAAAATGGGATTGCTGGGTCATAGGGGAGCTCTATGTGAGGTCTTTTCAGGAACGTCCATACTGCTTTCCAAATTGGTTGAACAAGTTTACACTCCCACCAACAACGAAGTAAGGTTCCCTTCTGTCCACATCCCCTCCAGCATCTGTTGTTGTTAGAGTTCTTGATTATAGCCATTCTAACTGGGGTGAGGTGATATCTCAATGTTGTTTTGATTTGCGTTTCTTTTATGGCTAGGGAGGTTGAGCATTTCTTCATGTGTCTATTGGCCATCCTTCTTTCTTCTTCAGAGAAGTTTCTCTTCATGACTTTAGCCCACTTATTTATTTGGCAGTTGTTTCTTTGAGGATTTGTTGTTGGGGGATTTAATTTTTTGAGTTCCAAGTATATTTTAGATATGAGACCCTTGTCCGTTGTATGTCTAGTGAATATCTTCTCCCAATCCGTGGGCTTAATTATTATTAATCTTGCTAGCTATGTCTTTTGCCATGCAGAAGCTCTTTTTCATTTGGGATTTGATCGTACTTTCAAATATTTATAGTTAGGTCCAAAGTTGATGGCTTTTTCACGTACTTGTGGAGATAATGGATTCAAAGTAAGCCTTGCTTAAGAGCAATTCTAAATTTCTGCAGCTGAAAATTTTCAAAATGAGGTCTTACTGACACAAATGTCTATCTGACCCTTTACCCTTCTTCCATGTAGGAACAGGCCAACAATAATATCTTACCTTGACACCCTAGATTGTCTTACTGGAATAAAAAAATGTTGGTTACAAGGGATCACAGAGAGACGAACAGTTCAGACAATACTGTACAGACTAGAAGGTATTTTATCAGAATATAATTATTTTCTATACCTACCATTTCAAAAGTAGCTAAAGCCAAGAAGGTGAAAAAAATTTTCATATGCATGATTACCTTATGTACTGGCCTGTCTATCACCCAAGTAGGCAGGAACTTACACTACTCTCTTTCTATCATCAAATATTTTCATTGTTGCAGAAGTCCATATGTTTCTCCTCGTTATTAGTCTTTAAATTGGTAATATTTTAATCACAATGTTTCCTCTTGCCTCCAGGCTGTAAATCTACAAAAATATTAAACCTTTAGTTCTAACTCTATCCAACACTGAGGTAGAGATAATGGAATAATACTTTAAAACAGAGTTGCCTTTGATAACCTAACCACAAAAGAACAAGGCATAACAAGTGCCTTTTTTATTATCTTATATATAGTCATATATTTTATCTTTGTAAGTGCTGATTTTTTTATTTTACATGGTGAAACTTACTAGAATTAGTTGATAATTTGACAAATGAATTGGTATTTCTTTATTACAGTAAGTAGAATTGGAATATAAACAATTATGTTTAGAATATACATTAGAATATAAATAGTATCAATGCAATATCTTCAGTATAAACTTGTGATTCCGTCTAAGTGTTCTTGTCCTTCTGAATTCACATGGAAAAAAAACAATGTTTTCCTCTAACCTATAATGGATTTTATTCTGCTGCTCTGTTTATTGTTTTAACTCGCTTGTCCCAAAATGATTTTCTTCATATTTTTGAAGCATTCCTACTGATTATGCACAAATTTTGCTGATATGATATCTAAAAAATATTATTCTTCTGCAGGACCCTTGAGTCCTAGGATCCCAGGTTCCAGTTACCTACATGATCACCTAGGCCCATGCAACAGGCAAACAGAAAGTAATTGAAAACACATCTCAATTCCTCATTTCTCATATTTTAGGGCCCCAATTCCTTGAGATGCAAGAATTAGCAGTAAGCAATTGTAAAATGCAAGGCAACTTAAAACGAAAGATGAAATCACAAAATCTGAGAGAAAGTACTCTAATTCAAACTTTCAATTTACAGATGACCAGCCCATATGAGTGAACAAGATCACAAAGTGTCATAAGATTATTTTTAATACTCCCCCTAGTGACTAATGAAATATTTAGGTACAGAATAAGTGGGCCAAAAAATAGGTCCTGGAAGGAATCCTTAATTGGTCTACCAAGAAGCAGAAAACTTGACTTAGAGGTCAAATGTAATTCAAAAAAACAATTATTGAGAAGATCATTAGGGCTTCAAAACACTGGTATTTCAGTACAACTTGGGTCTGTGGTATAAAAATGTTGTTATTCTCAAACCAATGATAATCTCCATTTAATCTCCTGAAAGTGTATTCCTTTTCAAATAAAATTTTTAAAATCACATTCAGCAAAATAACATTTGACAAGTAGATGATACTTACATTACAAGCTTTTCAAGTGTAGGGAGCAAGTTACAATAGAGTTGATTTATTTAACCAGCACTAATGCCAAAAAGGTTCAATGATTCATTAAAGTGTAGAAATAGTACCACCTACCATTTGTGTTGTTCAGTAGGTGCCTTCCAGAAATGTGTTAAATAGATAAGCCTCCCATATTTCAAACCTAAAAGTTAGGTAATAAAGTAAATTTAATCACTTAAGAAGGTACATTTTAAAAAGTCACAAATAATTGCCTTATCATATGTTGTTTTATGTTTTTCCTATCTGTCTAACATAGTAAGAAATATGAATTTAAGTCTTGAATTTGGGTACTCTTCAGAGATGTGACAAACATAAAATCTGTCTTCTATTTCTATCATATTCCTCTATAGTCGTAAATTATTTTTCTTCTTTTTCCAAAACTTATAAGTAGTAGAAAGTATTATCTCATGTAAAATAAAATAATCACAAACCATTGTACAAAACCATTTATAAAAGCTGGTAGTTAGGAATATTTTCTAAGACATTTTTAAACTTTCTTGTTGACTGAAGATTAATCTTCCAAATGGATAATAATAAAATCATGTCTAGGTGCTTCACGTCTCCAGTCTTGCAAATAGTTACTGCAGATGAATGAATTATGGAAATGTAAGCTGACATCCGTTCAAGTATATGCAACATTGACATTCCATGGAATGTATATAAAGCTTGTAAACTGTTAACAGACAGTTTAACAGAATGACTATTAGGAAGTTGAAAGCAGAGAGAAATAATAGTAAAGACATGAAATGAATGAAAAATGGAACAAGGGGCTAGTACACCTAAAATACTCAATGTACACGTATGATAAAGGAATTGATAAATCAGATACAAATCTTGGAGAGGGGGTTGGTTGAGAATGATAGGAGTGACTGATCTAGGAGCATTCGACAATTAGATGGATATATTTAATTGCAACACACTTGCACAACCTTTTAAATTCAGTTAAAAATAAAACAAAAAACAAAAACACACAAAAATCACAAACAAACACCAATCTCTAGAGAGTATGAATATGACCTCTCAAAATTTTAAGCAGTTAATGAAGAGCAGTCTTGGGAAAAGCAAACTAAGCTGTTCAAAGTGGGCAGTTAGGGGTAGGGGAGAATTTTGAACAGATTTAAGTAGATTGTCTCAGATTATAAATCATCTACATCTGATGCAAATATTATCTTTCTTCTGCTAGTTCTCTTTGTCTGAACTGGATACTCCAGTCCTGAGACACCCTTGATAGATTGTGAAGATAGAATGGAAGAAACAAGCTCAAGGATCCATTACGCCACTGGACAGAAAACAATCCTCGATGGTTACTCTCATCTCTCTACACTACTCTTTCTTCATACTTTTAAGTAAATTCATTTTGAATTATATTGTTCCTTCTTTGTTTTGGCAAAGTAATTGGTCAAAGTAATTCCCTAAACATTATTGGCCATTTTTCCATCATGCTGTTTACATGTCCAAACGAGTCCAGTAAACTTCCCTCTTGCATTTGGTTGCCATGAAACAACATCTATGTTAATGAGGAGAAATCTAATGTAAACCTTTTCTCAGAAAACCAGTCCAAGAAGCTGTGATCACAAACATTTGGCTTCATTTTTTTTCCTTTTTCTTTTACCTTGAAAGTCTTCTTGTGTCTAAAGCCCAGAAAAATAAGAACTCCATCACTCTTTGGTTCAATCAATTCAAAGATATATTTTGCTAACATGATGCTTAGAGGAAACCGAAAAATTCTGCACTTTTATGTTCTCTCTTATGACTCTCGTTAGATACCATATCAGGAACAGTGAAGTGATTCTTTGCAAAATTATTTCAATAGATTATTTTTCTTTGATCTTGCATTTGCTCTATAATATGTATGGAGGAGAATAGTATTAAATCACTCATACCTGGGAAGACAGTGTCTGGTAAAAAGGACAATGCTTACATGTTCTACTTCTATGTCCTCCTCTTAGCTCTTGCCTGATTTCCAATTATTCACAGCTTCTTGGCTTCAAGTCTAGTGAAGCTGAAGGACTATAAATCCTCCCCCACTGCTACATGTTCATGATTTCTCTTTTAAAAGTCTTTTTAGTTGCCTCTTTTGGATGTGGAATTTATTTTCATGTCTTCATTCAATCTGTTCTGCGTTGTAGTGAGCCAAATCGGCTCTGTAAAATCACTTTAGGTCGCAAAAATATTGACAAAATGTATATCAAAAAGTTTTGGCCTCCCTCCACTGCTGAAGCCAATACACTTAGCTAGGGCTTCTAAGAACACTGTTTTCTGACATTTTCAATTTGTTCAATTCTTTTCCGAACCCAAAACTTTTTTGTCTTATGTAAGAAGAGAAGTCTTCACTACGTCACTATTATATTTTGTGTGCCACTTACAAATGTGAAATTATTGGTTTGAAATATCCAATAGATTTTTTGTGTGTTTCAAAGCTTCACGTGTAAAGATATTGTAGAAAGTGTTACAAAAAGAAAAGTGTAAACCCAATACTTTCTTTCATTGTTAGGGCACTTTCTCCCTAAATATTTTGACCCAAATTATCTTTTTCAGAGTATTACTGTTTGGTAATTAAAGGTTAATTCACAAATTTTGACGTCTTATTTTTTATAAACTTTGAATTTATATTCCCTACAACCTTGTTTCACACAGTGAGAGGATATTTCCCGGGTAAGGACAATTCTCAAGGGAACCTACAGAATTTACAGCAAGGTTTCTGAGGTTTGTTTAATGTGAAAAAAGCCATCTTCATCCTCATTGCTCCCTCTCTACTAAGTCTCTATGGATTTCTTTGCATGAAAACCTATTCTCCCAGGCAATTTCTTAATAGGCTAAGTTGTTAAAAATGTTTGAACAATTAAAATTTAACTGTCATAACTTTAAAATTCTTTTGAAATTCCTTTATCAGAATCACGAATTCACCAATCCTAATTACACCTTTACCATAAAAAAGTTAACACGTTTTTTTTCATGTTAGAGTGTCCATGTAACTATTATTTTCCAATGGCTTTGTTATGCGTACATCTGACCATTTAAGCTGATGCTGAGCAAAATGAACTCCACGATTTGGAAACAGATTTTTTTCATTTGTGGTTGTTGTTTTTGATGTAATATGTGATTTCTGTTTTCTTTGGGTTTTTCCCCTATGGTTTATCCCTGCTGTATTTGATTTTGTATTGTATATAAATTTACCTTAATTAGGAACGGAAGAGGAAAAACAAAATGGTGAGCAAAGGACAAAGGGAAAACCAATGCAATAGCAATATGCACAAGACAATATGTTTGAAATGTACATTACAACTTGTGAGGGGTGAAGGGGTAAAAGAAAACTGTGAGAAAAATGAGGTAGGAGTAACAAGTTTGAAAAGTTAGGAGTTCACTACCTTACAACTACTGTAACCCCACTGTACATCACTTTGGTAATAAAATTTTAAAAATAAGCTGCATAAAATATAAATTCACTGTACTGATATGGCAAATATTATTCTTCATGTAGTAACTTTTAAAAGTCAGTACTATTTGGCATCTAATTTGAATTAATTACCCCTTCTTTATCAGTGGACCATCAACTTGACTGTTATCCAACTAGACAATATTTTCACAATGAACTTGCCAATATTTTGAAAAAAGAATAAATTTAGTATATTCTCATACTAAAACCGAAAACAGTTTATTTCTAAGGAAACCCATAACTTTTAAAAGTAAATAAATTGTTAAGAGGACAGAATATATGTGTTCTTCAAAATTTGTATCAGTAATAACTACTCATTTTTAAATTCTCAACATTCCAAACCTGAGAGGTTCAAACAGTACCTGTTTGCATGTTATGAAATTCTGGAATAGATGCAGTTTCCAATGGGGTCTTACAGATTGAGAAGTCAACAGAAAAATAGAAACATTCTGTTAGAGGATAAAACTATGAAGCATTTGTAATAATTAATTTTTCATGAGTAAGCAATTGATTATCAGTGTAAACCTTTATTTCTATGACCGTCAATTCCAAGATTTATGCCATAAAGTCATACTAGCCCAACAGTTTCCAACTTGTAGGGTGTATCTTAAAATTCCTTAATTCACATCATGAATAGCTTATCTCTATAGTGAAAATACTACACCTCTGCTAATGTGATGCCCTCCTTATTCTGGAAAGAACACCACAATAAACTGAGCTGCATCATTTTTCCCACAGTGTTACTCTTGAGATCAGAACACTTGCAAATATTATTTATATTTATATTTTATAACTATATTATATATATTCAGGATGCTAAGAATGTAAAATTATGGTTCAAAGCCCACCCAGGCAGGAAGATTTTTAGACTCTTATCTCCAATAAACTTCTCAGAAAAAGCCAGACACAAGTGGCAGTGAGATTGAAGTGGTAGGGCATGAGCCTTGAGCTCAGCGACAATATCCAGGATGAGAGTTCAAACCCTAGGACAAACCAATAAAACAGAAACAAAAATAAAATTGAACCCTAAGCCTAGCATTTTTATCATTGTGTACAGGCGCACATAATTAAGGAAATTGTTTCTTGTTACATATATGTAGAAGAAAGAAGATGTCACGCAATTATTCTATTCATACCATGTTATACCAAAGACTCAAAAAACGCTTCATGTTCCACTTAGGAGTACTGCTTTTTCTATATCAATCCCATAAATCTACATACTGGACTTGGCTTCAATGTTTTAATGTTGTCTTATTTGTAGAGATTTTTATATTGTATTGAACACTTATACTTAAACACAAAACTTCTATTTTTCCTATTATTGCTATTGGTTCTCTTATTTTTACCTCAAGTGCCCTTGGGAAATTAATGCACAGCACACACACTCACAAGAAAATCATCTGAGATCTTTCTTACCGTTTAAAATTCACCTTACTTTATAGAGCACTTAAGAAGTTTGAACTCAATCTACTCATGGATAATGTATTTATAAGCAATTTAAATTTCATATTTTCTCTTTACTAAGTTGTCTCTGAAACATGTGTGACCTCATGTCCAAAGCTGTCCTTGTGCTATTTCAATGAAGCCAAAAAGCATTCATTTTATCTGGAGCAGCGCCATATATTCTTACTGGAAGTAAATGGAAGTAACTTTTACTGGATGTGAAAATTGATTCCAAGAGAGGAATTGAACATAGCGGAATGAGAAAATTCAAGTTAACTTTTGCTTTCCTCTTTATTGTAAGAGAAAAGAATCCAAGGCTTGAAGGAGCCTCTGTCATTGACTTTTTTGAGTGTCTTCTTTACTCATATAAAACTTCTAATTGAGAGTATTACAAAAGGAAACAATGGCTGTTTCAAGGCCAGCATATAACAAAAGGAAATAACTTTTTTTTAAAAAGTGTTCTACTACAAAGAAAAAAACCACGGAGGTTAAAAAGTCTTACGGATGAATGTTTCACTCCTGAGGTGATTCTTTTTTGGCAGGAGTCACTTATCAATTCCTTTAGTCTGGTCCTGAATTTTCTATAGCAATAAGGATTCCAAAAAAGCAGGATCCAATGAGTATGATCGGCAAAAGCAACCTTTTCTCAGACCAGTACTCCTTTAAAGAGGGACCCAAAGAAATACCTAGGATTTCCTTTGTTTGGTTTTTTGTATAGTTTGTGCTAGTTCTGGGGCTTGAACTCAGAAGCTGGAACTCATCCCTGTACAGTTGTCTTTCCTGCCCACCTGCCCCCAAAACTAGTGCTCTACTGCATGAGCCAAAAATCAACTTCTGATTTTTTGGTGTTTAATTACAGATAAGAGTTGGACAGACTCTCCTAAATTGGTTGGCATTGAGATGAGATAGTAAGAAAGCTAAATGACATCAATTGTATAGACTTCTCTTTTGAACCAAGAAATATTAGGTGAAGTTTATTATAAAACCAATGTTTGACAATTTTTAAAAGAGAATATGTCCAGCAAAGAAGCCATGACTTAAATAACTCAGCAAAAGTAGGTGCACTGAATCATTTAGGAATTACTTTCTCTGCTTGGGAAGATTAATCTTGAATTCATCATTCCTTTTGGGGAAACAAAGTTTTATTTGCACTTTTTTGTTGGTTGTGAGGCCGGAACTCTGATCCTGGTCATTGTCCCTCAGCTCTTCAGGTGAAGTTAAGTGCTCTACGACTTTAGATACAGCACCACTTCTGATTTCCAGTGGTTAATTGAAGATAAGAGTCTCATGGACTTTCCTGACCAGGCTGGCTTTGAACCACAATCCTCTGGTCTCAACCTATTGAGTAGCTAGGATTACAGGCATGAGCCACCAGCACCCCTATCAAAGGGCCTTACCTCATGGAGCTGGTACAACAGACTGAACGAGACAGCTCCTGACCCACAGCCCACCTCCAGAATTAGAGGATCTCTAATTCTGGAGCCACAAGGGGATGCTGGCCTCCTCCTCCAGCACCCATTCTATCAGTTCCTTAGAGAGAGAGAGAGAGAGAGAGAGAGAGAGAGAGAGAAAGAAGGTCAGAATTACACTTAAGGCAGGTGCCGGTGGCTCAGGCCTCTAATCCTAACTACACAGGAAGCTGAGATGTGAGGATCATGATTCATAGCCTGCCCAGGCAGGAACATCTGTGAGACTCATCTCCAAAAGAACCACCAAAAAACCGGAAGTGGTGCTGTGACTCAATTGGTAGAGTGCTAGCCTTGAGCTGTGAAGCTTGGGAACAACAACCAGGCCCAGAGTTTAAGCCCCATGACTGACAAGAAGTGGACCTTCCCATCACATGAAGTGGACTGAATAGCACTCATTGTCCTAGAGAGCATGGCAGAGAAGTCAGACCAAGCTTCTTGTCAGCTGGGAGTCATGAGTAGGTCACCTGGTTTCTCTGTGCCTAAGTTTCTCCAGTTGCAAAACTGAACAAAGTGAAGGATTCCCTTCCTCATAGGGGTAGAGTAATAATGAAAGAGAGCCATGTTTTTTTTCATAATCCCATACCAGTCGCCCCATTAATAACACACACCATCTAAGCCCTTTCCAGGTATCTTCCTGTCATATGCTCACAGAATTGCTGAGAACAGGATCTGACAGCCCCTCCCTCTGTACCTGGCCCTGCTCTAGAGATTCCTGTTTATTAATCCCTTGTTTCCTCAAAACTGTCCCATGATGATACTGAGGTCCAATAGTTGAGGCCCTACCCCGAGCTTCACCTGTGGTCAAGAATCAGCTGCCATGGACTGAGTTTGGGATATTCCATCTAAACCATTGACTGAGCATGGTGCTACATGTCTATCATCCCAACTACAGAGGACCGGGCCTGGTGGCACATGCCCATCACAGATAGGAGTACCACGATCCAGCCCAGCCTGAGCATATATGAAGTCTTAATCTCGGAAATGCCCGACAGAAAAGCTTGGCTCGCATGGTCAAATACGTGAGTGGCAAGCCTAAGGCATTGAGGTCAAACCCTAATATACCAAAAAGAACCAGAGGCCCAGTGCCAGAGGCTCATGCCTATAATCCTAGATCTGAAAATCACAGCTCAAGATTTAAAATAGGGTTTGCCTGCCTATCAGACGTCATGATGAGAAGACCCAAAGTCTGACCTATGCTGTTGCACTCCATATTAGCAGGGCTCACATCCTTACTAAGTTCTCTGTCTCCTGGGAAACCAATCCCTAAGCGCCGCACTCCCAGGTCCTCCCAAGCTTCCACTGTTACCAACCAGGCCCAAGGGAGTACACAGCTCCAGGGCACACAGATCCCTTGTTCTTCTAATTTAACATTGCTGAGTCCCCTTCAAGCGTCTTACCCTTTCAGGCCCCCAGACCTCAGCTGTGAAGCCCATGCACCCCTCAAAGATAGCAGGTAGAAGTTACCAAAGCATCCAGCCTCCATGTTACAACCCACTTCTACACACAAACACACTCATTCAGACTGGTGAGAGAAGGCTCATCCATGCAGTACCTGCAATTTGCCAACTGATCAGTCACTTGAGCACAGTCAGTCTGTACAAGGAGAAAGATCATCTATCTCTCTGTGTCTCTCTGTCTCTCTCTATGACTCTCTGTCTCTCTGTCTCTCTGTCTCTCTCTGTCTCTGTCTGTCTGTCTGTATGTCTGTCTCTCTCTCTCACTCTCTCTCTCTCTCTCTCTCTCTCTCTCTCACACACACACACACACCGACTCAGAACAGTGCCTCTCTTGAGTTTGTTGGAGACCAGATGGACCGGGAGGACCAGCATAAGCTGGCAGAGCTGGGAAATGTGATCACCTGGAAGAACTGTTGACAGCTGGGAGGGGTTGAAAGTCCACGTGTATGTGTTTGTGTGTGTGAGTGTGGAGGGATGTTCCCCCCAGATATTATCCTTCTGTTTTGACCCCTGCACCCTCACCTCCCTACTGGGCTTTTCTGGAACCCTCTTCACATGAAAGTGTGACCAAGCACAGAAGACAAGGGCTCACACAACAAGGGGTTGTTTATCTTCTGTATCCAACACCCCCCACCCCCAGAGAAAAGGATAAGACCCCAAAAGGCAGATGTGGACATGCTGCTCCCCATCTCTGACTAAAGCCACCAAGTTCCCACCAGGGAAAGGAAGGGTGCAGACTCACTGCTATGAGTCTCCCACTGTTCCAGGCCAGAGGCTCCGTGGCTCCCACTCCTCACCCAACCCTGTATTTCCCCATTTCCTAGGACACTGGCTGCTAGGGATAGTTTGGGGTCCTCAGGTCTACACCCACACCCACCCCTGGGGCACATTTTTGGCAGGACCTGGGCCAGACTGGGGGACATGGGAGAGGCACAGTTTTGGGGAAAGGGTGGAGGATATGGGGTCATGGGGTGTGGGCATGTGCGGCAGCCACTCACATATGGCACTGGGAGAAGCTACTGGCAGCTGCTCTGGGTGGGGCGAGCAGTGATGGCAGAGGCATGACGGACACTCAGGCCCAGAGCAGAGGACACAGGGGCAAGGACCATGTCAGGGATGCCAGCCGGCAGCACACCAATGCACCATTGCCTGAGGACTCCAAGAACACTGCGGATCTGAGCCAGTAGCACAACCTTTGAAATGCTGTGCTGTAGGGAAATGAGGGAGGGGGCCAGGGTGCGGGCCGGCCTGTGTCGAGTTTGAGCAAAGCCTCTCCTCCTAGGCCTCAAGTCTCTTACTCACTATTTAGCCAACTCTACATTCCTCAACTGCTGGTAGTGATTTCATTCAACAGAGGGAAAACCAGTGCTACAGGGAATCATGGAATGTGGGCGTGGCTGCCATTCTTGTATCCCATTGGGCAGAAAGAACCATGAAATAAAGGGGGGGTGGCCAGAATCCTGTGATGCAGGCAGAATGGGCAGAGTCAAGGTGACAGCAGCCCCTTTTCCAGGGAACTCTGTCCAACCATTTGGGGACAAGAGGGTGACCTTATTTACCCAGATGGCTGCACAGATTGTTGTGTATGTCTGTTTGCTGCCAGTCCTGGACCTTGAACTTGGGATCT
The DNA here is from genome assembly GCF_019054845.1 of Dipodomys spectabilis. Taxonomy (NCBI): domain Eukaryota; kingdom Metazoa; phylum Chordata; class Mammalia; order Rodentia; family Heteromyidae; genus Dipodomys; species Dipodomys spectabilis. The sequence continues at coordinate 1,236,047 of NW_024870986.1, forward strand.
GGGCACAATCCATGAACTGCTTTTGCTCAAGGCTAGCCCACTACCACTGGAGACACACATCTCTACTTCTGGCTTTGCTGGCACTCAAGTTGGAAAGGGGTCTCAAGGACTTTCCTGACTAGGGCGACTTTGACCATGATCCTCCTATCACAGTCTTGTAAGTATCAAGGAGAGCTGGTGAGAGCCACTGGTGCCTGTCTACTCATTGGTCTTGCTGATTTTCTTGGATAGACCAGAGAGTTCCCCATCCCTGGGTTTCAGTGGTAGGAGTTGGAGCCCACAGTTTGAATCTTGGTCCTGCCACCTCCAAATGGCAGGAGATGCTAAGAAACTCATTCTTATTCATATGATTATCAATGAAATGTGATGTATGTCATGATTGAATGGTATGTCAGTTCTTGAATGATTCTAGGATAAAATTATTCACAATTATATTATAGGACACTGGTTGATACTTTATGAAGCATTTAAACAATCCAATTCATTAAACGGAGGCATAATGAAATACCTAAGAATTGGGCCTCAGATAGTATAAAGGTGTTATTTTTTCTGCCAGGACTGAAATTTTATCTCATGGTCTGGGTAACACTGTTGCACTGTGAGGGAAGGGGAAGCTTGCCTCCTTGAAGTCAAAAAATTCAAGTCTGTTCCTTAGGCATGAAATCGATCCTCACCACTAGAAAACATCCTATTTGTGTACATTTTAAATATATGATTTATATTTATATACATATGTTGACTCCATATTTTGTTCAGTGTCTTAATTTATTTTATTTTTTGTTTTATTCATGTATTGACTTCATTTGATTGACTATTATGACACATAGAACAGTGATTACATTGATTACATAGGATAGAGTCTGCATATTTATTCCACTTCATACCTGACACTCAGGACTTTTACAAAAAAGGAAAACATGTGTTACCATCAGCTTCGTACTCCACAATTCATTTTTTGGGAATGCTGGCATCTGAACTCACAGCCTACAATGCCCAATTAATGAATGGGTGAGTGTCAGCATGCCATTCTGGGGCAAATTTAGCTGACAGGCAGTTCCCAGGACCTAAGATTGAGCCCTAGGGGTTGACAAAATAAGAACAGATTGACAAGCAGATGGTAGTACACTAATAAATATATTTCTTTATAGAGTGCCAGAGATGTCTATACATTATTCAATTATATAGACTACATTCCTACCAATTTTTGGGTATTTATTATGCCTCCATGTAATTAACGTTATTGTTTTCATCCTTAACAAACTAAGTAAATCAGTGTCCTGAAATTTTTGCATTCCTGTAAGTAATAATATTCTTTTAATACTTTGTAAATATTAAATAAAATCAGTCTCCTGAAATCATGCTGTCTTATTTTATAGGAGCATCATCCACTATCAACTCATTCAACAGTGACATTGATAACATTCGAATGTTATTCCTATGGATGGGAAGGAGTCTCTTATTATCTCCTGCCATTGATTGGTGTCAGGATGGGGATTCGAAATCAGAGCGTACATTGCCACGTGGACCTATGGCTTCCCGAATAGCCCAACAACCTTCAGCAATTCAAGGTGAAGTACCCTTTGCAACAGTGTCATTCAGAACTAGGACGGTAACCGTGCAAAGGAAGAAATCATAAAAAGTCCATCTCACCGCATTTTTTTCTGTGCAATTTTTTCCATACAAGGCCTGGGGGTCTAGGATCCCAGGATCAGTTGTGGGTCCAGGGGCTGCACCCCAGCATAGGGTGACCATAGGCTGAGGCAGAGTTTCCATGACTTTAATTCAAGCCATTTGTTGAGCAAAAAACAAAAAAATAAATAAATAAAAGAAAGTAGCTCCCAGTATTGCTATTCACCCCTTTTATTCGGCCAGGCTTTGGATTTGAACTCAGGGTCTGGGTAAATCTGCAGTACTATGGAAGAAGGGGAAGCTCACCAAACTTGAAGATAAGAAAGTCAGGCCTGTACTCTAGGCCTGAATTCAGGCCCAGGCATGGAAAACAGACTTTTTATATACATTGTAAAGCCAGGATTTGTACTTACCTATGGATGTTCAGTCCATACGCGTTTGGTGTGGTTGTTCCTTGTACTTTTTCATTTATTCATTTATTTACTGTTGATTTTACTATGATAATACCCATTCCGTTTATTACATTGAGAACATCCTATAACATGGCATCCAGATTTGTAGACATGTTCTCCATCATGCCTCACACCCAGGACTCTCAGAGAAAAAGAAAAAATGTTTCACACTCTGCTTACTGCATGATCCAATTGTTGGTAGTGCTGGGATCTGAACTCAGGGCATAGCAGGACCAATTGGTGAATACTTCAAGGTGAACACACCAGTCTGTGAGCAACTACGGAGTTAGGCCATACCCAGGATTTGCTATTGATCCCTAGGGTGGCCACGATACTCATAAATTCATTATTTAAACATAGGATCTATATTTACATACGTGTGGACAGCATCTTGCATTTGGTGTACTTCTCCTTATTTTCTGCCTTATCCATGGAAGTATTGTGTATTTTACTGAGTATTTTGACAAGTGCTTACATGTATGACAGCCTATTGCCGTGGCTATAGGATTTTCTGTTCATTCTCCATCCTAGCTGAGACCCAGGACTTTCACAGGAAAAGAAAACAGGTGAATCGATGGGCTTCTCACATCAGGATTAATCTTTTGGCAGTGTTGGGATTTGAATTCAGGGGCTAGCAGGCCCAAATGGGGAAAGGGTCAAGGTCAGGCCACCAGCCTGTGAGAAACGGAGGAGATACACCATTCTCAGTACCTGACATTGAGTCCCAAGGAGGGCCAGATAGTCAAAAATTCATATTTTAAACGTAGGATCTATATTTACATACATATGTGGACAGCATCTTCCATTCAGCGCACTTTTCCTTATTTTTGTCTAATTCATGGAGCTTTTGTGTATTTTACTGAGTATAGTGACAGGTATAAGTGTGCTGACATGGATGACAAACTGTTCTCATGGTTATAGGGTTGCCTATGCATTCTCCATCCTAGTTGAGACCTGGGATTTTCACAAGAGAGGAAATCATGTGCAAGACCTGGCTTCTGACAGGACAATGAATCTTTGCTCAGTGCTAGGATTTAAACTGAGGTCTGGGTAGCTCTGTTTCACTTTGGGGGTAGGAGAAGCTCACCATCCTTGAAGACTAGAATGTTAGGCCTGGTTCAGGGCCTGATTTGAAGCCCCAGAACTGGACAAAATAACAGGCCCACCTTGTTTAAACATAAGATCCCTCTTTACCTACAGGTGTGGTATGGATCTTGCATTCAGTGTAGTTATTCTTTTTATTTTGTGTTTTATTCATGGATGTATTCTGTATTTTATTAAGAATTGTGATAGATTTAACTGTGCTAACATGGATGATAAACTATTCCCATGGCTATAGAGTTGCCTATATAGAATTCTCCATCCTCGCTGAGACCCAGGACTTTCACAGGACAGGAAAACAGGTGGATTGATTGGCTTCTCCCATCAAGGTGAATCTTTTGACAGTGATGAGATTTGAAGTCAAGGCCTATCAGGCCAAATTGCTGAATGGATCATGGTGAACCCACCAGCCTGTGAGCCACTAAGGAGCTAGGCCATCCCAAGGACCTGAGATGGAGCCCTGGTGGGGGCCAATATAGTCATAAATTCATCATTTAAACAGAGGATCTATATTTCAATACATGGGTGGGTAGCATCTTGCATTCGGTGTAGTCATTCTCTTTATTTTGTGTCTCATTCATTGATGTACAGAATGACAGATATAACTGTGATGACCTAGGGGACAACCTGTTCCCATGAGTATAGAGTTGCTTATGCATTCTCCATCCTAGCTGATACCCAGGACTTGCACAGCACAGGAAATCAGGTCTAACGACTGGCTTCTCACATCAGGGTGAATTTTTGGCAGTGCTGTGATTCGAACTTTGGGCCTAGGAGGACCAACTGCCCAATGGGTTCATATGAGCACACCAGTCTGTGAGCCACTAAGGAGCTGGGTCTTTGCCAGGAACAGAGATTGAGCCCCAGGGAGGCCACAATAATCCTGAATGCATCATTTAAACATGGGATGTATATTCACATCCATGTGTGAACTGCATTATGCATTTAGAGTAGTTATTCTGTTTTGTATGCTATTCATGGATGTATTGTGTATTTTCTTGAGTATATGATGACAAGTATAACGGAACTGACATGGATAACAACCTATTTCCCTGGCCACAACATAGCCCATGCATTCTCCATCCTAGCTGAGACCCAGGACTTACACAGGAAAGGAAAACAGGTGCAACAATTGGCTTCTGACATCAGGATGAATTTTTGGCACTGCTGGGATCTGAACTTTGTGCCTAGCAGGCCCAATTGACGAATGGGTCCATGTGAGCACACCAGCCTATGAGCCACTAAGGAGCAAAGCCATTCCCAGGACCTGAGATTGAGCCCCCAGGTGTGTGTGGGGGGGGGCATCGGGAGGGCACACAACAGTCATCCATTCATAAGTTGAAGGTAGTATGAAAATAAGTACATATTTGTATGGAGTAGGAGAGACAGTGACCTGTGTTGGAATCCAATCTACAATGTGTCTACTGATTCATGGATATTTCCAGATGCCTCCATTTCATGACTGTCATTATTGTCACGCTTAATCACCACTTCTTCACAAATAAGTGATACCCCATGAATCTTGCCTAACATTTCCTACTGACATCATGCAGAAACTACTCATTCAAGGATGAGATCCATTGTATTCCATGATTTTCCTGGTCCAGAAACTAGTATATCAGGATTTCCTGCCATTGCCTTCTCATAGGACGTCTGAATTCAAGCCTCAGGTGTGGAAAACTTACTCCTTACATACATTTTAAAGATAGAATTTATACTTCTATTCAGATGCTCAATACATATCGTGTGTGGTGTGGTCAGATATATACTTCCATACAGATGTTCAGTCCATATTGTGTTTGGTGTGGTTATTAATTTTATTTCTTGTTTTATTCATTTATTTACCATTCATTTTATTGACTCTGATGACACGTATGCCATTTATTACATTGTTTACATTCTATCACATAGCATCTAGATTTGTAGATGTGTTCTCCATCATGCCTGACACCCAGGACTCTCCCAAAAAAGGAAAATATGTGACACACTCAGATTTTCAATCAAAAATTAAATTTTTGACAATACTGGGATCTGAACTCAGGGCCTAGCAGGCCCAATTCATGAATGTGTGAGTATGAGCACGGAAGCCTCTAGCCAATGACGCAGTCAGGTGATTCCCAGGCACTGAGATCAAGCCTCAAGTTTGGCCAAAAGAGCAATACATAGATAGGCAGACAGTGGGATACAAATAAATATATAGCGTTGAGAACATGGCTCACAGGTAGAGCGCTTGCCTTGCATGCATGAGGCCCTGGGTTCGATTCCCCAGCACCACATAAGAAAAAGAAAAAAGAGCCGGAAGTGGCGCTGTGGTTCAAGTGGTAGATTGCTAGCCTTCAGCTGAAGAGAAGAGGGACAGAGCCCAAGCCCAGAGTTCAGGCCCCACGACTGGACCCCTACCCCCCAAAAATAAATAAATATTTATTAGTAAAGAGTGTCAGAACCGTCTATCTATGATTGAATGACATCTACTACATCCCTACCAACTCTTAGGTATTTATTATATTGCCATTGAAATAATATTATTCTTTTCATGTTTAATAAACTATTAAGATCAATTAGCATCGTAGGATTATTGCCTCTATTTTAGACTAGACAAATGCAGGAACTACTCTTTCAATCGATATTCCTTTGCATAGGAACAAGTCTTTTGTGATCTCCTGCCATTGGTAGGTGTAAGAATCAGGATTAGAACCCAGGGCTGATGTTGTCATTTTGGATTATGGCTTTCCTGATTGCCTGCCAGCCATCAGCAATGTTAGGTCAGATCCACTTTGCAATTGTGTCATTCAGAACCAGGATGGTGACTGTGCAAAGAAAAAATTGTAAAAAACCCCAGCTCACCACTTTTTATGCTGTTCTGCTTTTTTTTTTTTTTACTTCCTGCAAGCCCACTGGGCCTAGAGTCCCAGGATCAGCTATGGATCCGGAGGCTGCACCCCAGCCTAGGAAGATCAAAGTTGAGGCAGAGTTGCCAAGACCTGAGTTCAAGCCACGTGTTTGGCAAAATTAACTAGCTAACTAACTAACTAACTAACTAAATTAAAAAAAATAAAGCTCCATGGTTTGAAATTTCTGCCAGTTTTCTTTCCTAGCCTGACATTTCAATTTAGCGTCTGGTAAATCCGTAGCAATGTGAGGGAAGGTGCAGAGTTGCCAGTACTTGAGTTCAAACCCCATGCCAAGCCAAAAATAAATAAGTCACTGAGCTCGGCATTGAAAGGTGGTTGTGGAGATGGGAGGGAAGGGATAGTGGGAAAACAAAGAGGCAACAATGCTCAATACGAAATGTTCTCATTACTTAGCTCATGTAACTGTAAACCCCTCTGTACAACATTTTTACAATTAAAAAATGTACAAAAACTAATGAGGTGCTCAAGAAGCACTTTGGGGAAAATGGAAGGGTATCTGAACACTGTACAAAATTCTACACTGCTTTTTTTAATGTTCAGTATGGAACTGAATAAACATAACTGCCTCCATTACAAACATTAAGTCACTGTCTTGGAACTGGGGCCAATATTTCTGCTACTGATGGGTTTTGAGATCACCGTCCAGGTAACTCTTTTACACCATTTGTGAAGGGGAAGCTCACTGTCCTTGAGGAAAAAAAAAATTCAAGCTAGAGTTGCCAGGGCCTGAATTAAGGCCCTGCAATGGAAAAGGTATTTATATACATGTGTAATATTTGATATATATGTACATATGTATGTTTGTTTCATATTATGATTATTATTATTGATTTTGTATTTATTTTTATTTTATACATTTTATTTTTATGGTATTTAGTATTATTATAAACATAATATTTATTATGTTTTGTACATCTATTATAAAATTATACACAATAATTTAGGACATTGACTCATTTTTCATTAATACTTTATTAAGTGTTGAATCATGATACATAATTAAATTGAACCATTAGTCACATTCAACATGTGTTTAGAGTCTGCCACCAGTATGAGATTTGTCTTATCTTTGGACAACTTCCTATAGGGATTTTTTCAGATGATTTATACTCTGAAGCCTTTTCTTGAGGATAGGCAAATTGAGGGATAAAATTGTAAGCTTGGGGCTGGGAATGTGGCTTAGTGGTAGAGAGCTTGCTCAGCATGCATGAATGCCAGGGTTTGAATCCTCAGTGCCACATAGTCAGAAAAAGCCAGAAGCTGTGGAATGGCTCAAGTGGTAGAGTGCTAGGCTTGAGATAAAGGAGCTCAAAGACAGTACCCAGGTCCAAGTTCAAGCCCCAGGTCTGGCAAAAACAATAGGCCAGACGCCGATGGCTCATACATGGAATCGTTCCATCTCAGGAGGCTGAGATATGAAGACCACAGTTTGAAGACAGCCTCGGGATGGAAAGCCTGTTAGACTCTTACCTACAATGAACCCCAAAAGACCCCATGGGGCCCTGTGAGTCTAGTGGCAGAGTGTTCACCTTGAGCTGAAGGGCTCAGGGACGGTGCCCAGGCTTCGATTTGAGAGACACAACTGGAAAAATAGTGAGGGATAATCAAAGTCCTTTTCCTATTTGCTAATTATGAGAATATTTTCTGGAAAATGAACTCTGATGTACAACAGAATTGGAGTCCGAGCTCAAGGTTCAAGTATAGTATATCCATATTCGCAGCATCTCAGACTCTAGCATTATAACCTTGTTTCCTACAGGGTTCTGAATGGTCTATTGTTGAAGGGCTTAATATACTCCCCAAGCTCTATTTGATAAGCAGTTGACTTGTATTGTCAATGTTACTACAGTTCTGAACCTAGCAGAGAACCAATAGCTCATGTCCATCACCCTAGCTCAGGAGACCGAGGTCTCAGGATCACAGGGTGAAGCCAGCCAGGGCAGGAAAGTCTATGGCACTCTGACTTCTGCTTCTGAAAGGTGTGTTTCCTCTGTTTCCCTTGGTGATAAGAAGTTACTTGCACTCTCAATGTTCTTAGATTTCTCGAGCTATAGAAGTAGGAAAGAAATATCATTGACCCATCCTGCGTTCAAATGAAGTTCTCAGGATGCAAGACCTAGCTCTGTTAGCAGATGAAGTCCAATGTAACACTGTATTTGAAGGACAGAAACCAGTTGCAAAGGCCAGGCTAGGTGCAGAGCCCTCGGCCTGCAGGATTAGGAGGCAGAATGTACACACTCAACAACAGGGAACTGAGCTGCAAAAACACTTATTCACTCCAGGCACAGGCAGCAACGGGGGAAAACCTGTAACATTTGTTACAGTTACACCAGGGTCAGGCTTTTCTCAGCTTCTTCAAACAAGGGCTAATTAACCTTCCTCCCTCAGGTGAAGGGAGACTCAGTCTATCTTTAGTTAGCAATAGAGAGCCAGATTAGTGGGGGAGAGGGAAGGAACAGAGTAGAAAAACCCTGTTCTCTGGTCTTAGGGACTGGGTTTTTGTTGGGTTTTTTTTTTTTTTTTTTTGCCCGTCACGGGGCTTGAACTCTGGGCCTGGGTGCTATCTCAAGGCAAGCGCTCTACAACTTGAGCCACAGTGCCACTTCTGCTTATGTGGTGCTGAGAAATCGAACCCAGGGCCTCATGCTTGCAAGGCAAGCACTCTACTACTGAGCCACTTTCCCAGCCCCGGGTTTTTGACTCTCCATCTATCAGATTTGAAGGCCCTTCTTCATCTCTGCAAATCCATTCTTCTTCCTTCATTCTCCACATCATTAATGCAAATCCCCAGTCCAAGGAGAAGCAGGGTCTTTCTTCTTCTGTCTCCAAGCACCTGATTCTGCCCTCGTGACTCTGGGGGCTCTTGGCTACCTGAGTAGTGGACCAGAGACCATCTCCCTGCTCTGTGGTTGTGTGGAGGTGATGCTGGTTTCCTGGCACACTACAGAAGACTTCATGATTGGGAAGTGTTCCCTTCTTTTCCTGCCACCCAAAACCAGATTCATCTATCAACTTTCTTTTTTCTATCATCTTTCTCTCTTTCTTTTCTTTCTCTCTTTCTTTCTTTCTCCTTCTTTCTCTGTTTCTTTCTCTGTTTCTTTCTCTGTTTCTTTCTCTCTCTCTTTCTTTCTTTCTTTCTTTCTTTCTTTCTTTCTTTCTTTCTTTCTTTCTTTCTTTCTCTCTTTCCTTCTTTCTTTCTTTCTTTCTTTCTTTCTTTTCTTTCTTTCTTTCTTTCTTTCTTTCTTTCTTTCTTTCTTTCTTTCTTTCTTTCTTTCTTTCTTTCTTTCTTTCTTTCTTTCTCTCTCTCTCTTTCTTTCTTTCTTTCTTTTTCTACCTATCTACCTACCTACCAACCTACCTACATACCTATCTAGCTATCCCTTTTCCAGTCCTTGGGTTGAACTCAAGGCCTAGGCACTGTGTACAGCTCTCTGCTACTTGAGCCACAGCACCAATTCTGGGTTTTTCTGTGTATGTGCTGCTGAGGAATCGAACCCAGGGCTTCTTGCATGCTAGGTAAAAACTCTCTCACTAATCCACATTCCCAGCCCCCTCATATTTTTCTTAATGGTAGTTTTACGTAAGTATGCTACTATTTTAAGTTCGCAAGTTTAATTTTCTGAATACCAGTTACTTCTATGAAACCTGATCTTCTCTTCCTCTGCCTGATTTTTGACTGTTCCTGTATTGGTCTCATAATAAAATGTAAATAAATGCTGCTGAAAGCTTAAGTGTGCATCATATAAGGACAGAGGCCTGGAAACCTGGAAGAGAAAAGCGATGGGCCTGAAATGAAGAGAATGATGTAGTGTGCACAATTACAATATCTGAAAAGTAAACCAGTGAATAAAAGCAGAATCATTGCATAGGTATGTTTGCACTCGGGGAGGTAATATATATACACACATAAGTAGGTAGGGTACTGATACATAAACTTGGCCTTCTCTTTTTGAATGTTTTGTGGCCATCCTAAGACTTAAACTCAGGGCCTGATGTGTTCCTGAGCTGTTTTGCTCAAGGCTGAGGCTCTACCACCACCACAGCTCCACTTCCAGCCATCTGGCCATTAATTGGACATAAGCAACTCCCAGGCTTTCCTGCCTGGTCTGCCTTGTATCTCCGGCTCGGTTTTCATTCTCAAAGCTGGAGCTCTACCCTCTGGGCCTCTGATACACTTCTGTTTCTGTGGTGGTTTATCGGAGACAAGAGTCTCACAGACTTTCCTGCTCAGCTGGCTTTGAATGGCAATCTCTCACTAGGCTTCAAGTGGCTTTACTCAGGGATTCGCTGAGAGCCACTCCACACAAACCTTTAGTCTAAATCTTGAGAGGTACTACAGAAAAATGGAAACATGAAAATGCTACTAGTGTGTTTTAGATACTTAATGTTGGAGACACAAAACACTCATAATTATTAGTTCATTTTATAGGCAAAAGGAGCAATGCAGACAGTATGAGGATCGCTCCAGCTTTCAGTCCTCACATCCTGAGACAGTAAATTCACTGCAGCTCAATGCTAACTGACAGAACTGGCATGTCCTGTGGATATTTGCTCCCAAATCCTCTGACACTCATTTCTCACTTTTGGCCTCAAATTTGTGACTAGATGGTAAGATGAGGAGAGAAAATCCTTCTCAGTGAAATCAGCTATAAAGAACATTGGAGTAGTTTACTTATAAATTCAAACCATTGGAATGACCATGTTAAGAAGTCAAATTGTCACGGTGAAAAAATGAAGAAGTAAATTTGTATTTTTTAACTTTTGTCTGCCATGGGGCTTGAACACTGGGACTGGTCATTGTCCTTTTGCTTTTCAGCTCAAGGTGAGTGTTCTACCAATTAAGCCACGGTGTCACATCCCCATTTGTTAGGAAATGAAAAGACTTGGAAAAATTTATATTAAGTGAAATAAGCCAGGCCCAAAGAAATATAGGTCCCATGGTTCCCCTCATTTCTCATAACTAATATATGTCTGAGACAAACAGAAACTGTCAGATAACTTGATGTTAGTTGAAATGAATCCCACAATAAGGATTCAAATGTTTTTCTTACTTGCAATTGTTACCAACATATTTATAAGATGATTTCTTTGTTGCTTTGTATGTATGTCCACCATCGTATAAGCCCTGCTTTCACTGTATTTGATGTTGATATAATTTGTGGAGGCAAAGGGAAAAAAACACACTGCTTAAATAGGGTTAGAGGTGAACCCATTACACAATTAGATGTAGAAGACATTATGTCGAAAAACGAATTTTACAACTTTGGTGGTGTGGAGGGTTTGGGGAGTGGGGATACGGGTAATAGAGGGGTGTGGGGTGGGGAGGTGGAGAGGTGAAGGGATGGTATGGGGAAACAAAGGAGCAGACAACAATGCTTGATAAGAAATGTACTCATTATCTTGCCCATGTAGTTGTAACTCCTCTGTATGGTATTTTCACAATAATAAAAAAATTAAAAATTAAAAAAATGAAGAAGAAAAGAAAGAATGTTCCAGTGGCTGCTGACGGTAATCCCCGCTCCTCAGGAGGCTGAGATGTAGAGAATCTGAATTTGAATCCAAACAGCTTAGGAAAGTCCATGACACTATTATTTCTAAGAGATCACAGAAAAACCCAGAAATGAGGCTGTGACTTAAGCTTAATGCAGTACCCTTGAGCAAAAGGAGCTCAGGGACAACACCTAGGCTCATAGTTCAACCCCGGGACCTGCCCCCTCAAAAAGAGCCTGTACTTCTATGTCTTTGTGTATGTATGGATGTATTATTCCTATTGGTGAAGCTCCTGAGTAGCTATGATGAATGGCACCAAGCTAGAAAATTTGTTTTCAATACAATGAGTTCATAACACAGAGACTTCTTTCCAGACAGTGCATGTTCCGGGGCTTCCTTCACTGTTTCCTGTGGGTTTCTCTGTATCCCAGGATTGCTGGAAGAAGTCGCTCTCATTGTCTGGACAGGCAGACAATAAGACTCAGTCCTGTACCACTGGGTAACAAACAAATCCATCTGGGTCAGATAGTGAGGAAGAGTGTGGGCGGGCTCTGAAGGTCAGGAGAAAAAGGCCTCTTTGTACTCCAAGTTATGTCTATCCCCAGTGCTCTCTCTTAAAATGAAGCCTTCATTTGTGCTACCTCCCATGCCAGGCCAAGTTCTGTGCATTTATCCTGCCTTTGTGGGACTATATTCCGGTGTTCAGATACATGCTCAATAAAATTTAGGAGTTCTTCTGGCAGACAATTAGGGCACTGAACCTAATGAAATGTTTCATTGCTGGCGATGATGCGCCTATGATGCCTCTCCTAGGTTTCCAGAAGCTTGGGAAATCCAAGCACATGTCTGATATCACAAAGCTTCCTGTCAGATAAGGCTGGTGAAGCTCATCAGGTTTTGAAACCTTTGGCCTCTGCTAGTTGTGCCCTGGGTGGCTGCGTTTAGGGGTTAAACACAGGGCCTGGGTGCTGACCATGAACTCTGAGCAGAAGTGTAGTCCTTTACCATTTTGTGTCACAGCTTCACTTCTGCTTTCTCTCTCTCTCTCTCTCTCTCTCTCTCTCTCTCTCTCTCTCTCTCTCTCTCTCTCTCTCTCTCTCTCTCTTTCTCTGTGTGTGTGTATGTATGTGCATACACTAGTCCTGGAGCTTGAACTGAGGACCTGAGTACTGTACTTAGTTTCTCTCATGCAAGGATTGCCCTCTCCTACATGAATCAGGGATACTTCAGGTCTTTTCCTAGTGATGTGGCCCTGAGAAACCAAGCCCAAGGTTTCATATATGCAAAGCACTCTACCCGCAAGGCACATTCCTAGCCCTCTAGTTACGTTTTTGTTAGTTTATTTCTGTCTTTTTTTGTTTTTGTCAGTTGTATGAGTTGAAGTCTGGGCCTGGGTGCTGTCCCTGAGCAATTCAGCTCAAATCTTGTGCTCTACCACTTGAGCCACAGAGTCACTTCAGGTTTTCTAGTGGTTCATTGGAGCTAAGTGTCTCAAGGACTTTCCTGCCCAAATTAGCTTTGAACCATGATCCTCAGATCTCATCCTCGCGTGTAGCTAGGATGACCGGCATGACCCAAAATCACCCACCTTCCACTTCAGGTTTCTTAGTGGTGAGTGGGAGATAATAGTCTCATTGTATATTTTATGTCCGTGATAATTTGGAACCCAGATCCTCAGATCTCAACTTCCTGAGATGGCAGGATGACAGACCTCGTCTATAGGACCCTAAGCTGTGGCACTTTGCTCCAATGGGGTCATTGGTTCCACGTGCTGGATTGCTAGCCATGAGCCCAAGAAGTAATAGTCAGTGCTTAGGCCCTGATTTCAAGGTTCATGACTGAGAAAAAAACAAAACAAACAATTGTCTACAGTAGACAACTCATTAGTTTTCAGTAATACATAATTTTGTCCCTGCCATGGGGACCTATCTGAGCCTCAATATTCTTGTCTGCATAATCATCTTAGTTGTGGAGCTCTTACAAGGACAGGAAGAAAGAATTCACCCTTTGAAGGAGGACAAAACACATAACATTATTTACAGGACTCAGCACACAGCATCCTGTGAAAGACTCAGCACCCAGCACCCAATGAAGGACTCAGCACACTACACACTGTGAAGGACTCAGCACGTAACATCTTGTGCAAGAGTCAACACACAGCACCCCATGAAGGACCCAGCACCCCAGGAAGGACTCATCACATAGCTGTATCCCACAAGCTGTCATTAGTATTAGGGTGCTTTCATCAGTATTGCCATTCTTTCAGAAACACATCACAAAGTGCACAAAGTTCACATCTAATGATTCAGAGGAGTGGGTTTTTTGTGTGTGAGGGGGTCAGCCACGGAGATTGTACTGCCCTAAGAGTTTTTGTTTAAGGCTAGAGCTCTACCACTTTGAGCCACAGATCAGAGTTTCACAGACATCCTGCCAGGGCTGGGTTTTAAACCCACCAATGTCAGATCTCAGCCCCCGAGTATCTTGGATGACAGGGGTGAGCGAGCCAGCAGGCATCTGATTCCGTGGCTGGGTTCCAGTGGTATACCTCTGGCTAAATCAGATTAGATGGCAGCTGTCAGCACCAGACTCCTGGTTTGCTCTGTGACGAGGTACTTGAAGTCCTATCCTTATAGAGTTGCAGTCACCACATTCAATCTTTTTGTGGTGCCAGTCCCGGGTTTGAGTAAGTGTTTAGACCCATCCCTGAACCTTTTATGCTCAAAGCTAGTGCTAGACTGCTTGAGCGACAGCACAGCTTCTGGAATTTTATGTGCATGTGGTAGTGAGGAATCGAATCCAGGACTTTGTATGTACTAGCCTTCACTATACCACTGAGACCCAGGAGTGACAAGTGTATAAACAGATAAATGTGTAGATTGGCATATATATACATAAACATGTATATATATATATATATATATGTATAAAACAAGAGAAAGATGTTTGTATATTATGAAATTACATATCCTATATTACTACCAATTATTTACAATTAAATTATTCCTTCCATTTTTAAGTATCATGATTGAATACATAATAAGTATTAGTTGAAAATTAGTCAATGTAATATAATTGTTGTGTATAATTTTATAATAAACTCATTAACTACTAATTTAATTGTTACTTTTTTAACATTCCATTTGTATGCATGTATATTGGAATGTGTTTCTTAGTATCTCCCACCAATCATTAGTGGCAGTACCGGAATTTGACTTCCAGGCCTAAGTTGAGGTTTGGGGTATGGCTTCCCTAATAGAAAGACAAATGTCAGCATGCAAGGTCGTATACACTTTCTGGGCCTTGTCATTTAGACCCAACATGGTCGCAATGCAAGGGGAAAAAAAAATGTAAAACCACCTTCTTGAACTTCTCCATTTTATCCTTCTCCCTTTTTTTTTTTTTGCCTTGCCCAAGATTTGAAATTGGGTCCTAGGATCCCAGGGTGAGCTGTGTCAGAGATGGGAAGATCTGAGTTCAAGCCCCATGGTTGGCCAAAAAAAAGGCCCTGGCTTGGAATTTGCTCCATTTTTCTGGCAGGCCTGGGATTTGAACTCAAGGTCTGGATAATACTGTGGCAATGTGGATAAAGGGGAAAGGCTCACCATCCTTGAAGACAAGAAATTCAGACAAGTTCCCAGGGCCTGCATTGAAGCTCTAGCACTGGAAAAAATAATCTTCATATATGATATCTATTTACATACATGGTTTGAGTGAGTATGAAGTTTAGTACCCTTATTTGTTTAGTATTATTACAATATAACATTTCATTTATTACATCCTAACACATAGGATATATTGGCAAACAGATATCTAGTTAGGTACGTAGGTAGGTAGGTAGGTAGATAGAAAGTTAGATAGATAGATAAATAGATAGACAGACAGACAGACAGAGACAGATGGATAGATGATAGATAGATAGATAGATAGATAGATAGATAGATAGATAGATAGATAGATAGATAGATAGATAGATAGATAGATAGATGATAGATAGATGATAGATAGATAGATGGATAGATAGATAGATAGATAGATAGATAGATAGATAGATAGATAGATAGATAGATAGATGATTGATGAATCTAGTCTTGGATGTCAGAAGTAAAGTTGGCAACAATTCCCAGTAATGAGAACTTCTGCAGTGTGCTAGGCCACCAGCATCACCTTCACACAACCACAGAGCAGGAAGACTGTCCCTTTTCCACTTCTCAGGTAGCCAAGGGCCACAGAGACAAGAGGGCAGAACTAGATTCTAACTCAGGTGCTTGGAGAGAGAAGAGATACAGCCCTGCCTTTAGTTGGTCTGAGGATTTACAATAATTATATGGAGAATGCAGGAAGAAGAATAGACTGGCAGAACTAAAAGAAGGGCCTGTATATCTGACAGATGAGTCAAAAAACCACGCCCTAAGACCAGAGAGTGGGGTTATTCTACTCTGTTCCTCCCCACTCCCCCACATAACTGGCTCTCTATTGGCAAGCTAAAGATAGACTGAGGCTCCCTTCACCTGAGGAAGGAAGGTTAGTCATTGTTTGAAGAGGCTGAGCAAAGCCTGACACTGGTGTAATTCTAAAAAATGTTTCAGGTTTCCCCATATTTCTGCCTGTGCCTGGAATGAATGAACTGGTTTTGCAGCTCACTTCCCTGTTGAGTGTGTACATTCTGCTCTTAATCTGACAGGCCTGTTCTCTGTACCTAGCCTGGCTTTTGAAACTGTTTTCTGTCCTTCAAATACAGTATTACACTGGAGTCCTTCCTGCAAATAGTGTGAGGGCTTGGATCCTGAGAACTTCATCTGAACCCAGGATGGGTCAATAATGTTTCTTTCTTGCTTCTATAGCTCAAGAACTCTAAGAACATTTAGAGTGCAAGTACTTCTCAACACCAAGGGAAACACAGGAAGCTCTTGAACATCTTGAACAATTTTCAGAAGTGGAAGTCAGAGTGTCACAGACTTTCCTGTCCTGGCTGGCTTCACCCTGTGAATCCTGAGACCTCAGCTTCCTGAGCTAGGGGGATGGGCCTGAGCTACTGGTTCTCTGCTAGGTTTAGAACTGTAATGAAATTGACAATACAAGTCAACTGCTTATCACAAAGAGCTTGGGGAGCATATTAAGCTTTTCAACATTGGACCTTTCAGTACCCTGTAGGACACAAGGTTACAATGCTAGAGTCTGAGAGGCTGAGCATATGGATGTGCTGCACTCAAACCGGGAGCTCTGACTCCAATTCTGGTGTACATCAGTGTTCATTTTCCAAAGAATGTTCTCATAATTAACAAGTAGGAAAAGTACTTTGATTAACCCTCACTTTTTTCCAATTGTGTTTCAAACTCAAGATTGGGCACTGTCCATGAGCCCTTCAGCTCAAAGCGAATACTCCACCACTTGAGCCACAGCACCACATGGGGTCTTTTGGTGGTACACTGAAGAGAAGAGTCTAACAGGCTTTGCCTGCCTAGGCTGCATTGAACTGTGTTCTTCAGCTCTCAGCCTCCTGAGATACTAGGGTTCCAGGTGTGAGCCACTGGCATCTGGCCTATTGTTTTTGACAGTCCTGGGGCTTGATCTTAGGGCCTGTGTACTGTCTCTGAGCTTCTTTTTCTCAAGGTTAGCGCTCTACCACTTGAGCCACTCCACAGCTTCTGGCTTTTTCTGAGTATGTGGCACTGAGGATTCAAACCCTGGCATCCACGCATGCTGAGTGCACTCTTTTCTACTAAGCAACATTTTAAGCCCCACCCTGACAATTTTCCTCCTCACTTGCCTATCCTCAAGAAAAGGCTTCTGACTACAAACCAGCTAAAGAAATCCCAATAGGAAGAAGCCCAAAGATAAGATAAAGCTCATACTTGGGAGCGATTCTAAACATGTGAGGACTGTGACAAATGCTCCATTTAATTATGTATTATGTTTCAACACAATAAAATACTAATGAAAAATTAATTAATGTCCTAAATTATTGTGTATAATTTTATAATAGAAGTGCAAAATTTAATAAATATTATGTGTATAATAATAATAAATACAATAATAAATTAATGAATCAAAGTAAAATAAAATACCAAATCAATAATAAAAATTATAATATGAAATTAACATATGTATGTAAGTATATATCTTATATTCCACATGTATAGAAATATTTTTTTCCTTTGCAGGGCCTTCATTCAGGCCCTGGGAACTCTAGCCTGAATTTCTTTTCCTCAAAGACCGTGAGTTTCACCTTCACCCATGGTGCAAAAATGTTACCTAGACGGTGGGCTCCAATCCTAGCAATGGCAGAAATACTAGCCCCAGTTCCAAGACAGTGACTTAATTTTTTTAAATGGAAGCAGTTATGTTTATTCAGTTCCATACTGAACATTAAAAAAAAAAAAGTGTAGAATTTTGTAGAGCTATTCAGACATCCTTCCCTTACCTCAAAGTGCTTCTCTGAGAACTACAATCTTTTTTTGTACATTTTATTATTGTAAAAATGTTGTACAGAGTGGTTACAGTTACAGGAGCAAGGTAATGAGTACATTTCCTATTGAGCATTTTTGACTCCTCCTTTTTTTTCCCCTTACCATCCCTTCCCTCCCATCTCCACAACTACCTCCCCCTACCGATGTCAGTGACTTAGTTTTTCATTTTTGGTTGACACTCAAGTAGTGGCAACACTTCCCTCACAATTCTACAGATTTACCAAGACCCTGAGTTCAAATCCCAGGCTGGGAATGAAAACTGGCAGTAATTGAAAAACTGGGGGCATTATTTTTTTAATTTAGTTAAATAATTAATTTTTTATTTATTCTTTTTTTTTTTTTTGGCCAACCATGGGGCTTGAACTCAGCTTGTGGAAACTCTATCTCAGCTTGGATCTCCCTAGGCTGGGGTGCAGTCTCTGGACCCATATCTGATCCTGAGATCCTAGGCCCAGAGGGCTTTCAGGAAGAAAAAAAAAGATGGGAAGCACAAAAAAATGGAGAGCTGCAGAGGACTGGGTTTTTACAATTTTTTTCTTTACACGGTGACCATCCTGGGTATGAATGATACGGCTGCAAAGTGGACCTGACTTGCGGATGGCAGGTGGGCTATCAGTGAAGCCATAGGCCAACTTGTCAACATAAGCCCTGGGTTCAAATCCCAGTCCTGACACCAATGGCAGGAGATCACAAGAGACTCTTTCCTATGCTTAGGAATACAGATTGAAAGAGTAGTTCATGCATCGGTCTAGTCTAAGATTGGATGCAATAATCCTAGAATGCTGCTTGATCTTAAGTAATAGTTTATTAAGCATGAAAAGAATAATATTCCTTCAATGGCGGTATAATAAATACCTAAGAGTTGGTAGAAACATAGTAGGTGTTATTCAATCATAAATAGACCGCTCTAGCACTCTTTACCTATATCTATTTATTTGTATACCACTGTCTGCCTATTCATGTATCACTGTTTTGGCCAAACCTGGTGGTCGATCTGAGCACCTGTGGACCATCTGACAGCTTCATTGGCTAGAGGCTGCCATGCTCAAACTCATCCATTCATGAATTGGGCCTGCTAGGTTCTGAGTTCAGATCCTAGCACTGCCAAAATTTAATCTTGATGTAAGAAGCCGAGTGTGACACATGTTTTCCTTTTCTGGGAGAGTCCTGGGTGTCAGGCATGATGGAGAACATATCTACAAATCTAGATGTTATGTGATAGGATGTAAACAATGTACTAAGTGGTATAGGTGTCATCAGAGTCAATAAAATGGTAAATAAATGACTAAAACAAGAAATACAATGAATAACCACACAAAACACAATATGGACTGAACATCTGTACCAAAGTATAAATCCTATCTTTTTTTGGTTATTTTTTTTTTGGGGGGGGGTCCAGTCATGGAGCCTGAAATCTGGACCTGGGCACTGTCCCTCAGCTCTTCAGCTCAAGGCTAGCGATCTACAACTTGAGCCTCAGTGCCACTTCCGGCTTTTTTCCTTTTTGGTAATGTGGTGCTGAGGAATCGAACCCAGGGCCTCAGGCATACAAGGCAAGCACTCTACCACTGAGCCACCTTCCAATCCCCTATGAATCGTATCTTTAAAATGTATATAAGAAGTATCTTTTCCAGGAATGAGGCTTGAGTTCAGCCCCTCTATGAAGAGGGAATGGCGGGAGACCCTGAGATACTCGTTTCTGGACCTATGACGAGTCATGGAATGTCATCGATCTCATCCTTGAATGAGTAGTTCGTGCATGATGCAAGTAGGATATGATGGGCAAGACTCATGGAGTATTGATTATTTCCAAAGAAGAGTTGATGAAGCATGACAATAATCATCAGCATTATGAAATGGAGACATAAGGAAAGATCCAAGAATCAGTAGTCACACAGATTGAATTCCATCACAGGTCACTATCTCTACTACTTTATACAAATATGTACTTATTTGCATACTACCTTCAGCTTATGAATAGATGAATATTATCCTCTCCACTTTCCCCCAGTGGGAGCTCAATTTCAGGTCCTGGGAACGTCCTAGCTCCTTCTTGGCTCCCAGGCTGGTGTGCTCATGTGGACCCATTCGCCAATTGGGCCTGCTAGGCCCCGAGTTCAGATCCCAGCCCTGCCAAAACATTCATCATCTTCATGTCAGAAGCCAATTGTTACACCTATTTTCCTTGCACCTGTGCAAGTCCTGGGTTTCAGTGATGATGGAGAATGTATAGACAACTCTCTACTCATGGGAATAGGTTGTCATCCAGTTCACCAGATTTATTTCTGTCATCCTATACTCAAGGAAATACCCAGTACATCAATGAATAAGCCACAAAATAAAAAGAATGACTACACTGAACGCAAGATGCTGCCCACCTCTTTGGAAATATAGATCCTCTGTTTAATTATGAATTTATGACTATATTGGCCCCCACCAGGGCTCCATCAAAGGTCCCAGGAATGGCCTAGATCCTTAGGGGCTCACTGGCTCGTGTGCTCAACATGACCATTTACCAATTGGACCCGTTAGGCCCTGAGTTCAAATTCCAGCACAACGAAAGGATTCATTCTGATGTGAGAAGCCTATAGTTGCATATGTTTTTCTGTCCTGTGAAAGTTCTGGGTCTCATCGAGGATGGACAATTCTATATAGGCAACTCTATAGCCATGGGAATAGGTTGTCATCCATGTTAGCACAGTGATATCTGTCACCATACTCAATAAAATACAAAATACATCCATGAATAAGACACAAAATAAAAAGAATAACTACACGGAATGCAAGATGCATACCACACCTGTAGGCAAAGAGAGAGCCTATATTTAAGAAAGGTGGGCTTGCTATTTTCTCCAGTGCTGGGGCTTCAAATCATGCTCTGGACAAGGCCTGACAGTCTAGTCTTCAAGGATGGTGAGCTTCTCCTACCCCCAAAGTGCAACAGAGCTACTCATATCTGAGTTCAAAACCCAGCACTGACAAAAAATTCATCCTGATGTCAGATGACAGTTATTACACACGTTTTCCTCTCCTGTGAAAGTCCTGGCTCTCAACTAGGATGGAGAATGCATAGGCAACCCTATAACCATGGGAACAGATTGTCATCCATGTCAAAACAGTTATACTTGTCACCATACTTAATAAAACACACAATACCTCCACGAATAAGACACAAAATAAGGAGAAGTGCACTGAACTCAATTCCTGTCCACACATGTATGTCAATATAGATCCTACTTTTAAATTATGAATTTATGACTATGGTGTACCTGGGGATCAATGGCAGATCCTGGGAATGGCCTAGCTCCTTAGTTGCTCACAAATTGGTGTGTTCACCTTGCCCGGAGTTCAGATCCCAGTACTACCAACAAGTGGTTCATGGAGAAAGAAGCCGAGTGTGAAACTTGTTTTCTTTTTCTCTGAGAATCCTGGATGTCAGGCATGATGGAGAACATTTCTACAAATCTACATGCTCTGTGATAGGATGTCATCAATGTAATGAACGGAATGGGTTTCATCATAGTAAAATCAACGGTAAATGAAACAAAAATTATATGGAACAACCACACCATATATGTATGGATTGAAAATCTATAGGTAAGTATAAACCCTATCTTTACAATGTATACACATAGTACGTTTTCCAGGGCTGGAGCTTGAATTCATGACTAGTCAACAGGCCTGACTTTCTAATCCTCAAGTAAGGTGATCTTCCCCTTCATCCACATTGCTGCAGATTTACCCACATCCTGAGTTCTAATACAAAACCTAGAAGAATAAACAGCACGAATTGCAAGCCAGGGAGCTTATTTTTATTTTTTAATTTTTCTCAGCACGGGGCTTGAACTCAGATCATGGCAACTCTGCCTGAGCATTGATCAACCTATGTGGGGGTGCAGGCATTGGACCAAAAGCTGCTTCTGGGATGCTAGACCCCAGGCCTTGTAGGGAAAACAATACACAGAAAAAAATGTGGCCTTTTTATATTTTCTTCCTTTGTATGGTGACCCTCCTAGGTCTGAATGACACTGTTGCAAAGGGTACTTCACCTTGCATTGCTGTATGATGGCAGACTATCAGGGGAGCCATAGGCCCACCTGGCAACATAGGCCCGGATTTTGAGTCTCCGTGCTGAAACCAATGGCAGGAAATATTAAGAAACTGGTTTCCATCCATAGGAATAACAGTGACATGTTATCAGTGTCACGGTTGAATGACTTGATCATGAATGATGCTCCTATAAAATTAGACGGCATCATTTCAGGAGGCTGATTTATTTTATTTATTATTTATGAAGCATTAAAGAATATTATTACTTACAGGAACGCAATAATTTCAGGACACTGGTTGATTTCATTAATAGTTGAAGGATGAAAACAATAACATTAATTTCATGGAGGTATAATAAATATCAAAGAATTGGTATGAATGTAGTCTATATAACTGAATAATGTATAGACATCTCTGGCACTCTATAAGGATGTATATTTATTAGCATACTGCCATCTGCATGTAAATCTGTTCTTAATTTGTTAAACCCTGGGGCATGATCTTAGATCCTGGAAACTGCCTGTCCGCTCAATTTGCCCCAGGATTTTGTGTTGACACTCACCCACTCATTAATTTGGCCCTGTAGGCCACGAGTTCAGTTGCCAGCACTCCCAAACAATGAATCGTTGAGTAAGAACCTGATGGCGATTCAGGTTTTCATTTTCTGTGAATGTCCTGTGTGTCAGGTATGAAATGAAATACATATGCAGACCTATAACCTATGTAATCAATGTAATAAATGTTCTGTGCACCATAATAGTCAATAAAATAAATGGTCAATAAATAAATAAAACAAAAAACTATACTGAAGGCAATATGGTGTCAACATATATATATATATATATATATATATATATATATATATATATATATATATATGTGTGTGTGTGTGTGTGTGTGTGTAGTGCAACAGAGTTACCCAGACCATGAGTTCAAATCCCAGGCCTGGCAGAAAAAATGGCACCTCTATACTATGTGAGGTCCATAATGAATATTATGCCTCCATTTTATTAATGTGATTCTTTAAATGCCTCATAAAGTATTAACTAAAATCGATCAGTGTCCTATAATATATTTGTGCATAATTTTATCCTATAATCATTCAAGTACTGCTCATTCAATCATAACATACATCACATTCCGTTGGTAATCATATGGATAGGAAGAAGTTTCTTAGGATCTCCTGCTATTTGGAGGTGGCAGGACCAGGGTTCCAACTATAGGCTCCAGCTTCCACCACTTCAACCCAAGGATAGGGATCTCATCGGTCTGTCCAAGGACATCAGCAAGACCAATAGTTAGGCAGGCATCAGTGGCTCTCAGCAGTCCTCCATTATACTTACAAGCTCTGATAGGAGGATCATGGTCTAAGTCACCCTAGGCAGGAAAGTCCTTGAGACCCCTGTCCAACTATAGTGCCAACAAAGCCAGAAGCCCTGTGGCTCCAGTGTGGAGGGCCAGTCTTGAGCAAAAACAGCTCACAGACTGTGGCCAGATCCTGAGTTCAAAGTCCAGGACTGGCAACAAATGGACATACACCGCTATCTTTGCAGCCATCCAACTAAAGCAGGTCACCCTCTTGTCCCCAACTGAATTGGACAGAGTTCCATGGGAAAAGAGCTGGGGGACCTGCTGTCATCATTACTCTGCCCATGCTGCTTGCATAACAGGATTCTGGCCACATCCCCATTCTTTCATGTTTCTTTCTGACCAATGGGATAAAAGAATTGTGGCCATGCCCCATATTCCATGATGCCCAGTAGCACCAGGATTCCCTCTATTAGTTTACACCACTACCAGTAGTTGAGGAAAGTAGAGGTGGCTGAGTGGTGAGCAAGAGACTCGATGTGACTTTGGAGTATAGTAGGATATTGATGCACTAGCCCACCCTTATCTCCCACCCCCTTCCCACCTTCCCGAGGTGCAGGGTTTTAAACCTCAGGCAATGGCCCGCTGCCAGCCGGCCTAAGGCCCAACCTAGTCCCTGCCATTGGTCCTCTGTTCTAGACCCATGAGTCCATAATGCTGCCACCTTGGCTGCTTGCCCCACCTGGAGCAGCAGCCAACAGCTTCTCCCAGAAACTCAGGTGAGTTGCTGCCCTAACACCACCCCAGCCCGGGTCAGACACCCCTCTGGGGCCACCATGATCGATCCCCTGCTTGTTTTCCCTCCCTGGCTCTGAAGAGCAACCTTTCTGTCTTGGGCATTTCTGAGATAGAGACTCTATGCTCAGGCTGGGGTGGATCATGGTCTTCCTATCTGTGACAGGTATGATCCACCAGGCCTGGTCCTCTGTTGGGAGGGTAGACATGTAGCGCCATGCTCAGTCATCAGTTTAGATGGATTATCCTAAACTCTTAGTCCACCACAGGTGAAGGTCTGGGTAGGGCCTCAACCATCGGACATCAGTCTCCTTACAGGACATTTGTGAGGAACCAAGGGATTTATACAGAGGGACCTCTGGAGCATGGCTAGGCAAAGAGGGAGTGGCCTTCAGATAAGGTTCTCAGCAATTCTGTGAGCATATGATAGGAAGATACCCAGAAAGGGCTCAGGTGGGGCCTGTTATTAATCGTGCAATTTGTGGGATTATGAAACAAAACATGTCTCTCTTCCATCATTACCTTGTCCCCATAAGGAAGGGGATCCTTCATTCTGTGGAATTTTCCAGCTGGGGAAACCGAGGCACTGAGAAGCTAGATGACCTATTTATGATGTCAAATTCACAGGAAGCTCAGCCTGACTTCTCTACCATGCTCCCTAGGACAATGGGTGCTATTCAGTTTACTTCTTTTGGTGGGAAGTACACTTTTTGTCAGTTGTGGGGCTTGAACTCTAGGCCTGGACATGGTTCCCCAGCTCCTCAACTCAAGGCTAGTGCTCTACCACTTGAGCACACAGTGCCACTTCCAGTTTTCTGGTATTTCTTTGGAGATAAAAGTCTCACAGATGTTCCTGCCCAGCTGGCTATGAACCATGATCCTCATATCTCAGCCTCCTGTGTATTTAGGATTAGAGTTCTGAGCCACCGGCACCCGACTTAACTGTAATTCTGACTTTCTTTCTCTCTCTCACTCTCACAGGTGAGAGAGTGAATGGGTGAATGGGTGCTGGAGGAGGTGACCCAGAGTCCCCATGTTGTTGGTACCCAAAGTGTCCCTCTCATTCTGGAGGTTGGCTGTGGGTCAGGAGCTGTCTCACTCAGCCTGTTGAAATAGCTCCACGAGCTAAGCCCCTCTGTGCCCTGGCTAGACCGTGATGGTTATTCATTGTCCATCCAGCCTTACTCGACTTATTGTATTTTATTGTTTTCTACATCATTTTCTAGCACCTGGCCAAAATTATGATACATAAGTACGGGATGAAAATGTAATGCCATCTTACGAAAGTCATTTAGGGCTCTGTGAATGTGGCTTCATGATACAGTGATTGCCTAGCATGCATGAAACCCTGGGTTCAGTTCCTCAGAAAAAAACCTGGAAGTGGTTCTGTGCCTCAACTGGTAGAGTGCTAACCTTGAGCAAAAACAACAACAAAAAAAAAGCTCAGGAATAATTCCCTACCCCTGAGTTTAAGCCCTTGGACTGGCAAAAAAAAAAAAGCATTTGGCTAGTAAATGCAAAATATAAAAACCTTACTTGGAATATATAATTGCCCCTTCCATACTGACACCTGACAATAATCCCTAATTCATTTACTTTACTTATATTAGGATACTGTGTTGAAAAAAGAGTATTGTTTATTAGGTTACAGCAATTATTGCCATGAATATGCTTAGATGTCAGGTGAAGATTAATTCGGGAAATTCAAAGATTCCAGGATTTTGTGTGGTCACTGCTAATCACAAAGAGAAGGGTAGTCTAAGTGAGATTTAGAAATCTTTTTGGTCAGTCATGACACCAAAAAGGCAGAGGGTAATTAACAGTTGTGACAGTAGAGAAGGAATTACTCCAGACCGAAGGAAAAACTGATAGTAACTAAGGTATACTAGAAACTGCTCTAGAGAACCATTTTTAGTTATTGAAGAACTAGTTATCAATCCTCATTGACCTTAGCATTCTAAATCTCTTAGGCTAGCTCTTAATCTCTGTGTGATAAATGTATCTCCTTCTATGCTGTTCTTTCATACTTGATCTCCTTTGCTTTCTAAAAATCTCAATCTTTTTATATTTCTCTATGAACATTTCCTGATAATGAAAACACCTATACAGATGGCAGAAGATATTAATATAAGGGTCCCATAGCTCATGAGTCATTAATGTAACAACATGGAAAAGGAGGACATATTTATTGCTACCTCAAATTTTCTGAAAAGCTGCAATGTTATCATTTGGTTCAAATTTCCATTCTTTGGCTACATAGTGTCATTCAGTGCACATAAATGCAAATATGAACCGGGTGCTGGTGGCTCACTCCTGTAGTCCTAGCTACTCAGGAGGTTGAGACCAGAGGATTGTGGTTCAAAGTCAGCCTCGCCAGGAAAGCCCATGAGACTCATATTTTCAATTAACCATCAGAAACCCAGAAGTGATAATAGCTAAAGTGGTAGAGTGCTCAACTTGAGCTCAAGAGCTGAGGGACAGTGCCCAGGATCAGAGTTCAAGCCCCATGACCAAGTGCAAATATGAATTTAATTTTCCGTGAAAAGAACAACAAGATCAATAATCTTCCCTAGCAGAAAAAATAATTCCAAAATATTTCAGTACACCTGCTTTTGCTGAGTTATTTAAATTACAGCTTTCCTTTCTGGACATTGTCTCTTCTTTTTAAAATTGCCAAATATTAGCTTTACAGTCAACTTCATCTAGTATTTCTTGTTTCAAAAGAGAAAACTATACAGTTGATGTCACTTAGCTTTCTTACTATCTTAGGTCAAAACCGACCCAGGCAGGAGAGTCTGTCAAACACTTATCTCTAATTAAACACCAAAAAAAAAAAAAAAAAAAAAAAAAGAGAAGTGGAGTTTTGGCTCAAGCAGTAGAGTACTAGCTTTGGGGGCAGGTGGGCAGGAAAGTCAACTGTTCAGGGACAGGGTCTAGCCTCATGGTCCAGCACAAACTAAAAAAACAATCAAATTAAAAATCCCAAATATTTCTTTGGGACCCTCCTTAAAGGAGTGCTAGTCTGAGAAGAGCCTCCTTTTGCTGATCATACTCACTGGATTCTGCTTTTTTGGAATCATTATTGCTCTGGAGAACTTAGAACCAGACTAAAGGACTTGATAACTGTCTCCTGCAACAAGAGAATCATCTCAGGGGTGAAATATCCATCCATAATAAAACCTTCATGTCTTTGTTTCTTTGCTGTAGAACACCTTTAAAACAACATTATATTTGTGTTCTATGCTGGCCTTCAAATGGCACATTATTTCTTTTTGTAATACTCTCAAATAGAAGTTTACAGAAAAGATTTATATGAATATAGAACACACTTGAAAAATCGGGGACAGAATTTCTTTCAAGCCTTGGATTCTTTTCTTATAGGGTAAAAAGGAAAGCACAAGTTAACTTGAACTTTGTCATTCCTCTATATTCAATTCTTCTCCTGGGATCAGTTTCCACATCCAGTAACTGTTACTTTCAGTAACAATCGATGGTGTTGCCTGAGGCATAATGAGTGTTTTCTGGGTTTACTGAAATAACACAAGGACACCTTTGTACCTGAGGTAACACGTGTTTCCGAGACAACTTAGTAAAGGGAAAATATGAAATTTTATTGCTTATAAATACATTATCCATGAGTACATTGACTTCAAACTTTGTAAGTTCTCTGTAAATTAAGGTGGATTTTAAATGGGAAGAAGGTTCTCAGATCATTCTTTTTGTGAGTTTATGTGCTGCGCATTATTTCCCGTGTACATGAGTTAACAGTAAGGGAAACAATAGCAATAATAGGAGAAAGAGAAGTCCTGTGTTTAAGTATAAGGATTCAATTCACTATAGAATGAATGCCAGAGCCTTCCAGCAACAAAAGGGAATACTGATTTATGGAGCAAGGATAAGAAAAAAAAAAGACATAAGGCAAAGGTTGGGGTCAGGAGGTCTGCAGCTCAAGACTGCAGCACCTTTTACTTCTAACTTTCCCTAATATATACTGTTAGAGTTCAAGAAGTAGTATAAGGTTACTATAGTCCAGAAAAACAAGGAAAATTTCAGTAAAAACAGAGTGCAGTAAAAACAAGACAAGTTCAACTGGTTGAAAGTAAAACAAACTCTGCAGACATAGCAAAGCAATCCCGGGCACCTGGTGTCTTTCAAATAAGCCAGTTCCTTGTACGTGCCTTCAAGCGAGGACAAGGGTCAAGATGACCTTTGAACTTTACTGTTGGCTCCCAACAATAAAAGACGCTACAAATAAGACAACATTGATACAATAAAGCCAAGTCCAGTATGTAGATTTGTGGGAGTGATATAGAGAAAGCATTACTCCTGCATGGACCACGAAGTATGAGGCCACTCCCTTTCTAAATCATGCTTCCAAATCAAGCAACTTTATAGAAAGTAGAATGGAAGAATAATTCTGGCTCTAAGGCAAGTCAGATGTAAGAGCATGGACTTAACTGGAAAAATGTCCATCTTGAGAGAGCAGGGATTATACTAGCAATGAACTGGTGGCTAAACTTACATTTCTTTTTCTTTCCTTCACTTATATATATATTTTTTTTGTTGGTGGTAGTCTTGGCACTTGAAATCTGGGCCTGGGCACTGTCCCTCTGCTATGCAGCTCAAGGCTTATGCTTTACCTCTTGAGCCACAGTGCCACGTCCAGTTTTGTTATAGTTAATTGGAGAAAAGAGTCTCTGGGACTTTCCTACCTGGGCTGGCTTTGAACCCCAATCCTGAAATCTTACTGCCACCCATCTTAAGATTACATTTCTAACACTGTACACTCAGCATATGTAACATGTATGTTCATCTATCTTTATATGAATTCGTGCATTAAAAACTGGGCTACACCTTAGACTTTACACTCACAAACATGTTTGTAGTTCAAAAGTTGATACTACTGGAGAAATAAAACCTAAGAATGTAAAGGAGTCTGGGAAGTTCAGTTTGCATCCAGCCTGGGCAGAGCAGTCTTTGAGACACTATCTATAATTAACCAGCCAAAAGCTGGACTGGAAAAATGCCTCAGGTGATTAAATACCAGTCATGAGCAAGATTGATGAATAAGAGCTAAGGCTTTTGCATACGTACATACAAACATACACATACATACAGAGGCACTATTATGTGCACACACAAATACACAAATGAAACACTCTCAGAATATGTAGAAAAGTTAGAAAACAATAGAAAATATGTCCTGAGAAAGACTAGAATCAAGGGATAAGTTTTAATATTAGAAAGTCCTCAAGTGAACTTTCTTCGAAAAAGTTTGAGACTATTACCTAGGTAAGGATCAGAGATAGTAAGAGAGTCATGTAATCAAAATTAAAGGGATTGGATCCATGGAGCAATGAATCAGAGACCTCTGCAGGTGCATCTGAAAATGTTCATAGCCTATGTCAAATGTTAGAACAACTTTGAAAATAGTTCATGAACACTCTGAGCAGTCTAGTGGATAATATCACGGGAGAAGTTCAGAATTGCCAGTCTGTATCTAGAGTAAATAAACCAAGAAACTATGGCTGGGCAATGTGATACAAGCCTAAAATTCTAGCATTCAGACTAAGACAAGAGATTAGAGAGTGGAATTACATAGTGATACCTTCCCTGGACCAGGTAGTATAATTTAGTCTTATTAGAACAAACCAAACAAGAAAGAAATACACAGTTGGAAGTCTGGGCTTATTTTGTCACTATGATTTGAGAAGTCAACTTTCTTATTGAAATGCAACTCATATATAATCCTCAGTTGTGTTTTAAATGCTCTCTTCATTACAGAACAT
This sequence comes from Dipodomys spectabilis, assembly GCF_019054845.1. Lineage (NCBI taxonomy): Eukaryota > Metazoa > Chordata > Mammalia > Rodentia > Heteromyidae > Dipodomys > Dipodomys spectabilis. The sequence continues at coordinate 1,266,040 of NW_024870986.1, forward strand.
TCCTAGATGCAAAATGGCTCATGATTCCCATCCAAAATTTGAAAAAGTAAGTAATCATCATTCTGTTGGATTCCAAAGAAATGATGGATTACAAAAGCTAAATTATAATCTAGATTTAAAATATTTGGTTTTGTAAGTAATTTCATATACTATAGGATACGACAAAATTCTTTTTAAGTAGAGGGTTTAATTGACAAATTCACAAATGATCATGATTTCCCTTAATTGCAATATCTAGTATAGGTATGAGTCAAGCAGAAAAGGTCAGATAATGTGATGTTAGGAAAACGAACCCTTAAATATGTATTTTAATGTTTTCGTTTCTTTCATGCATGTGTTTCTAACGCATTTATAAGATTATTTCTTTGTTGCTTTGTATGTCCCTCCCCCACAGTGTAACCCCCGCTTTCACTATATTTGATGTCAGTATAACATGTGGAGGAGATGGGGACAAACAAGTCATTTAAGGATTCAGGTGGACCTGTTGCAACAATGAGAAGTACAAAATGTCATGTCAAAACCAGCTTTACAATGTCGGTGTGTGGGGGGGAGGGGGGGTATTATTGGGTGGGGGGGAGGGGAGAGGCTGGGAAGGGAGGTGAAGGGTAAACAAAGGAGGAGGCTGCAATGCTTGGTAAGAAATATATGCATTATCCTGCCCATGTAATTGTAACCCCTCTGTACAGTATGTTCTCAAATAAAATAAAATTAAATTGAAAAAAAAAAGAACTCTAATAACAACAGAAGCTGGAGGGGATGTGGACAGAAGGAAACCTTACTGTATTGTTGGTGGGGGTGTAAACTTGTTCAACCACTTTGGAAAGTAGTATGGAAGTTCCTCAAAAGAATCCACATAGAGCTCCCCTATTTCCCAGCAATCCCACTTTTGGGCATTTACCAAAATGATCACAAACATAACCATACTAAAGCTACCAGCACAACTATGTTTTTTGCAGCATTATTTACCATAGCTAAGATATGGAACCAACCCAGATGCCCCTTAGTAGATGAATGGATCAAGAAAATGTGGTATATATACACAATGGAATTCTATGCCTCCATCAGAAAGAATGACATTGCCCCATGTGTTAGGAAATGGAAAGACTTGGAAAAAATTATATTAAGTGAAGTAAGCCAGGCCCAAAGAAATATAGGTCCCATGGTTTCCCTTATTTGCAATAACTAGTATATTTGTGAGACAAGCAAAAACGGTCAGATAAGTTGAAATTAGGTGAAATGAACCCAAAGATAAGAACTCAAATGGTGTTTTTTCTCTTGCTATTGTTTCTAGCATATTTCTAAGATGATTTCTTTGTTGCTTTGTATGTCCCTCCGCCATGGTATAACCCCTGTTTTCACTCTATTTGATGTTGGTATAATTTGTGGAGGAGAAGGGAAAAATAAATTCTTTAAATAGGGTTACAGGTGGACCCATTGCAACAATCAGATGTACAACACGTTATGTCGGAAAACGAACTTTACAACTTTGACACATGGGTTGGTTTGGGGGTGGGGAGTTGGGAAGGGATGGTAAGGGGAAACAAAGGAGGGGGCAACAATGCTTGATAAGAAATGTAATCATTACCTTGCTCATGTAATTGTAACCCCTCTGTACATATTTTCACAATAAAAATATCATGAAATTTAAAAAAAAAATTCACAAATGATTCTTGTATTTTATAAGCCTAGAATATTCTTTCAAGTGAGTTATAATTAGAACTTAGTTAATAGATAATACCAACAATTCATGTATAAAATGATAATGTGAATAATGTAGACAGAGTTGCCAACAAAGAGAATAATTGTGTGACATCTAATTTCTTCTACCTGTATGTAACAAAGGAATCAGTTTCCTTAATTACGTGCCTCCTTATACAATGAGAAAAAAGCTAGGTTTGGGGGTCGTTTTTTTTTTTTTTTATTGGTTTGTACTAGGGCTTGAACTCTGGGCCTGGACACTGTCTCTAAGCTTGTTTATGCTCAAGGCTCGTGCCGTAGCACTTCAACCTCAGTGCCACTTTTGTCTGGCTTTTGCTGTGAAGTTTATTGGAGATAAGAATTTGGGGAATCTTCCTGCCTGGGTAGGCTTTGAACTGTAATCTTCCGATCTTAGCATCCAGAATATCTATGATATTTAAAAAAGAATAAATATAAATAATATTTGCAAGTATTCTGATCTCAAGAATACGTGGGTGAAAAATGATGCAACCTAGATTATTGTGGTGTTCTTTCCAGAACAGGAAGGGCATCACATTAGCATAGGTGTAGTATTTTTTCACAATAGAGATAAGCTATTCTTGATGTGAATTAAGGGAATTTTAAGGGAATGAATTTCCCTTAAAAGTGTTGGGCTAGGATGACTTAATGGCATAAATCTTGATTGATGGTCTTAGATATAATAGCTTACTCTGATAAACAGTTGTTTACTCTTCAAGAATTAATTATTAGAGATGCTTCATAGTTTTATTTTCTACCAGAAACTACATCTATAGTAGAATTACATAACATGCAAACAGGTACTGTTTTGAATCTCTCAGGTATGAAATGTTCAAAATTTGAAAATGAGTAGTTATCAGTCATAGGAATTTTGAAGAACAAATATATATTCTGTCCTCTTAACAACTTATTTACTTTTAAAAGTTATGGGTTTCCATAGAATTAAACTGTTTTCAGTTTTAGTATGAGTATGTATTAAATATTTTTTTTCAAAATATTGGTAATTATATTGTGAAAATATTGTCTAGTTAGATAACATTCAAGTTGATGGTCCTCTGTTAAAAAGGGGTAATTAATTCTAATTAGATGTCAAATAGAATTTATTTTTAAAAAGTTACTACACTAAGAATAATATTTATTATACCAATACAGTGAAATTTTATTTCATGCAGCTTACTTTTTAAATTTAATTTAATTGTCAATGTGATGTACAGTGGGGTTACAGTAATTGTAAGGTAGTGAACACATAACTTTTCAAACTTGTTACCTCTGCTTTCATTTTTCTCACAGTTTTGCTTCACCGCTTCACCTGTGACATGTTGTAATGTACATTTCCAACATATTGTCTTCTGAGTATTACTGTTGCATTGGTTTGCCCTTTGTCCTTTGTCTCGCCATTTTGTTGTTCTCTTACCTTCCCTAATTAAGGTAAATATATACAAAATACAAAGGGTACCAAAATCAAATACAGCAGGAGATAAACCATAAGGGAAAAACACACAGAAAATAGAAATCACACAGTACATTAAAAACAACAACCGCAAATAAAAATTTCTGTTTTCATATCTTGGAGTTCATTTTGCTCAGCATCAGCTTATATGGTCATATATATGCATAACAGAGCCACTGGAAAATAATAGTTTCATGGACACTATATCATGAAAATAACATGTGAAATGTTTTTGATGATAAAAGTGGAATTAAGGGTGGTGAATTCATGATTCTAATAAAGGAATTTCAAAAAGTTTTAAAATTATGAAAGGTAAATTTTAATTGTTCAAACATTTTTAACAACTTAGCCTATGAAGAAAATTTAAAATTGTCTGGGAACATAGGCTTTCATGCAAAGAAATCCATGGAGACTTAGTGGATAGAGAGCAATGTGGGTGAAGATGGCTCATTTTCACACTAAACAAACAAACCTCAGAAACCTTGCTATAAATCCTGTAGCTTCCCTTGAGAATTGTCCTTACCAAGGAACTATACTCCCATATGTGAAACAAGGTTGTAGTGGAATTTAAATTCAAAGTTCTTTAAAAAAGACATCAAAATTTGTGAATTGACCTTTAATTACCAAACAGTAATTTCCTGAAAAAGATAATTTGGGTCAAAATATTTAAGTAGAAAGTGCCCTCCACAATGAAAGAAGATATTGCGTTTACACTTTTCTAATTGTAAAATTTTGCTCAATGTCTTTGCACGTGAAGCACTGAAACACAGAAAAAAATCTGATTGAATACTTCAAACCAATAATTTCACATTTCTAAGTAGCTCAAATATATAATATCCTTATTAACATCAAATAGTGAAGAATTCCCTTATTACATAAGCCAAAATGTTTTGGGATCAGAAAAAAATTTAGCAAATTGAAAAGGTAAGAAAACGGTGTTATTAGAAGACCTAGCTGAGCGTATTGGCTTCAGAAGTGGAGGAAAGCCAAAACTTTTTGACATGGATTGCCTTAATATTTTTGCTACCTAAAGTGATTTTACAGAGCCTATTTGGCTCACTACAATGAAGGACAGATTGAATGAAGACATGAAAATAAATTCCACATCCAAATAAAAGGGTTTTAAAAGAGAAACCATGAAGATGTAGCAGTGGGGGAGGCCTTACAGTCTTTCAGCTTCACAAGACTTGAAGCCAAGAAGGTGTGATTAGTTGGAAATCAGGCAAGAGCTAAGAGGAGGACATAGAAGTAGGACATAGAAGTATTGTCCATTTTAACAGACCCTGTCATCCAAGGTATGGGTGATTTAACTCTATTCTTCTCCATACATCTTGTTGAGCAAATGCAAGAGCAAGAGAAAAATAATCCATTGAAATAATTTTGCAAAGAATGACTTCACTGTTCCTGATATGGCATCTAAGCATCGTGTTAGCAAAATATATCTTTGAGTTTAGAAGTAATTGAAGCAAATAGTGGTAGAGTACTTATTTTTCTGGGCACTTTAGACACAAGAAGACTTTCAAGGTAAAAGAAAAAAAGTATAGCTAAATATTTGTGATCACAGCATCTTGGACTGGTTTTTGGAGACAAAATTTTACATTAGATTTTGTCCTCATTAACATAGATGTTGGGTTTTTGTGGCAACCAAATGCAAGGGGGAAGTTTAATGGACTCACTTGGACAAGTAAACAGCATGATAGACTTAAAATGGCCATTAATATTTAGGGAATTAGTTTGACCATTTACTTTGCCAGAACAAAGAAGGAAAGGTATAATTCCAAATCACTTGACTTAAAAGTATGAAAAAAGAGTAGTGAAGAGAGATGAGAGAAAACATAGAGGACTGTTTTCTCTCCAGTGGAGTAAGGGGTTCTTGATCTTGTTTCTTCCATTCTATCCTCACAAGCTATAAAGTATGTTTCAGGAATGGAGTATCCAGTTCAGACAAAGACAACTCGCAGAAGAAAATATTTGTATCAGATATAGGTGATTTATAACCTTAGGCAATCTATTTAAATCTGTTCAAAATTCTCCCCTAACCCAAACTGCCCACTTTGAACAGCTTTGTTTGCTTTTCCCAAGACTGCCCTTCACTATTTAAAATTTAGAGGTCATATTTATACACTCTAGAGATTTCTGTTTCCTTGTGATTTTTATGTGTTTTTGTTTTTCGCTGTGTTTTTTCACTGAATTTCAAAAGGTTGTGCAAGTGTGTTACAATTAAATATGTCCATCTAATTGTCCAATGCTCCTAGATGAGTCACTCCTTCTATTATTCTCAACCAACCCCTTCTCCAAGATTTATTTCCGACTTACCACTTACCTTATCATATGTGTACATTGAGTATTCTAGTTGTACTTGCCTCTTGTTCCATTATTCATTATTCCATTATTGTACTATTATTCATTTTCTAGTTTCAGTTTCCTGATAGTCATTCTGTTAAACTGTCTGGTAATAATTTGAAAGGTTTATATGCATTCCATGGAGTTTCAATTCTGCATATACTTTAACCGATGTCTGCTTATATTTCCATAATTTATTCACCTGCTATAACAATTTGCAAGAGTGGAGACGTTAAGCACCTAGACATGATTTTATTCTTATCCATTTCGAAGACTAATCTTTAGTCAACAAGAAAGTTAAAAAATGGCTTAGAATGTATTCCTAACTACCAGCTTTTATAAATGGCTTTGCACAATGGGTTGTGATTATTTTATTTTATATGGGATAATATTAAAATTTACTACTATATAGGAATACGATAGAAATAGAAGACAGATTTCATGTTTGTCATATCTCTGATGAGAACCCATATTCTAAACTTAAAGTCATATTTCTTACTATGTTAGACAGATAGGGAAAAGATGAAACAACATATGATATGGCAACTATTCATGACTTTTAAAAATATACCTCATTATGTGATGAAATTTACTTCATTAGTCAATGTTTGTGTTTGAAATTTGGGAGGCTTATGTATTTAACACATTTCTGGAAGGCACATACTGAAAATTACAAATGGTGGTGGTACTATTTCTACACTTTAATGAATGGTTGAACCTGTTTCCCATTAGTGCTGGGTAAATAAATCAACTCTATTGTAACTTGCACCCTACTCTTGAAAAGCTTGTAAACTCACTAAGCATCATTTACTTGTCAAATGTTATTTTGGTGAATGTGATTTTAAAAAGTTTATTTGAAAAGGAATATATTTTCACGAGATTAAATGTAGGTTATCATTAGTTTGAGAATGACAACATTTTAATACTACAGGACCAAGTTTTACTGAAGAACCAGTATTTTGAAGCAATAAGGATCTTCTCAATTAATGTTTTTCTGAATTATATTTGACCTCTAAGTCAAGTTTTCCTAGCCTTGGTAGACCAATTATGGATATATCATTCCAGGAACTTTTTTGGCCTACTTATGCTGGACTGAAATCTTTCATTAATCATTAGAAGAGGGGTATTAAAAATTATTTTATGACAATTGTGATCTTGTTCACTCATATGGGCTGGTCATCTGTAAATTGAAAGTTTAAATTACTGTACTTTCTCTTAGATTTTGTGATTTCATCTTTCATTTTAAGTTGCCTTGCATTTCACAATTGCTTACTGCTAATTCCTCTGTCATAAAGAATCGGGGCCCAGAAATATTATAGGAAATGAAAAATTGAGATGGGTCTTCAATTACTTTCTGTTGGCATGTTGCATGGGCCTAGGTGAGAAGTCTTGATCTTGTTATCTGATGCTGTAGATACTTGGGACCTGGATCTTAGCACCCGTGGGTTCTGCAGAAGTATAATAGCTTTTAGATATCATATCAGCAAAATTTGGGTATGATCTGTAGGAATGCTTCAGAAATATGGAGAAAAACATTTTGGGACTAGCGAGTTAAAACAATAAACAGAGAAGCAGAGTAAAATTCCTTACAGATTAAAGGAAAACAACAATTTATTTTACCATGTGAATTCAGAAAAACAAGTACACTTAGAAGGTATCACAAGTTTATACTGAAGACATTGCATCGAGACTTTTTATATTCTCATATATATTCTAAGCCTAATTATTTATTATGATGTCATTTTAGTTTTAATGTGCATTTATTTGATGACTGATGATGTTTTTCTTGTGCTTATTTTGCACAAGATGTATTTTACTGGTCTCTGATTGATTTTTTTTATTTATTTTACTTTTTATAGTTTTTTTAAAATGTGAAAATACTATATAGAGGGGTTAAAATTACATGGGCAAGATAATGAGTACATCAACAATCCATCCAAAAGATCATACACCACAATCAAACAGGATTCATTCAGGGATGCAAAGCTGGTTCAATATACGCAAAACAATTAAAATAATTCATCAAATCAACAGGAGCAAGGATAAGAACCACATGCTTATCTCAATAAATGGAGAAAAAGCATTCGACAAGATCCAACACCCCTTTAAGATGAAGGTCTTGGAAAAATCAGGAATCCATGGAACATTCCTCAATACAATAAAGGCTGTATATGACAAATCTACAGCCAGCATTACACTTAATGGTGAAAAACTAAAGCCATTTCCTCTTAACTCAGGAGCAAGACAAGGATGTCCACTCTATCCACTTCTCTTCAATCTAGCATTAGAATGCCTAGCTACAGCAATAAGACCAGATGTAAACATAAAGGGGATCCAAATAGGGAAAGAAGTAAAACTCTCCCTCTTTGCAGATGACATGATCTTGTATTTAAAGATCCCATAGACTTCACTCCCAAATTACTGAAGATGATTCAAAACTTTGGCAAAGTAGTAGGGTATAAAATTAACCCTCAAAAATCAATGGCTGTTCTGTACGCCAACAATGAAAAAAGTGTGGTAGAAATTAGGAAAGCAACTCCATTCATAATAGCCCCACAAAAAAAGAAAATAACTAGGAATTAACCAAAGAAGTGAAGGACCTCTATGATGAAAACTTTTAAAACTTGAAAAAGGAAATCAAAACAAAATTTAGAAAGTAGAAAAACACTCCCATGCTCCTGGATTGGAAAGATCAACATCGTGAAAATGGCAATACTTCCCAAGGCTATCTACAAATTTAATGCGATACCTATCAAAATTCCAACCTCATTCTTCAAGGAAATAGAAGAGGCAATCCAAAAATTCATATGGAACAATAAAAGACCCCGAATAGCAAAAACAATCCTCAATAGAAAGAACAGTGCTGGAGGAATATCATTAACCAAATTTCAAACTCTACTATAAAGCCATATTAATCAAAAGAGCTTGGTACTGGCACAAGAACAGACCTCAGGACCAATGGAATAGAATTGAAAACCCAGAAATGAACCTACAGACATATAGCCAGGTAATATTCGATGAGGGAGCTAAAAAAATAGAATGGAAGAAAGACATCCTCTTCAGTAAATGGTGATGGCAAAATTGGTTAACTACTTGCAGAAAACTAAAGCTAGATCCCTATATATCACCCTGCACTAGAATCAACCCCAAATGGATCAAAGACCTCAAAGTCAAAGCAGACACCCTGAAAAAATACAGGATGCAATAAGAGAAACCCTAGGACTCCTTGGCCCAGGCAGATATTTTCTTAATAGAGACTCAGAAATGCAACAAATCAAAGAAGGTTGGACAAATGGGATTGCATGAACTTGCAGAGCTTCTGCATGGCAAAGGACATAGCTAGCAAGGTCAATAGAAAGCCTACGGATTGGGACAAGATCTTCACTAGCCATACAATGGACAAGGTATCATATCTAAAATATACCTGGAATTCAAAAAAATTAAATCCCCCAACAACAAATCCTCAAAGAAACAACTGGCCAATAAATAAGTGGACTAAAGACTTAAAGAGAAACTTCTCTGAAGAGGAAAGGATGGTCAATAGACACATGAAGAAATGCTCAAACTCCCTAGCCATAAAAGAAATGCAAATAATAACAACATTGAGATACCACCTCACTCCAGGTAGAATGGGTAAAATCAAGAACTCTAAAAACAACAGATGCTGGAGGGGATGCGGACAGAAGGGAATCTTACTGCATTGTTGGTGGGAGTGTAAACTTGCTCTATGCCTCCATCTAATTGATTTTTTTAACATTAGGTTTTCAGAATTCTACGTAGAGTCTCGATTTGCGGCATTCTTCAGGTACAAGATTTGCAAATATTTTATCCTTGACTATGGTTACCCTTCATCATCATTGTCGTAGTCGTCGTCATCATCATCATCATCATCACTATTATTATTACTATTATTGCTTTTGTACATGTATGTATGCTCCTGAAAATTGAACTCAGGGTCCCTGAGATTTGTTGCATTTTCTTAAAAATTTACCCTTTAAATGAAGCCTCACTTCTGCATTTTTGCTGATTAGTCACAGATAATATTTTCAGGGACTGTATTTTGTGTGATGGATTCAAAAAACAATACTCATATCACAGCCTCCCAAGTAGCTGGGATGAGATACATGAGCCCTGTGCTCCCAAATTCTATTCACTACGTTTATATGAGCTTCCACACACCAAATTATTTTACAATTTTATTGAGTTCTACTATATCAAGTTTTTCTTTTTTTCTTTTTCTTTTTATTGTTCAAATACTATAGAAATGGGTTACAATTACAGGGACAAGGTAATGAGTACATTTCTTATCAAGCATTGTAGCCCCCTTCCCATCCCTTCCCATACTCTCCCCCATACTCCGTCCCCCCACCCAATGTTCCCCCCCCAACCAAGTTGTAAAGTTCGTTTTCCACATAACGTCTTGTACATCTCATTGTTGCATTGGATCCACCTGTATCCCTATTTTTAAACAATTTGTTTTTTCCCTTCCCCTCCACAAATTTATCAACCTCAAATACAGTGAAAGCAGGGGTTATACCATGGGGTTGGGACATGCAAAGCAACAAAGTGATAATCTTATAAATGTGTTTGAAACAATCACCTGAAAGGGAAAAAAACAATTAAATACATATCTTAGGGTTCATTTCTCTAACATCAACTTATATGACCTTTTCTGCTTGACCCAAACATGTACTAGTTATTGCAAATAAGGGAAAACATAGGACTTAAGTTTCTTTGGGCCTGGCTTACTTCACTTACTATATTATTTTCCATGTCTTTCCATTTCCTAACAAATGGGGCAATGTCATTCTTTCTGCTGTAGGCATAGAATTCCATTGTGTATATATACCATGTTTTCTTGATCCATTCATCTACTGTGGGGCATCTGGGTTGGTTCCCTATCTAAGCTATGGTAAATAATGTTGTAATAAACATAGTGTGCTGGTAGCTTTCTTATGGTCCTGTTTGTGATCATTTGGGTAAATGCCCAAAAGTGGGATTGCTAGATCATAGGGTAGCTCTATGTGAAGTCTTTTGAGGAACCTCTATACCGCTTTCCAAAGTGGTTGAACAAGTTTACACTCCCACCGACAATGCAGTAAGGTTACCTTCTGTCCATATCCCCTCCCGCATCTGTTGTTATTAGAGTTCTTTAGTATGGCCATTCTAACTGGGGTAAGGTGGTATCTCAATGTTGTTTTGATTTGCATTTCTTTTATGGGTAGGGAGGTTGAGCATTTCTTCATGTGTCTATTGGTCATCCTTCTTTCCTCTTCAGAGAAGTTTCTCTTTAAGTCTTTAGCCCACTTATTTATTGGGCAGTTGTTTCTTTGAAGATTTATTGTTGGGGGATTTAATTTTTTGAGTTCCAGGTATATTTTAGATATGAGACCCTTGTTTGTTATAAGGCAAGTGAAGATCTTCTCCCAATCCGTGGGCTTTCTATTGATCTTGCTAACTATGTCCTTTGCCATGCAGAAGCTCTGCAATTTCATGCAATCCCATTTGTCCAACCTTCTTTGATTTGTTGTGTTTCTGGGTCTCTATTAAGAAAATATCTGCCTGGACCAAGGAGTCCTAGGGTTTCTCTTATCCCATCCTGTATTGTTTTCAGGGTGTCTGCTTTGACTTTGAGGTCCTTGATCCATTTGGAGTTGATTCTAGTGCAGGGTGATATACAGGGATCTAGCTTTAGCTTTCTGCAAGTAGTTAACCAATTTTGCCATCACCATTTACTGAAGAGGCTGTCTTTCTTCCATTCTAGTTTTTTAGCTCCCTTATCGCATCAAGTTTTTCTTTCCTATAAGTTTATTGCCTGAGTTAAAAATGCTTCATCTCCAAAATTGTCAAGAAATCTTTCTTTGCTTTACATTTATATCACTCTATTTCGTTTATATGCCATGTTTTAATCTTGCTTGTAGCTAATATTTGAATAAATTGTTATGTTTAAGTCAATGTTCATTTTTTAACTCTCCCCAATACTGTCTAATTTATCACTACTTATTGAAGAGAATGTAATTCGACAAACTTTTGGTTTTACTCCTTATTAATATTCCTTGATAATAATTTTGTGGATTTAATCTGGTGCTTTACAGACCCATTGAACTGTGTAATCTTTCCTCTACAAATGTAACAATTTTACACTAACAGCTTAATATTGGTCAGAGAAATATATTCCAGTTTATATTCAATTGTCAGTGAGTCAAAGAATGCTGGTCAGGTGATTTAGAAATTATCATAAACATAAATCTTAATGCCAATCAAAAACTTTAACTTTCCTGAATAAGTTATCAAAAAATACAAATATATATCTCTGTAATAATATACCAACAACCAAAGAACATATGGAAAGGTTATATCATACTTAGACATTGCATACATATAGAGATTAGTAGAAATAGAAACAACAATAAGATATACCTGCACAACAACTATGTAGAAATTGGAATCCTTGTACATTGTGGCTTGGCACTTAAAGCAATATAGCCAGATTGTTAAACATACTGGCAATCATTAAAATATTACACATAGAGTTGCATCTATGATCCAGCATTTGCAATCATAATTTTATATACAATATATATTTCAACATATGTTCAATGAGACACATGTACAAGAATATACATAGCAAAAGTTTTTAGAATACCATATAATAAAATATTGAAATTGCCCTTGAGTATGTTACACAAGTATATACATGAATACAAAACAATATGCTCTATCCATGAAAAAAATTTACATGGACTTACTTACTTGGGAAACACTAATATTGCATGGGAGAAATGGATAAAACAGACTACATTTTCTAATTATATGAGCTTTTTAAAAATGACACATCTGTAGTGGTAGACTATGAAGTAATGGTTGGTCAAGTGGAGAGTAGGTTGAAATGATGACAGGAAGTGTGAGCTAATAAATATTGGAGTATTTTGAGAGGGCAGTGATGATAAAATATTCTAGAACTGAAGGTGATGTTCATAGTACATCTCTTTGACATACTAAAAATCATTGTACTTTATCAAAGAATTACAGATTGCATTTGCGTTAACCTTAGTAAAAATTTTTGAATAGTAGTGAGTGAATCTGAGTGATAATTTAGAATTTTAAATCACAGAATTCTGTAAGGTATAAGTTTAGCATGTTGATGAATAAGAGTATAAATAAAATATAATCTGTGACATATCCTCTGAGTGACTATATATGACATTGTGAGTCAGTGAATATTCTACAAAATTAAGTAAATTGAGGGATAAGATAGAATTGAGATGGATGAGCAATAATGAACCTCAAGGTGCATTGTATTAGCCATGAAATGTGGATTAATTGTAGACTGTTTGCCTTGCATGTGTGAAGCCCTGTGTTTGATTCCTCATTACTACATAAACAATAAAGCTTGAATTGGCACTATGACACAAGTCATAGAGTGTTAGCATGAGGTAAAGAAGCTCAAAGACATTGCCAAGGCCCAGGACTAGTCAAAAATAAAAAGGATGCATTGTATTAAGCCGGGCACTAGCGGCTCATGCCTGTTTTACTAGATACTCAGGAGGCTGAGGATTGAGGTTTGAAACCATCCCTGTCGGGAAAGTCTGTGAGATTCTTATCTCCAATTAAAACTTAGAAAAATCTAAAAGTGCTGCTGTGCCTCAAGTGGTAGAGCTCTATCGTTCATTGAAAGGAGTTCAGGGACAGCGCTCAGAACTAGAGTTCAAACCTCAGGAGAGGAAAAATAACTCACTAAACACTATTCATAAACTGCTTTTTCAAACAGCAATTCCCATACAACAACATAAAGTTAAGTTAAAAATATGATTAGAATAAAATATGAATCATTTTAGGAATAAGACATAGATAGGATTGAAAGGTTGTTTACAGGGGACAAAGTAAATTTTATATCATGCATTATGAGTTGAAATTTGTCCTTCAGTATTCTTACATCATTTATGAAATTGGCAATATATTGTCCATTACGAGTCAATTTCTTTGAGGAACAGATTGTATTCTGCTGTCTTTTCATAGGAAACCATAGAGGTGATATTTTGGCCTCATTTTTTTTTCTTAATTGTGAAAATAACTTACAGGGGGTTTACAATTACATGACCAATGTAATGAGTACATTTCTTTTTCTTTCATTTTTTTTTTTGGGGGGGTCCAGTCGTGGGGCCTTAACTCTGGGCCTGAGCGCTGTTCCTCAGCTCTTCAGCTCAAGGCTAGTGCTCTACCACTTGAGCCACAGCGCCAGTTCTGGCTTTTTTCTTTTTGCTTATGTTGTGCTGAGGAATCGAACCCAGGGCCTCATGCATGCAAGGCAAGAGCTCTACCACTGAGCCACCTTCCCAGCCCCCGTTCTGAAGTTTTTAGTACAATTGTCTTAAGATACAACATAAGTTATTAAAATTAATATTAATCTAGATAACATTTATAATTACTCATAACACTTTTGAGTACAACTGTTGGTATTTTTTTCTATAGCCAAAAGAAATATTCTGAGTAAAAGAAAGAGAGGAAGTTGGAAGAAACAAGAAAGATAGAAAGTTCAAAAGAAAGAAAGGAAGAAGGAAAGAAAGGAAGGAAGAAAGGAAGGAAAGAAGGAGAGAAAGAGAGAGAAGTAGGGATGGAGGGAAGGAAAGAAGGAAGGAAGAAAGGAAGGAACAAAACAATTTAATTTATAAAATCTATTTAGCCCAGAAGAGGCAATCCAAAAATTCATATGGAACAATAAAAGACCCTGAATAGAAAAACGCTCCTCAACGGCAAAACACTGCTGGATGAATATCAATACCAAATTTCAAACTCTACTATAAAGCCATAGTAATCAAAACAGCTTGGTATTGGCATAAGAACAGACCTCAGGACCAATGGAATAGAATTGAAAACCCAGAAATGAACCTACAGACCTATAGCCATCTAATCTTCGATAAGGGAGCTAAAACAATAGAATGGAAGACAGACAGGCTCTTCAGTAAATGGTGCTGGCAAAACTGGTTAACTACATGTAGAAAACTAAAGCTAGATCCTTATATATCACCCTGCACAAGAATCAACTCCAAATGGATCAAAACCTTGAACTCAAAGCAGACACTCTGAAAACATTACAGGATGGAATAGGAGAAACCCTAGGTCTTCTTGGCTCAGCCCGAAATTTTCTGAATAGAGACCCGGAAACACAACAAATCAAAGAAAGGTTGGACAAATGGGATTGTATAAGGTTGCAGAGCTTCTGCAGGGCAAATGACATAGCTAGCACGATCAATAGAAAGCCCACGGATTGGGAGAAGATCTTTACTAGCCATACAACGGACAAGGGTCTCATATCTAAAATATACTTGGAACTCAAAAAATTAAACCACCCAACAACAAATCCTCAAAGAAACAACTGCCCAATAAGTAAGTGGGCGAAAGACTTAAAGAGAAGCTTCTCTGAAGAAGAAAGAAGGATGGCCAATAGACACATGAAGAAATGTTCAACATCCCTAGCCATAAAAGAAATGCAAATCAAAACAACATTTAGATATCACCTCACTCCAGTTAGAACGGCAAAAATCAAGAACTCTAACAACAACAGATGCTGGAGGGGATGTGGACAGAAAGGAACCTTACTTCATTGTTGGTGGGAATGTAAACTTGTTCAACCACTTTGGAAAGCAGTATGGAGGTTCCTCAAAAGACTTCACATAGAACTCTCCTATGACCCAGCAATCCTACTTTTGGGCATTTACCCTAATGTTCACAAAAAAGACCACACTAAAGCTACCAGCACAACTATGTTTATTGCAGCATTATTTACCATAGCTAAGATATGGAACCAACCCAGATGCCCCTCAGTAGATGAATGGATCAAGAAAATGTGGTATATATACACAATGGAATTCTATGCCTCCATCAGAAAGAATGACATTTCTCCATTTGTTAGGAAATGGAAAGGCTTGGAAAAAATTATATTAAGTGAAGTAAGCCAGGCCCAAAGAAACATAGGTCCCATGGTTTCCCTTATTTGCAATATCTAGTATAGGTATGAGTCAAGCGGAAAAAGTCAGATAATGTGATGTTAGGAAAACGAACCTCAAATATGTATTTTAATGTTTTTGTTTCTTTCATGCATGTGTTTCTAACGCATTTATAAGATTATTTCTTTGTTGCTTTGTATGTCCCTCCCCCACAGTGTAACCCCCGCTTTCACTATATTTGATGTCAGTATAACATGTGGAGGAGATGGGGACAAACAAGTCGTTTAAGGATTCAGGTGGACTTGTTGCAACAATGAGAAGTACAAAATGTCATGTCAAAACCAGCTTTACAATGTCGGTGTGTGGGGGGGAGGGGGGTATTATTGGGTGGGGGTGAGTGGGGAGGCTGGGAAGGGAGGTGAAGGGTAAACAAAGGAGGAGGCTGCAATGCTTGGTAAGGAATATATGCATTATCCTGCCCATGTAATTGTAACCCCTCTGTACAGTATGTTCTCAAATAAAAGAAAATAAAATTAAAAAAAAATCTATTTAGCCCAACACAAACTTCATCTAATTGATCCTTTAGTAAATTCAACTTTGCAATTTTCACTTCTTTGCATTTTCTCCATGCATGAATGAAACCAAGAAATGAAGGATCATAAATAACCACTTGAATCTGTTTGCATCTGTAGTAATATGTATGCAAATCTTTTTCTCATTTTCTATACATCATCAAATAACTATTTGCATACAATATACACTTAGGTATAAATATTCTAAAAACTGATGAAATCCAAGTATGTCAATATATTATAGAATGTGAATACAAGTATTTATAGTGCTATTAATATTACAGTCTACATGTTATATTAATTATAAAAATGTTATTACATATTTTATCAGAGAAATTAGTATCCTCTGATTTTGGTGTCTGAGTCCTACTAGCAGGCCTTAATTAAAATCAAAGGAGATCTGTATTTGTTGGCTCAAACGAATATTTCTGAAAGCAATTGACTCATAGGGGATTGTTCAAATATATCAGAAGGGCCTTAGAAAGTTGTACCACGTTTACATGATTACCTATGATTGATTCAAGAGCCACTAAGCAATCATATTTCACTTTACCATCACTGTAATTATTCCCATTGTAAGAAGAATCATTCACATAAGCCATATGATATAAGCTTGTCCTTAAGTTATTATTTTCTACGAAATTATATCCAAATGATACACTACACTGAGTTAAAGCAAAAGTTGCAAAGTGTATTGGACGATGTAACTCCTTCCATATATACATGTTGAAATTCTATTCCCCTGTCTGGTGACATTAGAATCAATATTTCAGAGATAACACTACAATAATGATCCTCATAAAAGAAACCTTATATAACTACTCTGACATGTGAATGTCCAGCAAATGATGAACCAGAAATTGGACCCCCATAAGACAAGGAATTGCTTTGAACAGCCATTTTTATAATCAATGTCTAAATTTCGAGCATATGGGTAATATACTCCTGATGGTTTTAAAACACTTACTTTGAAGTATTCTCTTATAACAGCTCAAAGGCTGACAAAAGACAAAGTAGTTTTGAGTTAATATCCCAAATTCTGATAAAAAGAGATTCATAATGTTTTATTATTTGAATTTTAATCTCCAAGTCTCCAACATAAAATATTTTAAAATGTTAGTTGATTTGAGGTTTAACTCTATTCAACTATCATAATTAATATTTTCAATATTTTTATTATCTTTAAGTAGTTGTACAATGGAATTGCCATTCACTGAAACAGTTTATGGATACAGTGCATCTTGATCAATGTCACCTCTTTCAACATTCTCATCCACCCCTTCCAATCAACCCAGTCCTTATGTAACTCAAGATTATGTTATGGAATTACTTGCCATTTAACCAAGCAGTTTATGTGTACAATGCACCTGAAATTGAGTTACCACTTCAACATCTTCACCCCCATTTCACACTACCCTTTGCTTTGTATATTTCAATTCTGGGAATTATACAATGGATTCTTGCCCGTATTCTATCCTTTTCACCTTCAATTTCCTACGCCTCCTATATTGCCCTCCCCAGTTGTCCTGTCTTGTAGTACATATTTACTGGTATTTATTTTGTTGGGCTTTGGCTTAGTCTTTTTTGTCTTTTCTTTTTTTGTTTGTTTGATTGTTTCTCCAAAATTTTATTTTAATTTAAATTACATGACCAGCCAGATATTCTGATGAGAAAGTCACTTTTCCTCAGGAGATGGAAAATGCTTCCATGGCATAGTTAACAACTGTATACATCTCTACTTTTTTGTGTTTATCAAGGAAGCGCTAAAAAAATCACATTAGGTCACTGACTTAAGTAAAATTAAACCTTTATAACACAAAATTTCCATAGTGTATTCTAAAGTAGTTGAACAAGATTACATTCCCACCAACAGTGTAATAGAGTTTTCTTTGGGCCACAACCCTATCAATATCTTTGATTGTTCATTTTTTTCATAATTACATTGTAACAAGGGTGAGATGAATCTGTGTTGTTTGCATTTGCATTTCTTTTATGGAGAGAGATGTGTCTATTTGTCATTTTTTTTAATTGGTTGTGGGGCCTAAACTCGGGGCCTGGGCACTGTCCCTCAGCTCTTTAGCGCAGGGCTAGCACTTTACCACTTGAGCCACAGCACCACTTCCAACTTTTTCTGCTTATACGGTGCTAAAGAATTGAACCCAAGGCTTCATGGATGCAAGGCAAACACTCTACACTGAGCCACCTTCCTAGCCCCTTATTTGTCATTCTTACTTCTTCTAAGAAGTTCTCTTTAAGTCTTTACCCCATATATTAATTGGATTCTTGTTTATTTGAGGGTTTATTTTTGTTGGGCTTAACTTTTTGATCTCTAAATATGGGTTAGTTATGTGAACCCTTGTCTGATGCTTACCTAGTAAAAATCTTCTTCCATTCTGTTCTCCTTTTATATATCCTGCTAACTATTTCCTTTGCCATGAAGAAAATCTTCAGTATGATGCAATTCTATTGATCCAGAAAGAATGAAAATACACCATTAATAAGAAATGGAAAGACTTGGAACAAACTTATACGAAGAGAAGAAAGACAGACTCAGAGAAATATAGATTTCCTAATTTACCTCATTTCTTGTAGTAGAATGTGCCTCTAATTCTGCAAGTAAACACAGTTGGATGGTAAAAGAAAAAACATTACACTTAAACATGATAAATTTTATGGGATTCTAAACATTTATACGGTGAGATCAAGGGAGGATGCCCTTTGAATAGGATCACGAAGGCTCAATAGCTATATGAATATTATGATATAAAATAATGTTCATTAAAATGATCTCCAAGAAATGATGAGAGTTTTTTTTTAATATTTTGCTTTTTCCTTCTGTGTTGTGATAGTGTTATTTTTTTTTAATTTCTGCACCTTTGGTCTTATATGTAAGTTTGGAAAGTGCAAGGGGGAACACAGAAATGGAGGGACAAAGGGTGAACAAATGCATCAGTGCTACTCAATGGACACTACATTATAGAAGAACTATACAACTTTTTGGGGAGGGAGGTTGAAAGGGAAAAACTGGGAGACCAAAAAGAAAGAGGGGACACTGTTCAAAAAGAAATGTGCTCACTATGTGACTTAAGTAGTTGCAACCCTTCAGTACATCATCTTTATTGTAGCCAGAGTACCTCAATAATATTAGATAAAATATGCTTTAAATTAAAAGTGGTATGAATGTAAAAAGAAACAAAGAAGGACATTAAATATTGATAAACTTTCCATCACAGGGATATAACAATTCTAAATACTCCAGAGCTCCCAAAATCATCAGACAAATTCTACTTACCCTAAAAACATGCATACGTCCAAATACATTGCTGGTTGCTTGAATAGATTATTCTTACCTCTGGACAGGCCATCCAGATAAAAATTTAGCAAAAAAAGTCAGAGCTAAATAAATACATTGACAAGCTATACCTAACAGATATCTACAGAATATTTCACCTAGCAGTGTCACAATATATATTCCTCTCAGCAGCCCATGGAACGTTCTCCAAAATAGATCATATCTAGATCACAAGAAAAATATGTCATAATTCAAAAATAAAAAATAAAATTACTCTTTGTATCTTGTCAGTCCACAATGGGACCAAGTTTAATCTCCACATCAAAAGAAATCACAGAAAATTCTGAAACTCACAGACTGAATAACACATTGCTAAATCATCAGTGACTCACTGAAATGATATGGAAGGAATTTCCAACATTTATGGAATTCAGTGGAATTGAACACACAAAATACTACTACCCCTGGGACACAATAGCACAGGCAATACTCAGAGAAAAATTTCTTTGAGTATATCATCAACAAATTAGAACAATATTGAACCAGCACTAATGATGCACCACTAGGTCCTTGAAGAGCAGGAACAA
Source organism: Dipodomys spectabilis (assembly GCF_019054845.1). NCBI lineage: Eukaryota > Metazoa > Chordata > Mammalia > Rodentia > Heteromyidae > Dipodomys > Dipodomys spectabilis. The sequence continues at coordinate 1,285,947 of NW_024870986.1, forward strand.
GCCAAACCAAAACCTGTATACAGAAATAATACAAATTAGATTAAAGAAATAAATGAATCAGAGTCTAAAAAAAAACACAGTCATGATTGAATTTTATCTACTAGTAGCTCAAAAATTTGACAGATTAATGTCAACATAGCTTTTTTCAGAGATAGACTCACCCAGCCCAAATGAGTGAACAAAACAAACTTCTAAGATTCTAAGAAAAAACATTTTGTTTACCTTTTTAAAATAAATTTACTCTGTTGTTCTTATTAAGGTGATTTATAGATGGATTACAATTCCATGAGTCAGGTAATGAGTACATTTCCTTTTGTGAAATGTCTTCATTCCCCTCCCTTGTTCCCAGTCTCACCCTGCTGTCCCCCACCCATGTGTTAAATAGATAACTTTCATCAATGTTCAATGAATTCCATTGCTGCAATTTTTCACTCTTTTCCCTAATGCTCTGTGCCCACCTCCCCACTTTTCTGAAGACGTACAATGAATAGACCAGGCATAAGTTAAAGAAGACCAAATCATCACAAACTATAAACAACAACAAGCACAAATCCAAAAAGGAATTTTCTGTTTTCACGACTCACGGCCTGTTTAATTATGTCTATCTTGTTATTTAAATATAATTGCTTTTTATCATAAAGTCAATTCAAGGATTAAGGTGTGATAACATAATTTTCCTTTCTATTTAATAATGCTTTTTATTTTAATATTAAGGTTGAAAATAACCCAATTCAAGTTTTAGTGAAATTTGAAGGTTCAGATTTAAAGTTAAAGTTTCAAAATGGCTAATAGTTCCATTTTGGCAACGAAAATGAAAAACGCATGTTTTATCCTCAAGAATGTCATTATTTCATGTACAAAGAAGAAACTAAATGCAATATTAATTCAGTGGAAATAAGGAATAAAAAACTTATTCAATGCATCAATTCCATAGATCATATCTATTGATAAAATTAATAAAACTTGTTTTAAGTAGATTACTGAAGACATGAAGTAAGTGATAATTTTCTTTTCTAGGTGTAGTTGATATAGAAATCAAAGCCCAAAGATTCCAGAGTTCTGTGTGCTTGATACATGTGAATTTACACATATGCTTGTCTCATCTCAATATTATTTGAACTGAGAACCGGATTAGAATAAAAAAATCATGCAAATGTTTAGCTGTATTTTGTGAGTAATATGTTCGTTTTATATCTATTTTATTTGAAAAATCTGGAAAATTTATTTAAGTCACATCAACATTAATGAGAAATAAATATCTCCTAGCTCCTTAAAAGAGAATCAATAAAAAAAAGGAAACAACAAAGAAAAAATTGAACCCCATTTTGTACGTGGTTTTTGTATATTGTGGTGCTTTGCAAGTGTGGATTATGTGACTATCCCATGAATCTTGGCTCAAATCACAAGGGCTAGTAGAAGAAATTTTCAAAATCTAGAGCAGCTAACACAGCTGTGCAGTTGTTTGTAGGTTTCACTACAGTCACAGCTGGACATCAACTGTACAAAGGTACTAATACTACTGATTTGGAGGCAAGAATGTGATGAAAAACAAACTTTTATCTTCTTAGATGAAGTTAGAAGACCACACTTTAACAGCTTACTAAACGATCAGCCCTTTGAATAACAGTGCCATTTTTAAGGCACTCTAGATAATTGAAATCCTTCATCCCTGCACAACCATTAATGCCTTTCACAAATCATTGCCGAGGGCAATTTCTAGTTCTATTTGATATTTCAAATGGCTTAGGAGTGACATAAACAGTAATTCAATTTTTGAGAAAACTTAATTTAGATTAAGCAAACAAATCAGATTCAACTCCATAGCATACCCTTTAGGGAAAATGAATTAAGGAATAGGGCATGTCCTTTGTTATTTAATATTAGACATTAGGGCAAAATGCCAGAAACAGACTCTGCAAGACGGAAACAGAAGTCTTTGTTAAGATATATTAAACATTACCTAGGGACAAGTAATTTTACCTACATTTTCTATTATATGATGATATATTTTTGTCTGCTAATCAGAAAGACTCAAAAAGATTTTTAATTATGATATGAAAAATGCATCATCATGAATGAATGAAATCAGGAAGTAGATGGCTCAGGAGCTGGTTGGTTCTGTTAAATATTCTCATTAGTTTGAATGATCTGATGTTTTTGTATGTGCAAAATTATGAATGTATTTTATGTCTGGACAAGAAAGTTTGATTATTAGATCATTGTCTGATACCCAATGTTAAGAAACTAACCTAAGTCAGAGTGTTAAATATATATGGGTGTGTGCGTGTGTCTGCAAGTTTATATTTAGACGGCAGTACCTTAATTCCCTCAGGGTATATACTTAATTCTATTAGTTATAATACATTAATGACAGTACATTAACATTTTGAGACATATTTATATGTTCCTATGATTGCATGAACAAACTAAAATTTATGTTTTGGCTATGAGTTTTTGAAATGTCAGCTGAAAGTATAAGCATTTGGAATCTTGAGAAAGATATCAATGGCAAACATTTCAGTATAGATCAATTTTAGACAACCCTTGCAAGGATCTGTAATTTATATGAAATGCAACTTTCATTGAATTTCCAAGGCTACAATATTCTAGAAATTTGTAGGAAAACCAGTTAAATTATGGAAACATAAAAGTAATGTGATTATTGTATACAGTTTTACATTTTAATTTCGTCAAGTAAAAGTACTATTTATTGCTTCTGTATAGGAAGGAAAACCGTAATTATTAGAATTTGTGCCGTATTTCACATTGGGAAACTTTGTCTGTATCAAAAAGTTTATTTCTTTTGTTTCTGCTTTCCTATTCATGATTCTGTTTCTCATAGTATTGTTCTAAGGACTTTTTCTTTTTCCCAGTTTGGAGTTGAACATACCTCATGCTCTCAGTTTGTTTGCTAACAGTAGTCAGCCTACCATTTGAATCATGTATCCAGCCCAGAAATTTTTGTAGTTAATTGGAGAAATAACCTCATGAACTTTCCTCCCAGCCTGAAAACCATTATCCCTCGAGTCTCATCCTTCTTAATCACTAGGATTATAAATTTGAGTCATGGACCCCAAGAGTCAATGATTTTTCATATCTTATAGATTGCACATGTTTGCTAGTAGTTGTAATAATAAACTACCACAGATTGGGTTTAGGATTAACACTGTAAATACATTGCCTCTGAGTTGGTGGAACTAGAACTGCAAGATCAGAGTTGGCTTCTGATTCCTCTTTCCTTGGCATATTCAAAGCATTCTGCTACTCTTGGAGGAGACTTCAACTTAAATGCTACCTTTGAGATTCTGTTTCCATCTGCAGTCACTTGCTAAGACAATGGGTTTTTGATCTTTAGTATGATTTCAGTGGGACAGAACCCAACACATTACATATTACTTAATTGATAGAAGAAAAACTCTAATAGAAAATTATTTGTTTTGGGCATGGAAGTTATGGTTATACTGTACAAAATAGTAAAAGAGGTAAACGTTTTATTAAAGCTTGTAAAAAGAGTATGAAGTCTTGACGTTAGACATGCCAAATTCTTACATTGGCACACCCTTAAATTCCTAGAGGTACCAGAGGATTTAACCTGAAACCCTATACTTGTGAAACAGCATCTCTACTACTATCATACCTGCAGATTATAATTGGGTTGCTTACTTTGAGTTAGTATCACTATGCCTGGGCCTGCTTGGACTGCGGTCTTCTTAACACAAGCATAAAACATTGCACCCAGCAAATGGTTAGAATTTCTGAAACATCTGGAACATCTGAAACATTTGTGTCTGGGATCGCCTGAAACTGGAATTCTCTAATCTCTGTTTTCCAAGTAGATAATATTTTAGGTTTGAGCCACTTTAACCAATAAAAGCATACAATTTCAAAATATCTTGATATTGCATATATTTGTGCTTAAAATGTATGGCTAACCTTAATTTTCACCCGCTTTTTTTAGTACTCTGAGTTGAAAACATTGGCATTCTTGATATTAGTGGCTTTGTTTTGGATGGAATCCCATCTCAATCAAAAAATTCTTCCAAAAGTTTATGTCAATAATCATGGAAAAGAAGGCTTCAGGTTGGAAAAAACACACTGTTAATAAATTTATAAATGCAGTATACTCATAGTGTTAGTCAATGGTTTCTTTAGTGTGAGGAGGAAGGTAGAAATGTGAAAGATGTAAGGTCTCTGTAGAAATACTGTAGCTGTCACTTCAGGTTATCTTCCTTCCCTAAAGCTTGCTTTATTAAAACCCTCTGGGTACATATTGGTTGGACTGATTAGTAATCTTCTCCAGGAAATGAAGCTGCTTTTACAAGGCTGATGGTGTGGTAAATAAAGGAATGATCAGAATAAGCACTGATATTGTCACAGATTGAGCAGATCAGATTAACTGCTGAACAGCAAAACTAAGCAAAGTTTCAAGTCTCATTATTCACATTGGAACATATATAGATAGTACATAAACACATACATATAAATATACATATACATACATACATGAAAATTTAAATAACCAGTAGAATATATAGAAACTTGGTATGACAAGTGTTAATCTATATGAAATTGGTTGCAGGAAAGGTACAGTAAAATATAAATAGTTTAGCATAGATCTTGCATAGATTTTGTAAAGGATGAAAATTTTTCCTTCATTATACACTTTACAAATATCTTTAGAGTTTGGGGAAGATGGCAGAGGAGAAGCTGGAGGCTAAACAAGCTCTCGCATAGAAAGCAGTTTTAGTGTTCCAGTGAACAGTCCTAAGCCAAAGAGTCACAACAAGTGTGCCATCACAGGACAGGGAATTAGGCCAGAGAGGGAAAATCCAGGCAAGGAGACAGATCTGAGCAATTGCCAGCAGCCACCGCTGCGAGGCGTTGGCCCTAGCCATCATACCTGCAACACAGAGAGTCTGGGATGAAGAAGCCCGATGCGGTGGTAGAGCAGATTCTACTCAACACCAGCAAGAACCGACAAGGAAAAGACATCTTCATCCTGCAGTTCGCCGCAGACCAGAGAAGACCCAGGAACCAAGACTCGGCATGAGTAGAAGCCTAACGTCCTCACTCCTTCTCAGGGAGCAGAAGAAGGGAGGCCACCCCTTCCCCCCCACTACCAGAGATCTCCATCTTTGATACTGACAAAGCTCGGATGAGCTAGCTCCAACTCAGGCCTTGGAAAAAAACTTGAGTCATTTAGCAGGTCACAAGAACCTAACTGACCTGCCAGACTCAGCTGCACCAGGGAAAAGTCACCCAGCTCAGGGGCAAGCCCCACGAGTGTCTTTCTTCACTGGGTAATCAGAGTCAGAGGCTGCTCCTCCCTTTATCAGTGTCAACAATCAATTGAAATTCAGTAAACAGAAACCCTGAGTGTGGCTCCAGGCTAGGCTCTGTGAGTTTCTCACAAACTAACTGCTGTTTGCTGAAAGGCCTCAACTCTACCTAGTCTCATCACAGCATCTCCAAGACTTGAGGAAATAGCCATCTCCCTCTTTTGTGATACTCAAAGCAGATCTCCCTCCCATTGAACTAACCTGGGAGGAGGATCACAAAATCTTGGGTAAAGCAGAGCGTTTTTCTGCCTGCTCAAACAAACTGACTTAAGCCAACCAAGCCACAGGAAAATCAAACACCACAAGCAGACCAGAGACTCCAACAAGAGGCTGGTAACAGACACAAGGGAGATGCAGCATCTTCCCACCTCTCCCAAAAAAAAAACAAAGAATTTTTTTCTTTTGTTATTTTTTGTACATTTTATAAAAAATTTTTTTCTATAACTTTTTAAAATTTTTAATTTTTACCTTTTTTGGAAAAAATTATTTTCTAGTAACTTTTTTTTCTTCCTTTTATAACTTTTATTTTTATTTTAGGGGTATATGTGTCTGCATTCTCTTTCTTTCTTTTTCTTTTAAAAGTTTATTTTATTTTATTTTTGTTTTTTTGTTAGCTCTACTGAACTTCTGATCTTTTCTCTTTCTTTCTCATTCTTTTCACCTTTTCTCCTCTTTCGTTCTTCTTTATGTGACTTAATTGCTGTTCTTCACATCCTCTGATACACCCATAGTCGATTAATAGACCTTATCCCACATTGTGTACACACTTAATCCAGAAATTTATTACTCAATTCAAAACTTCTTAGACTTAAATTCCTTAATAGCAGTAATACCTCTTTCTACCTATATAATATTTTAAGTATTTTTACTTTTAAGTTTTTCACATCTCCTTTATATTCCTCCCCTTTTCTCAATATATCCACGTTCTTCTCTGAATATTTCATATTCAAATCTGTATAATTTTTCAGCATTGCTATGTTAATTTTTAATTTTTACTTTTCTAAATTTTGGGGTCTTCTTTTTCCCCTTTCTCTTTCTTCTTATTTCTCTCTCTCTCTACTTTCATCCTATCCAACCTATTTCCTGCTTTATTGTGCCTTAATCCATGATACATAATTAAATGGAAGCATAATTTAATACCTAATAACTATTAGTAATATATGTAATTTAATAATATATAGACATCACATTCAATAATTATATTTATATATTTAAATATACAGTGCAAGATACATCTACATCTTTATATATATATATATATATATATATATATATAGGTATTTGCAATAATTTACACACCTATACATTTATATATTGGCCACTCCTGGGGCTAGAACTCATGTCCCGGGAACTGCCTGGAGGTGAATTTTTTTGAGGCTGTGGTGCTTACACTGACCCCATGATGATTTGGGCATTCCAGGCCCTGAGTTCAAATTCCAGCAGTGGCAAAGGCAATAGGTGGAGTAAGAATCCAATGTTGACCTGTTTTCCTTTCTGTGGAAATATTGTGTCCTAGGTACAATATGTAACATTTATGCAAATACATATATGATATGTATTATACAAATGTATATAAATATTATTTTTGCCAGCTCTGGGCTTGGAATTCACACCTTGGAAATGCTCCTGGATTTTTTTTCTTCCAGGGGGTTAGCTTCCACTTCACCCAGAGCACAATAGAGTTACCCAGTTCCTGAGTTCAAATCCAGGTATGGCAGATAAAATGGCCTAAATTCCTAGCCAGGACCTTATCTTATTTGGGGGCAGGCACGGGGCTTGAACTCAGGTCATCACAACTCTGCCTCAGCCTTGATTACCCTAGGCTGGGGTGCAGCTTTTACACACACAGATGATCCAGGGATCCTAGGACCCGAGTTCAACTCCCAGCCCTGCAAAAAAAAAAAAAAAAAAAAAAAAAAAAAAACCAAGATGGAGGAAGAAATACCAGGAAGTTTTACTCAACAGTTTTACCTTTGTTTCCTTTGCACTGTGACCATCCTCGATCTCAATGACTCGGTTGAAATTGTACCTGACCTTGCATGGCCGAAGGCTAGTGGGCTCTCAGTGAAGCCTGAGCCCAACCCAGACAGCTCGGCCCTGGGTTCGATCATGGGCATGCCAACTACACACAGCTGAAGATCCTAAAGAACTCGTTCCTATCTATAGGAACACTAGTAGAATGTTTGACATGAACTAATTAAATTACTAATTAGCTAGTCTTTCTAGTATAAGATTGTACACAATAAATATAGGCCATTGATTAATTTAATTAATATTTTATTAAGTCTCCTACCATGATAAATTAATGGAGGTATAATTTGATACCAAATAATTGGTAATAATAGAATATATAAAAATAAGATATAGACATCATTCTTTATATAAAGTAATACACTAGAATCTACATAAATGTATGTCTCTCTACATAAATTTATTTATAGATGCATATACATATACACACTCTGCAGTATACACATCTGCTTATATATTGGCCACTCCTAGGGCTTGATTTCAGGTCCTCAAATTTGCCCGACAACTTCACTCGCATCAGACTGCTGTGTTAACATTGACCCATTCATGAAGTAGGCCATCTAGACCCAGAGTTCAATTCACAGAACTCTCAAAAACTTAATCCTGGTGAAAGAAGCCAATTGTGCCACTTGCTTTCCTTATCAGTGAAAGTTCTGTATCTCAGGAATGATGGATAATACATAGGCAAATCTATTCCCTATGTAATAGGATGTAAAAAAATTTATACATGTAATCATACTCTCTAAAATATATAATAAATACATAAAAAAAGAAAATGAATAACTACACTAACTGCAATATGCAGTAAACATGTATATTAAGTATAAATCAGGTATTTAAAATATATATGAATATTATTTTTTCGAGTGCTAGGGCTTGAATTCAGCCCCTGGGCACAGGCCTGACTTTCTTGTCTTCTAGCACGGTGGGCTTCCCCTTCTCACACAGTGCTGCAGATTTACCCAGACCCTGAGTTCAAATAACAGTCCTGGCAGAAAAAATGGTGTGAATTCCAAGCCAAGGAGCTCTCATAATTTTTAAAATATTTTTAATGTATATATGTATTTTCATTTTGTCAAGTACAAGGTTGAACTCAGGGCGTGGCAACTCTGCCTCAGCATTGATCACCCTAGATTGGGTTGCAGCCACTGGATCCACAGCCGAACCTGGGTTCCTGGGCCTCAATGGCTGAAACGAAAAAAAAAAATTAAGACGACACAGAATAAAAATACAGAAACTTGCAGATGGCTGCCAGTTTTACATTTGTTTTCTTTTCAATGTGACCATCCTGGGTCTGAATGACACAGATGAAAAATGTTCATAACCTGGCATTGCTGAAGGCTGGCAGGCTTCTAAGGAAGCCGTAGGCCAACACGGCAACATAGGCCTTGTGTTCAAAGCCGGGTCCTGAACCCTACCAATGGAGGGAGATCCTAAGAGTCTCCTTCCTATTCATAGGAATACTGATGGAAGGTTATGAATGTGAAGTTTGAATTAGTTGTTCCTGAATGATACTACTATAAAATTAGAAAGAGATTTTAGAAGGCCGATGGATTTTAATGAATATTTGTGACACATTAAAAGAATACTATTAATTACATGGACACAATCATTTCGGAACAGTGTTTGATTTAATTAACAATTCATTAAGGATGAAAACAGTAATATTATTTACATGGAAGCATAATAAATACCCAAGAATTGGTAGGAATCTAGCCTATATAACTGAATAATGTATACACATCTCTAGCACTCTATTAACATCTATATTTATTTGTGTACTGCCATCTGCATGTCAATATGTTCTTATTTTGTCAACCCCTGGGACTCTATCTCAGGTGCTGGAAACAGCTTATCAGCTCCATATGCCACAGGCAGGCGTGCTGATACTCACCCATTCATGAATTGGGCCTTCTAGGCTTTGAGTTCAGATGCCAGCATTCACAAAAATTGAATCGTGGAGTAAGAAGCCCATGGTGACACATGTTCTCCTTTTCTGTGAAAGTCCTGGGTGTCAGGTGTGAAGTTTCATACATAGGCAAATAATCTATATCCTATGTAACAAATGCAGTAAATATTCTATATGTAATAGCACTCAATAAAATAAATAGTAAATAAATGAATGAGACGAAAAATAAAATGAATAACTGCACTAAGCGTAATTTGGAGTCAACATACGGGGCTTGATCTCAGGGCCTGGACACCACCTGTCAGCTGAATTGGCTAGAGGCTGCTATGCTGGGAGTCACCCATTCATGAACTGACCCTTGTAGGCCCTGAGTTTACATCACACCACTGCCAAAAATTTAACCTTGGAGTGAGAAGTGGAGCATGACACATATTTTTCTTTCCTGTGAATGTGCTCGGTGTCAGGTAGGATGTATAATTCCGATGCAAATCTATATGCTATGTAATAGGTTGTAATAAATGTAAAAAGTGTCATAGATGGAAGAATTGTCACTATAATAAATGATAAGAGTATTGAAATAGTAGTGAATCCTTCTAGGATAAAATTAGGTGCAATAAGTATAGAGGTGCATTAAGTTTAATCAATATTTTATTAAGCATTAACAGAATAAAAATTGCATGGAGACATAATTAAATACCTAATTGGTAGTAACACATGATTCATACATAATTTAATTATATATAGATATGTGTCTCATGTATAAAATATGTAATTATATATATGGATGTATGTGCATATATATACATATATATATATATATATATATATATATATATATATATGTATGTATATCCCAGCAGGTCTGAGATTCAGAAAAATCCTGAGGTTAAACTGGGAACGGTGAGGGGAGCCCCAGAACATGCAGTGTCTTGAAAGAAGTCTCTGTGTTTTGAGCTCATTGTATTGAATACAAATTTCCTAGCTTGGTGCCATTCATCAGTGCTACTCAGGAGTTTCACCTATAGAAATACATACATACATAGACAAAGACATAGAAGTACAGGCTTTTTTTGAGGGAGCAGGTCCTGAGGTTGAACTATGAACCTAGGCGTTGTCCTCAAGCTCCTTTTGCTCAAGGGTAATGCATTAAGCTTGAGTCACAGCCTCATTTTTGCGTTTTTATGTGATCTCTTAGAAATAATAGTGTCATGGACTGGATTCAAACTGTGATTCTCTACTTCTCAGCCTCCAGAGGACCTGGGATTACAGTCAGCAGCCACTGTCACCTTCTTTCTTTTTTTCTTCACTTTTTTAATTTTATAATTTTTTATTATTGTGAAAACATTGTACAGAGAGGTTACAATTACAAGGGCAAGATAGTTTCCAATACTATCTCTTCCCCTCTCCACCCTCTACTCCCAGCCCCCTACCACCACCATCCCCACCCCAACCCCGCACCCCACCAAAGTTGTAAAGTTCATTTTTCGACATAATTTCTTGTATATCTCATTGTTGTAATGGGTCCACCTGTAAACCTATCTAAACAGTTTGTTTTTTCCCTTCCTCTCCAAAAATTATATCAATATCAAATACAGTGAAAGCAGGTCTTATACCCTGGGAGAGGTACATACAAATCAACAAAGAAATATGTTGGAAAAAAATTGCAAGAAAAAACAAAATATTTGAATCCTTATCTTGGGGTTCATTTCGCCTAATATCAACTTGTCTGAGAGTTTCTGTTTGTCTCAGACATATACTAGTTATTGCAAATAAAGGAAACCATGGGACTTATATTTCTTTGGTCCTGGCTTACTTCACTTAATATAATTTTTTCCAAGTCTTTCCATTTCTTAACAAATGGGGATGTGACATTGTGGCTTAATTGGTAGAACACTCACCTTGAGCTGAAGAACTGAGCGAAAATGACCAGGCCCAGTGTTCAAGCCCCACGACAGACAAATTTTTTTAATAGAAATTTACTTCTTTAATTTTATAATCTGGACAATCTGACTTCTTAACAAGGTTATTCCAATGGTTTGAATTTATAAGTAAACTATCCAATGTTTATTAGAGCTGTTTTCACTGAGAATGATTTTCTCTCTTCATCTCACCCTCTGGTCTGAGGCCAAAAGTGAGAAATGAATGTCACAGTATTTGGGAGCAAATATCCACAGGACATGCCAGTTCTGCCACTTAGCATTGAGCTGAGGTAAATTTACTGTCTCAGGATGACAGGAACGAAAGTTGGAGTGATCCTCATACTGTCTGAATTTCTCATTTTACCTATAAAATGATCTAATAATTATGAGTGTTTTGTGTCTCCAACCTGAATTATCTAGAACCCACTAGTAGCATCTTCATGTTTCCATTTTTCTCTAGTACATCTTGAGATTTAGACTAAGAGTTTCTGTGGAGCAGCTCCTCAGCAAATCCCTGAGAAAAGCTACTTGAAACCTCCTCAGGAGATAGCCATTCAAAGCTATCTGAACAGGAAAGTCTGTGAGACACTTGTCTCCAATAAAACACCAGAGAACCAGAAGTGGAGCAGTGGCCCAGGGGGTAGAGCTCCAGCTTTGAGAGAGAAAACCGAGCAGGAGATACAAGCCAGACCAGGCAGGAAAGCCTGAGAGTTGCTTATGTCCAATTAATGACCAGATGGCTCGAAGTGGAGCTGTGGTGGTGGTAGAGCCTCAGCAATGAGCAAAACATCTCAGGAACACATCAGAGCCTGAGTTTAAGCCTTGGGGTGGCTACAAAAAATCAAAAAGAGCAGGCCAAGTTAATGTATCAGTGCCTACTTATGTGTGTATACATATTACCTCCCCGAGTGCAAACAGACCAATGCAATTCTTCTGCTTTTATTTACTGGTTTAGTTTTCAGATATGGTAGTTGCTCACACTGCATCATTCTCTTCATTTCAGGCCATTTCTTTTCTCTTCCAGGTTTCCAGGCCTGTGTCCTTATATGATGCACAGTTAAGCTCTCAGCAGCCTTTATTTACATTTTATTATGAGGCGAAGGCAGCAACAGTCACAAATTAGGTAGAAGAATGGAAGATCAGGATTTGTAGAAGTAACCGGTATTCAGAAAATTAAACTTGGGAACATGAAATGATTGCATACTTATGTATAAACTACCATTAAGAAACAATGAGGAGGCTGGGAGTATGGATTAGTGAGAGAGTGCTTGCCTAGCATGCAAGAAGGCCTGGGTTTGATTCCTCAGATGCACATACACAGACAAGGCCAGAATTGTTACTGTGGCTCAAAGTAGCAGAGTGCTGTAGACAGTGCTCAGGCCTTGAGTTCAACCCAAGAACTGGCAAAGAGATAACTAGTTAGGTAGGTAGATAGAAAGAAGGAAAGAAAGAAAGGAAGAAAGAAAGGAAGGAAGGAAGAAAGAAAGAAAGAAAGAAAGAAAGAAAGAAAGAAAGAAAGAAAGAAAGAAAGAAAGAAAGAAAGAAAGAAAGAAAGAAAGAAAGAAAGAAAGAAAGAAAGAAAGAAGAAAGAAAGAAGGAAAGAGAGAAGGAAAGCGAGAAGGAAAGATAGGTAGAAAGATAGATAGGTAGAAAGATAGATAGGTAGAAATATAGATAGAAAGTTGATAGATGAATCTGGTCTTAGATATCTTGAGGAAAGAAGGGAACACTTCCCAATCATGAGGCCTTCTGCAGTGTGCCAGGAAACCAGCATCGCCTTCACATAACCACAGAGCAGGAAGACTGTCTCTGTCCCATTTCTCAGGCAGCCAAGAGCCCCAAAGTCAAGAGAGCAGAGCCAGGTTCTAACTCAGGTGCCTGGAGACAGAGGAGAAACAGCCCTGCCTCCCCTTGGACTGGGGATTTGCATTAATGATGTGGAGAATGAAGCAAGGAGAATAGACTGGCAGAGGTAGAAGAAGGGTCTTCAATCCTGACAGATGGAGAGTCAAAAACCCACTCCCTAAGACCAGAGAGCAGGGTTTTCAACTCTGTTCCTCCCTTCTCCCCCACTAAACTGGCTCTGTATTAGTAACGTAAAGATAGCCTGAGGCTCCCTTCACGTGAAGGAGGAAGATTAATTAGTCATTGTTTGAAGGGGCTGAGAAAAGCCTGACCCTGGTGTAACTCTAACAAATGTTTCAGGTTTCATTGCTTCCTGTGCCTGGAATGAATGAACTGGTTTTGCAGCTCACTTCATTGTTGAGTGTGTACATTCTGCCTCCTAATGTGTTCCTCGGAATGGCCCAGTTCCTTAGTGGCTCACAGGCTGGTGTGCTCATGTAGACCCATTGGGCAGTTGGGCCACCTAGGTCCAAAGTTCGAATCCCAGCACTGCCAAAAATTCACCCTGATGTGAGCAGCCAGTCATTGCACCTGTTTTCCTGTGCTGTGCAAGTCTTGGGTCTCAGCGAGGAGGGAGAATTCTCTATAGGCAACTCTATAGCCATGGGAATAGGTTGTCATCCAGGTCAACACAGTTATATCTCTCTATTGGTCCTTCGTCCACCCTGCGAAAGACAGATGGGGTCCAAGGAAAGAGAAGTGTGCTGCTCATCCATTCCCCAACCTCCCTTAGTCCCAGAGACAATCAGATGCAGTGGAGAGTCAAGGCAAGCAAGAACTTGTTTATTATTACATAGCAAGCCTTTTTAAAGCAAAAGACTTCAGAGCACGGAGGGGGAGGAAAAGAAACCAATCAATCACTGTAAAGGTCACCGTATCATATGCTTTTCACCTGGGGCCCAGGGTTTAATTGGCCCTAGTGCTTCTGAACTTTCCCTGCCATTCACGAGCTGTTCAGGCACTGACATCACTTTGCTTAATAATGGTAGGCAATCAGATTTTAACATAAACAACTCGGGCTCTGCCCACTCACCTTCCTCTCAGCGTCATCTTTGCTGCTCATGTGCCCCACATCTATCATCCTATTCTCAAGAAAATACACAATACATCAATGAATAAGACACAAAATAAAGAGAATGACTATATCGAATGCAAGATGCTGCCCAACCATGTATGGAAATACAGATCCTATGTTTAAATGATGAATTTATGACTATATTGGCCCCCACCAGGGCTCCATCTCAGGTCCTGAGAACAGCCTAGCTCCTTAGTGCCTCACAGGCTGGTGTACTGACCATGACTGATTCACGAGTTGGGCCAGGTAGGCCTTAAGTTCAAATCTCAGCCCCAAAAGATTCACCTTGATGTAGAAGCCAATCAATCCACCTGTTTTCCTGTCCTGTGAAAGTCCTGGGTCTCAGTGGGGATGGAGAATTCTATATAGGCAACTCTATAGCCACGGGAATAGGTTGTCATCCATGTCAGCACAGTTATATCTATCACCATACTCAATAAAATACACAATACATCCCTGAATAAGACACAAAATAAGAAGAATAATTACACTGAATACAAGATGCATATCACATCTATAGGTAAAGAGAGATCCTATGATTACAAAAGGTGGGCTTGCTATTTTGTCCAGTGTTGGGGCTTCAAATTAGGCTCTGGACCAGGCCTGACATTCTAGTCTTGAAGGATGGTGAGCTTCCCCTTTTCCCAAAGTGCAACAGAGCTACTCAGACCTCAGTTCAAATCCCAGCATTGACAAAAGATTCATTCTGTTGTCAGAAGTCAGGCATTGCACATGTTTCCCTCTGCTGTGAATGTCCCGTGTCTTAACTAGGATGGAGAATGCATAGACAACCCTATAACCATGGGAACAGGTTGTCATACATGTCAGCACAGTTATACCTGTCACCATACTCAGTAAAATAAACAATAACTCCATGAATTAGACACAAAGTAAGGAGAAGAGCACCGAATGCAAGATGCTGTCCACACATGTATGTAAATATAGATTCTATATCAAAATTCTGAATTTGTGACTATCTGGCCCTCCCTGGCACTCAATGTCAGGTCCTGGGAACGGCTTATCTCCTTTGTTGCTTACAGGCTGGTGTCCTCACCTTGAACCTTTCCCCAACTGGGCCTGCTAGGCTCAGAGTTCAAATTCCAACACTGCCAAAAGATGAATCCTGATGTGAGAAGCCCATCGATTCACCTGTTTTCTTGTCCTATGAAAGATCTGAGTCTCAGCTAAGATGAAGAATGCATGGGAAACCTTATAGCCAAGGAAATAGGTTGCCATCCACGTTAGCACTGTTATATCTGTCACCATTCTCAGTAAAATACACAATACTCCATGGATAAGACAGTAAATAAGGAGAAGAAGTACACCAAATGCAAGATGCTGTCCACACATGTATGTAAATATAGATCCTATGTTTAAATAATGAATTTATGACTATCATGGCCCACCCTGGGATCAATGTCAGATCTTGGGAATGGCCTAATTCCTTAGTTGCTCACAGGCTGGTGTGTTCTCCTTGAACTATTCGTTAATTGGTCTCCTGCCATTTGGAAGTGGCAAGACCAGGATTCCAAATGTGGGCTCCAGCTCTCACCACTTAAACCTCAGGATAGGGAACTCACCAGTCTGTCCAAAAACATCAGCAAGACCAATGATTAACCAGGCACCAGTGGCTCTCACCAGTCCTCCTTGATACATACAAGGCTGTTATAGGAGGATCATGGTCAAAATCACCCTAAGCAGGAAAGTCCTTGAGACCCCTGTCCAACTTGTGCCAACAAAGCCAGAAGTGGAGCGTGTGGCTACAGTTGTAGAGGGCTAGCCTTGAGCAAAAGCAGCTCATGCACTGTGCCCAGATCCTGAGTTCATGGTCCGGGACTGGCAACAAACAGACATACAGAACAATCTGTGCAGGCATCCAGCTAAAGCAGGTCACCCTCTTTTCCCCAATTGGATTGGACAGCTTTCCCTGGGAAAGGGGCTGCTGTCATCTTGATTCTGCCAATTCTGCCTGCATCACAGGATTCCAGCCTCACCTACATTATTTCTTGGTTCTTTCTGACCAATGGGATAAAAGAATGGTGGCCACGCCCACATTCCCTGCTGCCCTATAGTACTGGGATTCCCTCTGTTGGTTGAAACCACTACCAGCAGTTGAGGAAGCTAGAGGTGGCTGAGTGGTAAGAGACTCGAGGCCTAGGAGGAGAGGCCTTGGTCAGCCCCACCACGTGCCCACCCCTGCCCCGGCCCCCTCACCACCTTCCCCTCAGCACAGCGTTTCAAACTTGGTGCTGCTGGCTCAGAACTGCAGTGCCTCTTTGGAGTCCTCAGTCAAAGGTGCAACGGTGTGCTGCCAGCCATCTTGTGGCCCTGATCTAATCATGGCACCCCTGTCCTCTGCTCTGGGGCTGAGTGTCTACCATGTCTCTTCCATCGCTGCTTGCCCTACCCAGAGCAGTTTCCAATAGCTTCTCCCAGCAGCATATGTGAGTGGCCACCACATAAGCCCGTATTCCACGACCCCATATCTCCTCTCCTCCCAACCACCGTGAACCCTGCCTGTCCCATGCCCCACAGTCTGGCCAAGGCCCTGCCACAAATGCACCCAAGGGATGGGGGTAAGTGTTGGCCCGAGGATCCCACTCCCATCCCTAGCAGCCAGAGTCCCAGGAAACGGGGAGATGCAGGGTTGGGTGAGGAGTGGGCACAACAGAGCCCCTAACCTGGATTAGTGGGAGCCACACAGAGGCGTATCTGCACCCTTCCTCTCCCTGGTGGGAACCTGGTGTCTTTAGTCAGAGTTTGAGTGCAGCATGTTCACACCTGCCTTCTGGGGTCTTTTCCTTTTTACTTGGGTGGAGGGTGTTGGATTATGAAGATAGACCCCCCCCCTTGCTGTGTGAGCCCTTGTCTTCTGTGCTGGGTCACCCTTTCACTTGAAGAGGGTCCCAGAAAAACCCAGTAGGGAGGTGAGGGTTCCAGTGGTTAGAACTGATGTGAATATCTGGGAGGAACGCTCCCGCCCCAACACACACACATACAACTGGCCTGTTCCCTCCTCCCCAGCTGTCAACAGTTCTTGTGGGTGATCACATTTTCCGGCTCTGCCAGCTTCTGCTGGTGCTCCCTGTCCATTTGGTCTCCAACAAACTCAGGAGAGGCACTGCTCTGAGTTTATATGTGTGTGTGTGTGAGAGAGAGAGAGAGAGAGAGAGAGAGAGAGAGAGAGAAAGAGAGACAGACAGGCAGACAGACAGACAGACAGACAGAGGCAGAGACAGAGACAGAGACAGAGACAGAGACAGACATAGACAGAGAGAAAGAAAGAGAGAGACAGATCATCTATCTCCTTGTACAGCCTGATGGTGCTCAGGTGAGTGATCAGTTGGAAAATTGCAGGTGCTTCATGTTGCCCGGGCTGGCTATGAGCCATGATCTTCATGTCTCAGCCTCCTGTGTAGTTAGGATTATAGGCCTGACCCACCAGCACCTGGCTTAAGTGTAATTCTGATCTTCCTTCTTTCAATCTCTCTCCCTCATAGGAACTGATTTGACTGGGTGCTGGAGGAGGTGGCCCAGCGTCCCCAAGTGGCTGGAACCAAGGTTTACCTCTCATTCTGGAGGTGGGTTGTGGGTCAGGAGCTGTTTCACTCATTCTGTTGTACCAGGTCCATGAAGTAAGCCCCTCTGTGCCCTGGCTAGACCGTGACGATCATTCATTGTCCATCTAGCCTTACTGGACTTAGTATTTTGTTCTATGTACTTTTCTAGCAAAAATTTCTATCCAAAATTATGATACATAGTCACCTAATGAAAATGTAATGCCATCTTAAGAAAGTCATTAAGGGCTCTGGGAATGTGGCTTCATGGTATGGTGATTGCCTAGCATGCATGAAACCCTGAGTTCAATTCCTCAGTACCACATAAACAGAAAAAGAAACACTGGAAGGGATGCTGTGCCTCAAGTGGGAGAGTGTTCCCCTTTAGAAAAAAAAAAGCTGAGGAATAATTCCCTAGCCCTGAGTTTAAGTCCCAGGACTGGCAAAACAACAACAGCAACAAAAACAAAAACAACAGCAACATTTAGTTAGTAAATGAAAAAAAAATAAAGAACCCATACTTGGAATATATAATTGCTCTTTCCATACTGATACCTGACAATAGTCCCTAATTCATGTACGTTACCTATATTAGGATAGTGTGTTGAAAAAATGTTTTGTTCATTAGGTCACAGCAATTAATGCCAGGAATGTGCTTAGATGTCAGGTGAAGATTAATTCTGTAAATTCAAAGATTCCAGGGTTTTGAGTGGTCACTTCTAATCAGAATGAGAAAGGGAGTCTAAGTGAGATTTGGAAACCTTCTTGGCCAGTCTTGGCACCAAAAAGGCAGAGGCTAGTTAACAGTTGTGACAGAACAGAAGGAATAACTTCAGATGGAAGGAATAAATGATAGTAACTAAGATATAGCAGAAAGTGTTCCAGGGAATCATTTTCAGTTATTGAAGAACTTGTTGTCACCTAGGAATATTCCTCGTTGCCTTTAGCATTCTAAACCTCTTAAGCTAGTTCTTAATCTCTGGGTGATAAATGTATCTCCTTCTATGCTGTTCTTTCATACATGATCTCCTTTGCTTTCTAATAATCTGTCTTTCTCTTTCTCTATGAACATTTCCTGACACAAAATACACCTACACAGATGGAAGAGGATGCTAATGCAAGGGTCTCATAGCTCATAAGTCATTAATGTAATAAAATGGAAAAAGAGGACATATTTATTGCTACCTCTATTATTCTGATAACCTGCAATGTCACATCATTTGATTCAGATTTCCATTCTTTGTCTACTTAGTGTCATTAACTGCACTAAATGCAAATATGATAGGGGTGCTGGTGGCTCATGCCTGTAATCCTAGCTACTCAATAGGCTGAGACCAGAGGATTGTGGTTCAAAGCCAGCCTGTTCAGGAAAGTCCATGAGACACTGATATTAATTAGCCACCAGAAATTTGGAAGTACTGCTGTATCTAAAGTGGTAGAGTGCTCAATTTGACCTGAAGAGCTGAGGGACAGCACCCAGGATCAGAGTTCAAGCCCCACAACTAACAAAAAAGTGCAAATATGACTTTAAGTTTCCCCAAAAGGAATGATGACATCAACAGTAATTTTGTAAGCAGAGAAAAAAATTCCAAAATGATTCAGTGCACCTACTTTTGCTGAGTTTTTAAAGTTACGGCTTCTTTGCTGGACATATTCTCTTCTTTTAAAAATTGTCAAATATTAGCTTTATAATAAATTTCATCTTATATTTCTTGGTTTAAGACAGAAGTCCATACAGTTGATGTCACTTGGGTTTCTTAATATCTTAGTTCAAAGCCAACCCAGGCACGAGAGTCTGTCAAACTCTTATTTGTAATTAAACACCAAAAAATCCAGAAGTAAAGTTTTGGCTCAATTAGTAGAGTACTAGCTTTGGAGGTAGGTGGACAGAAAAGACAATTGATCAGTTACAGGGTCCAGCCTCTGAGTTCAAGCCCCAGAACCAGCACAAACTAAACAAACAAGCAAATAAAAGAAACCCCAGGTATTTCTTTGGGACCCTACTTAAAAGAGTACTGGTCTGAGCAGAGGCTGCTTTTGCTGATCATACTCACTGCAATCTGCTTTTTTGGAATCCTTATTGCTATGGAGAACTCAGGACCAGACTAAAGGAATTGATAACTGAATCCTACAACAAGAGAATCAGCTCAGGAGTGAAACATCCACTCATAAGACACGTTAAAGCCTCCATATCTTTGTTTCTTTGCAGTACAATACTTTTAAAACAACATTATTTCTTCTTCTTCTATGCTGGCCTTCAAATGGCACATTGTTTACTTTTGTAATACTCTCAACTAGAAGATTACAGACAAGTTTATGTGAGTAAAGAAGACACTCAAAACAGCCAGATTCCTTCAAGCCTCAAATTCTTTTCTTGTACAGTAAAAAGGAAAGCAAAAGTTCACTTGAACTTTTAAATTCCTCTATGTTCAATTCCTCTCCTGGGATCAGTTTCCACATCCATTAACAATAACTTTCACTTACTTCCAGTAACAATCTATGGTAATATGTTCTTGATCTTGTTTCTTCCATAGTATCTTTAAGCTATCAAGTGTGGCTGAGGACAGGACTATCCAGTTCAGACAAAGAGAACTCGAAGAAGAAAGATAAGGTTTGCAGCAGATGTAGGTGATTTATAATCTTAGACAATCTACTTAAATCTGTTGAAAATTCTCCCCTACCCCAAACTGCCCTCTTTTAAAAGCTTTGTTTGCTTTTCCCAAGACTGCCCTTCATTAACTATTTAAAATTTTGAGGGATCATATTCATACTCTCTAGAGATTGATGTTTGGTTGTGATTTTTATGTGTTTTTGCTTTTTGTGTTTTTTCACTGAATTTCAAAAGGTTGTGCAAGTGTGTTACAATTAAATATATCAAATTGTCCCATGCTCCTGGATCAGAGTCACTCCTTCTATCATTCCTACCCCTTCTCCAAGATTTAGTTCTGATTTAACACTTCCTTTATCGCATGTGTACATTGAGTATTATAGCTGTACTTTCCCCTTGTTCTATTTTTCTTTCTTTATTGTGAAAATACTGTACAGAGGGGTTACAATTACATGGGCAAGATAAGGAGTACATTTCTTATCAAGTATTGTAGCCTCCGCCTTTGTTTCCCCTTCCCATCCTCCCCTCGACCCCCACACAATCTTCCTCCCCCCCCACCAAAGTTGCAATTTTTGTTTTCAACGTAAGTACTTGTACATCTCCCTTGTTCCATTTTTCATTAATTCTATGTCTTTACTATTATTCCTCTCTGGTTTCAAATTCCTAATAGTCATTCTGTTAAACTGTCTGTTGATATTTTGACAGGTTTATATACATTCCATGGAATGTCAATGCTGCATATACTTGAACTGGTGTCAGCTTTTATTTCCATAATTCATTCATCTGCAATAACAATTTGCAAGTCTGGAGACGTGAAACACCTAGACATGCTGTTATTCTCATCCATTTGGAAGATTCATCTTTAGTCAACAAGAAAGTTTAAAAATGGCTTAGAATGTATTCCTAACTACAAATTTTTATAAATGGCTTTGTAAAATAGTGTGTGATTATTTAACTTAACATGGGATAATACTTTATTCTATGTATGAGTTTTGGAAAAAGAAGTAAACTAAAATTTACTACTATAGAGAAATATGATAGAAATGGAAGACAGATTTTATGTCATATCTCTGAAGAGTATCCAAATTCAAGACATAAAGTCATATTTCTTACTATGTTAGACAGATAGGGAAAACATAAAACAACATATGATAAGGCAATTATTTGTGACTTTTTAAAATGTACCTTATTAAGCGATGAAATTTAATATATTAGCTAACTTTTGGGTTTGAAATATGGGAGGCTGATCTGTTTAACACATTTCTGGAAGGTACCTACTGAACAACAAAAGTGGTGGGTTGTACTATTTCTACAGTTTAACAAATGGTGGAACCTATTTGGCATTAGTGCTGGGTAAATAAATCAACTCTATTTAACTTCCTCTCTACACATAAAAAACTTGTAATGTCACTAAATATCATCTAATTGTCAAATATTATTTTGGAGAATGTGATTTTAAAAAGTTTATTTGAAAAGGAATACATTTTCAGGAGATTAAATGCATGTTAACATTGGTTTGAGTGTGACAACATTTTTATAGCACAGAACCAAGTTGTACTGAAGTACCTGCGTTTTGAAGCACTAAGGAGCTTTTCAATTAATGTTTTTCTGAACTACATTTGACCTCTAAGTCAAGTTTTCCATGACTTGGTAGACCAATTATGGATCTATTTTTCCAGGAACTATTTTTTAACCAATTTATGCTGGACTGAAATCTTTCATTAATCATTAGAGGAGAGGTACTAAAAATAATCTTATGACACTTTGAGATCTTGTTCACTCATAATGGCTGGTCATCTGTAAATTGAAAATTTGAATTACAGTACATTCTCTCAGATTTTGTGATCTCATCCTTCCTTTTAAGTTGCCTTGAATTTCACAATTGCTTACTGCTAATTTCTGCATCTCAAGAAATTGGGGCCCTGAAATATAGGAAATGAGAAATTGAGATGGGTCTTGAATTATTTTCTGTTTCCATGATGCATGAGAAGCAGAGTAAAATCCCTTATAGATTAGAGGAAAACATTGTTTTTTACCATGTGAATTCAGAAAATCAAGAACACTTACAAAGTATCACAAGTTTATACCGAAGACATGGTACTGATAACTTTTATATTCTAAAATATTTTCTAAACCTAATTATTCATATTCCAATTGTATTTATTGTAATAAATAAATATCAATTTGCCAAATTATCAACTAATTCTAGTAAGTTTCACTGTGTGAAATATGAAATCAGCACATATAAATATAAAATAGATAACTATGTATAATATAATAAAAAGGCACATGTTTTGCATTGTTCTGTTGTGGTTAGGGTTTCAAAGGCAACTATGTTTCAAAATATTATTCTATTTTCTCTAACTTAGTGTTTGATAGAGTTAGACCTAAAGCTTTACCATTTGTAAATTTATAGCCTAGAAGCAAGAGGAAACATGGTGATTAAAACATTAACAATTTAAGGCCTAATAATGAGGAGAAACATAGGGACTTCCACTGCAACTATGAAAATATTTGATGATAGAAAGGCAGTAGTGTAATTGCTGCATGGTTGGATGGTAGACAGGCCAGGACATTAGGTAATAAATGCATATGAACAATTTATTCTCCCCCTTGTCTTTAGCTACTTTTGAAATGGTAGGTAAAATAAACAATTATATTTTGATAAATACGTTCTAGTCTGAACAGTTCTGTCTGAAATGTTCATCTCTCTATGATCCCTTGTAACTAAGATTTGTTTTGTTCAAGTAAGACAATCTAGGGTGTCAGGGTAAGATATTCTGGTTGATCTGCTCCTACATGGAAGAAGGGTAAAGCGTCAGGGAGATATTTGTGCCTGTAAGACCTCATTTGGGAAAATTTCAGCTGTAGAGGTTTAGAAGTAGCTCTTAAGCAAGGCTTACTTTCAATCCATTAGCTCCACAAAGGTAACTCAGTTAGATAAATAAGTACTTGAAAAAGCCATCACCTTTGGACCTAGCTATAAATTCTTGAAATTACAATCAAATCCCAAATGAAAAAGACTTAAAATAATTATTGACACAAAATATTTCAAATATGAGCAATCGACTGAACAATATAATTTTTTCCAGTATTCACAGAATTTTAGGGAAATAAGATCAATCGCATTGTTAGGAACAATAAGGTTTCCTTGTTACAAATAGGCACCCAAGGATATAAGCCTGTTTAAAGATTGCATCATTAACTACTTAAATTTAGAGGACACTACATGCTTCAGCAACACGTATACCCAAATTAAAATACAGAGATTAACATGGCACTTGCACAAGGATGATATGAAAATTTGTGAAGTATTGCATATTTTTCATTCTTCAGATTCAAGAAATGAAAAACAGTTATTAAAAAGCTGATTACAAAATTACAAATGTAATAATACATGTAATTCATATAATTAAAAGTTAGTTTGACCTCAGTGTATAAAATCTTCACCTTAGAAAGGCCTTTACATAGCATAACCTTTACAAAACTGTTGAAAATAGACAACTTTGTCACTTTCTCCAAAGAAATAAAATAGTATAAGGACCTAGGAAAAAAAGAATCTTAAACTGTTTCTATCTGGAATGCAATCTGAAAGGACATACAAATGAACCTATATATTATAAAACAATGTAGAATTTAGAGTATAACTAGGAGAGAATAAAAAAAGATTATGGACATTATACAAACATAGATTATAGAATATTTTAAAATATACTATTTTCAGACAATGACCAGAAATACTTTAGTTTCTCTACTACTCATTTCAAAAGATAAGTTAAAATTATTTCTGATTAAAAAATAACAAACTCTGCAGAAATCATTATAGATGTATATAAAAACTCTTGAATATATTTTGACATCAAATGCAGGCAATTCACTTGGAAGTATTCCACAGAATCCATGAATTTTTACAGTAAGAGATTGTTGTGGCCAGGCGCCAGTAGCCCACGCCTATAATCCTAGCTACACAAGAGGCTGAGATCTGAGGATCTCGGTTCAAAGCCAGCCCGAGCAGGAAAGTCCATGAGATTCTTATCTCCAATAAACCACTAGAAAACTGGAAGTGGAGCTGTGGTTCAAGCGGTAGAGCACTCTCTTTCAGCCGAAGAGAGCAGGGATAGCACCCAGGCCCAGAGTTCAAGCACCACAACCAACCAAAAAAAAAACAACAACAACAATGAGATTTCTTTTATTTAGATTGTGAAAATACTTTGTATGGACATAAAAGGATGGACTGTCATTTTGAAATTTAAGAAACTTAACCAAACCATTAGGACTGAGGAGAACAATTTGTACAGCCTTCCACAACTTCAAAGATGTAGTGATACATACTTTTCCGTTTGGCCATATCAAATGCAGTTTTTTCCAAGTTGTTCTTCAGGCCTGGATTGACATAAGGGTTTAACAGAAGTAGATCCAAAGTATCTTTGCTATCTCAATACTCAGCATCAAGATGCAAGTTGGTCAAGAGGCCTTTAGTTTTGGCATTGGTATCTGCATCATGATGAAGTGAAAAAGAAGCCACAATGGTATTATTCCAGATATATGCATTGTGCTGGGGTGTCCAGCCATCTACAGTTACTGCATCTGCCGCTGAGCCACCAACTCATGGACAATGTCTAAGTGTCCACTGTAGGCTTCCCGATGAAGTTGGGTATATTCATCGTCATCCCTAGTATTCACATGAGTGGAATGACTACTTTTAGGAAAGTAGTCTCCACACTGTAGTAAGCTGATTATTTTCAGCAGCCCAAAGAAAAAATTTGTTTCGATCCTTCTCCATTTAATTCTTGCAATTGATATCATTCCTCACTTGTTCATCTTATTCCTCATTTTCATCATAATTGCCTAACCAGAGACTTTGAATGCCAATGGGAATAAGGTGTCCATGTATTTCCCTACATAGATTGAAATGGTCAGAAATATCCAGTGAATTTTCTGCATATGTTTTTTCACCATGATTTCTATTCTCTTTTTCCATTATTACTACTCAAAATTATTCTAACTTGAGAGTAGGGAATTTATGGAGAGCAGAGGAAAAATGTTCCTCAATATTCAAAGGTACAGACTCAAAGTGAGGACCATGGGTGTCTTTAAGTGCAGCTTATTCTAGGAATTAGAAAATATGAAATAATGACTTCTATAAAAATGATCTGGGAAATGTCAGAGCAGAAAGTGAAATGAGGAAACCAAAAACATAAAAGCAAAATAAATTAGGATAATTATGTAGCAATAATATCATGCTGATTCTGAACTGCTCTTTGTTTGTTTGTTTTTGGGTCCGGGGGTGGGGCCTGAACTCTGGGCTTGGGCACTGTCCCTCAGCTCAAGGCTAGCGCTCTACCACTTGAGCCATAGTGCCACTTCCGGTTTTTTTCTTTTTGCTTATGTGATGCTGAGGAATAGAACCCAAGGCCTCAGGCATGTAAGGCAAGCGCTCTACCACTGAGCCACCTTCCCAGCCCAATCTATTGTTTTGATTATATTCTCTAAGAAGAAAAAGTGAGAATAGATAGCAAAGGACTACTAATATGTTTGACTTCTCATTAAGCACCTTCAATCACCAAAATCACATGAAAACAATAGACAGGCCTAATTTATTAGATGAAAACAAGTGTCTTTAAAAAACAAAACAAAAGAATTTAAGTAGTCATGCAAAGGACTTCGATTTTACTACAGCACTATACATTTTTTTATAATGTTGGGTAACAATAAATATTGGATCCATTAGAAAGCTCTTAAAGCTTATATGTTCAATAGTAAGTTCTCTTACACTATATCATGATATTTTTGTGTATGATCTTAAGAAGAAATTTACATTACTAACTTGAATTTCTGACAGAACAACATCATCACTGCACATCTTGCTTTTATCATCTACGTTTTAAATTACTATTTAAATATGTGCATTAGATAAGCATAAAAGAATAATAGAAGCCACGCTGATGGCTCATGTCTTTAATCCTAGCTAATCAGACAGATGAAATCTTACGATTGAGGTTTGAAACCAGACCAAGAAACAAAAAGTCCAGGGGCTGGGAAGGTGGCTCAGTGGTAGAGCTCTTGCCTTGAATGCATGAAGCCCTGGGTTTGATTCCCCAGCACCACATAAGCAAAAAGAAAAAAAGGCAGAAGTGGCACAGTGGCTCAAGTGGTAGAGCGCTAGCCTTGAGCTGAAGAGCTGAGGGACAGCACACAGGCCCAGAGTTCAGGCCCCAAGACCGGACCCACACCCCCAAAAAAAGAAAAAAGTAAAAAAATCCATTAGATTCTGATTTGAATGTAACCAGCAAAAGCTAGAAATGGTACTGTGGTACAAGCGGTAAAATGCTAGCCTTGAGAAAACTAAAACAAAAAAAACAACAAATTCTGGGACAGAGCCAGGCCCTAAGTTCAAGCCTTAGTATTAGCACCAAACAAATGAATGAATTACTTAATTAAAATAAATTAAGTGGTCACATGTGTCAAGGCAAGTAAAATGTAACACCCGTGGTGACTGGATTGTGTATTATTTTGTAATGAGGTAAATTATCATTTGTCCTAATCACTAATATTTTATTTGAACTTTTTTGTACAATAAACCCTGAATTTAGCATGCCTGTATATGTGTGTGTGTACATGTGCACACATGTGTGTATGTGTATATGTATGTGTGTGCTATTGCAATGTTGCTTGCCAATGTGAACAAGTTAAGCCTGAAAAGATCTAACTGTGTTGCAATATTTTATTTATCAGTATCTGTCATGTCATCTCTATGGAACCACCCTTCTGTACATTTTAGTTGTCAAATAATAACATCATCATAATCAAAGCATTTACAACATTAAGTTAGATAAAAGAGACTGCTTTCAGCTCTTATTATATGTTAGGTGAGAAGATACAGACATAATTAGGTAGTAAGTTATTGGTGTAAGCTGATTGTCAGTACAAAATATGTATTTGATCTCTTAAATTGTTTATACATTTAAGATATACTCATGAAGTGGGTTTGCCTGACTTGACCAAACAAGTATTACTCTCTGGTTATTCCTGTGAAACACAAGATCGATAAATTCTTTCCAGATTTCTGTTGAAAATAACTTTCTTAGTAAGATCATATCTATTCTAAGAGATAATCAACTCCATATTACATTTGAATATCCCATCTTATTGCCCGAAAATCAGTATTGTGGATATGCTTGTTAGATATTCCTTTCAAAAACAAACAAACAAAATCATGTGTCATCTCCAAATGGTGGATGTATTTGAAGTTGTTTTGTACATGCAAAGGGATCTTCAAGAATGGCTCTTTTGTGGGATTAACTATTGCAACTTTAACAAATAAGGCTTTTTAAATATCTTTTCCAATATAAATAACATTCCAGAGCGAGTCTTAAATTTCTGAAAAAACTTTTGACTATTTAAGTATTATTTCAGTTCATTGACTGTAGAGCTAAAGACATTTTGAAATAAATATTGTTAAGATCTGAAAATGTAAGTAGGTATATAGGCTTTTTATGAATCATTTTATGAAAACCCAATTTTTATGAAAGTAAATGAAATAGAATAATAGAATGTAAGTGAATTTCATAAGCTAATTATTAGTATAACTTTATTTTCTATTAACACAGTCCTTTGAATGTAGATGATGCAGTTAAATTATTTCCTTTGTGTCTCTTAACTTTAGTTAGTTTAGAATCTGTATACGTAGAAGAGTGAATCTGTAGTATAAATAAAGGTCTTTAAAATGATTAGGATTAATCTTGTGTTTTGTGTCCTACGCCCAAGAAAATAAGTTATTTTCAAGTGTTAATAGTTTATCATCATCATTATCATTATCATAACACATTTTGAAAAAAATGCAGTAGTGTTGATGTCTTTTTAAACCAATTGTATTCACAAGTTGGAGAGTCTTAAATTCACACATAAGTCTTGGTGTCTATGAGTTTTAACCTCTTGTTCCTAACATTAATTAATTAATGATAGGTCAGACTGCATTTTGGGGTATATGAAACGTAAAATATTTATCTGGTTCAAATGTGATTTTTATATCAGTCTTGCTTTAAGAACATTTTAAAGTAATACATTTCTCTCAAAATGTTGGGTGTAAAAGCAATCAAAATACTTCTAATGGTAAACAACTTAGGTGAGCAATGTGGAAATGATTGTTTCCATAAGATCTGCAGTCTGTTTCCAACAGGATTTGGCAGGTCGTTCTTTCACTATGACTGTGTTAAACAGAGATGTGGTCCCCAGGCAGTGCAGAGTTCAGTCATGGGATAGTATATGATTTCTACTATTTTCAGCGAGAAATCAAGAATGTTATAGTTTAGCAGTTCCTTTCACCAGGGAAGTATAAATTGATTATGAACTTAGAGTTTTCATATTACAGTTACTTATTTTCTTTTTTTTCTTTTTTTCTTTTTTTTTGGTCAGTCATGAGGCTTGAACTCTGGGCTTGGGCAGTGTCCTTGTGCTCTTCCACTCAAGGTGAACGCTCTGCCTCTTGAGCCACAGTGCCACTTCCAGTTTAGTAGTGGTTTATTAGAGATAAGAGTCTCACAGTCTTTCTTGCCCGGGCTGGCTTTGAACTGTGATCCTCAGATCTCAGCCCCCTGACTA
Source organism: Dipodomys spectabilis (assembly GCF_019054845.1). NCBI lineage: Eukaryota > Metazoa > Chordata > Mammalia > Rodentia > Heteromyidae > Dipodomys > Dipodomys spectabilis. The sequence continues at coordinate 1,314,891 of NW_024870986.1, forward strand.
ACTTGGATTTCAGACGTGAGCCACCGGCATCTACCTGTTAAATATTTCCTAACAAAGTTAAAGGGAGATATTATTAGAGTGTGCCCAACAATTTTGGGAAATTTTCTTAGAATTAGTAGACTGAATGCTGGTATTTTAGTCATAAAATAGAATGAGTTTATTTGATATGGTGGGAATGAGCCACATGCTAACACTTACCATGTGTGCAATGTTGTAATAGTAATTCCAACTCAGAAGTCTTCAATATCATCATCTGAGAATTAAAAATAGAAGTAGTTCCATTTTATGGTATTATTATGAGTATTAAATTAGATATCATAGGTAAAGTGCTTGGAAAAACAAGCAGTATTTGATACTTTCTACTTGTTATTTTATAATGTGATGATTCTAATATTTTTACTGTGATTTTTATATTGTGTCTATTTAGGATATGCAATGTGCTGAATTAATATTCATTGCATTGTGAGAAAAATACCTGCAGATAAAATTTCTGTGGAGGAAATTATTATATTGACTCATGGTGTAAGAGAACACAGTTTAAGATCAGATATCTCCATTGTTTTTAATTATATTTTTATTAAATAATTGTATGAAGAAATTTCCCTTTAACAAATCAGTTTATAAGTACAATGGATCGTTAAATAACTTTCCCACACACTTCCAAACCTCACCCCACTTTATTTTTTCTAGTTTCATACTATCTGCATTGAATATTATGCCTTCATTGTCTTCCTTCATAGCTCTCTTTATTCCTTCCCTTTGACTTCCCCTCACACCTTCCAAGTGATAGTTTTCTGATATTCATTTTGTAGGATTAAAAGTTCCATTTTATAAGAAAATAAACCTTTTAACTAATCCTCAGCAAATAGCATGGGTTGGTTAATACTGTTGTCTAAACTTGCATAAATTTTGGCTTCAAAATACAGACAACATGGGTCCTTTGTGTGACTGGCTCTGAATTAACTTACTTAACACATTTTTAGATCTATCTATTTCATCACAAATGATTTAACAGTCTTTATAATGGATGGATGCAATTCAATTGTGTATATGTGCTACACATTCTCCAACCCTCCATCTGCCAAAAGGCATCTGGACTGTTTCCATAACGTGCCTATGGTGAATCATGCAGCAGTGAACATGGTTGTGAAAGTGATTTTACTATAATCTTTTGGAAGAATTCATCACTATCTTTTTGGGAGCAATCCTCTAGCCAATTTTACAGAATATGCACATCCCTCCCTTCATCTCCATCACAACGTGTTGCAAGTTTTCAAAAACAAACTAACCCCTAATGGTCTCAATAAGCTAAAACCACACGGTGCCCATATTTTTCAATACATTTTTTTCATAATTGTACACATAATTTAGTGAGAACCTTCGATGTACTTTCCTAATGTAGGAATGAGGGACATGACAATAGAGTAAAAGTAAGAAATATGCAATGTAATTGCCTATTATCATATTTAAAATCTTTTTCAGCTCTAATTCATAGACCCACTATTATTTTAATCTTTATTTGATTGCTTCATCTATCTCCTAAATTATAACAGGTGATTTAATTACAAAGGCAAAAAAGTGTAGTTTGATTTTGACACTCATGTGTGAGGATCCATGATATGGGCAATACATGGATTGAAATTAATAGCCATTATTTATTTTGCTAAAGTAAAATTGGTTTTCCCAAACTGATTCTTGCAATACATATTCAATTCAACAAGAAACATTTGACAATTCCTTGTTTTATTCCTCATTAACTTTTGTTTCCATTTTATTTTATAACGAATGATGATTTCATAAACCTACTATAGATACAAAAATATATTAAATATTTCTATCTGAGGATAGGAAGGTGGCTCAGTGTTGAAGCGCTTGCCTTGCATGCATGAGGCCCTGGGTTCAATTCCTCAGCACCACATAAGCAAAAAAAGGAAAAAGCTGGAAGTGGCGCTGTGGCTCAAGTGGTAGAGCGCTAGCCTTGAGCTGAAGAGCTGACGAACAGCACCCAGGCCCAGAGTTCAGGCCCCACGAACAAACCTCCCAAAATTATTTATATCTGTATGCATTGATATATACGTACACACATATATTATACAGGTTATAATGATAAATTATAACTTCTGTAACAATTTACTAAATTATAAAAACATCAATGGCTCATGCCTGGAATCCTGGTTACTCAGAAGGCTGAGATATAATGATCATAGTTTGAAGCCATCCTGGGCAGGAAAGTCCAAGAGCCTCTTATCTCCAAACAACTAAAAGAAAATCAGAATTGGAACTGTGCTCAAAAGAGTAGAGTGGTAGCTTAGAGAGAAAAAGCTCAGGGACATCACTCAGGCTCTTAGTTCAAGAACTACAATCTACCCTAAAAAGTCTATTTAATTTACCCCTGTGTAAATAGAGTATTTCCATCACCCAAATTCACATCCATTTTCATTTGCAAGGTAACACTGTTATGTATGGAGTACCACATACATTATCACTTAAGTAGAAAGCATTGCAACATGGGTTCATTCTATCTCTTTCATGGATTTTAGTCCACCCAAATACTCAAATTTTACAATTATTCCATTAAAGTCATAGCTTTTTTCTTTAATACCCATAATATTAGAGCTTGAATTGTGTCTCATAAATGGATGTTCTTACCACTTTGTCATGCCCCAGCCCTAAATGATCCTGATTAATTTTCAGATAGAATCTGGCTTCCTACTTGTGTACAGATCTTTCTACCCAGTCTGGACTTTAACCACTATCCTCACAACAGTACACTCTCATATAGTCAGGATTTTCATAAGCTTATCATAGCTGATTTTTAAAAAAATCTTTGCATTTCCTGCAGGTTCTTAAGTACTGAATTAATTTTTTTTTTGTGGGGGGTTGTTTTCTTTCATTTGAATGTATGTGTTGAGTTTTTCTTCACTTTTCCTTTTGTTTCTTTCACGCAAGTTCTTACCTAAAGTGCTGAGAAACCAATACTTCTTTCGCAAGATAGTGAAGGTGAACATTACTTAGTCCAAAGCAATTTCAGTAATATTTAAACACCTTCATATTTATTAATGTATACAAATGCTAAGTTGCTGAGAAAAGTATTTTTATTTTCACAGTTGTCTTTGGGATACACAGACAGATAATGAATTATATGAAGATAATAAAACTACAGATGCTTGCCTGGAGGAGAAAAACCTATCATTAATTGTTTGACAGTGGCTTCCCTTCTCATGAAAGAAATATGTTGCTTTATGCAGGATTTCACAAAATCAAATTGCTAGGAAGAACTTAAGCAATCATCTAACACTACCGAGTTGAAGGAGATGATTTGACCTCCTGAATAATTTACTTTTGGATCAAATAAAAGCAGGCTTCCAAAAAGAGAGTACACTTTAGAAAAACGTAACGAGTTGTATGTAAACTGGTGCTTAGTTGGTTTGTTAATTTGTGAACTAATACAGAGAAATAAAGTACAGCAAGGTTAAAAATTGAAGAACTCTGCATTGAAATACATATTTGTGTGTATGTGTGTGAGTATGTGCATGTGCCTGTACACACATGCGCATGTTCATGTTCTCATGCATGCATTCATCATTCTTGTGGCTTGATAGTGCCTGGGCACTATGCCTAAGCTTCTGTGCCCCAGGATATTGCTCTACCACTTGAGCCATTGCTTCACTTCTGGTTTTTTGGAGATAATCGCATGTATTTTCATGATGGGACTGGCTTTGAACAGTGGTCTTCAGATCTCAGTCTCTCAAGTAGCTAGCTAACCTGATTCAGCCTCTAAGTAGCTAGTTAAAATTCTGCCTGTCCACTAGGCTTCACTGCTCTTTTATTCTTTTCTTGAGGTAATCACAAGTCTAAGTCATGTATATGTCTAATTGCTTTAAAAATATTGTTACTGCTTGACATCAGAGGTTCCCATCTGTACTCTTAACAATTGAGGAGGCTTGAGAACAGAACCCAGGACAAATTTTAGTGGACTTCCTTCTCAATCTATAGCTGGGTTCATTGTATCATTTCCACCATCCTGCACTATCCTAGAGACTCAGATGGGAAGGACTGCAGGATCCAGGCCAGCCAAGGTAGGAAACTAGACAAGTTGGTGTGCAACGCCGATGCCATTGATGATATGAAGGCACAAAGGACAGATCAGGTTCATGTTCTTGTGGAAAGGGAACCACTGTCTTAATATTAATCACTGCAGCCTCCTCTGTACAGTATGTTCACAAATAAAATTAAATTTAATTTAAAAAAATATATTAATCACTGATATTATGCCATCCTAGCAAGAACAATATCCCAAGTGGAAATCCCCACAATTTACTACAACCAAAATAAGTATATACATTTTCATCCAAAAACTTAGTACAATCTGTTGTTTGCTCTAATATCATCTTTATCTCATTATCATATAATGTGACAGAATAGTTTCTTCATTAAACTTATTATATATTTAAAAGACCTAGAAAATTCTTTTTCTCTTATTAAGTTCAAACGAATGTCAAATTGCCTCATTTCGTACATATTTGACTACCACTGAAAATTAATCTAATGTTTATTATAGTAATATATTCTGATTTATTACTTTACTTTGTAACAGTTTTTAAACTTTTTTCTTCTCTGCTGAAATTTAAGTATTTAAATATTATCACCAACGTATATTCCTTGAGTACTTGGGGCAGTTTCTTTCAAAGTTTTTAACCAATATCTTCGAAGAATTTTAATAGGTATATTATTTGGTTTATTTTTAATTTCTATTTAATTTAATTGTAAAGGTGATGCATACAGGGGTTACAGTGACTTAAGTAAGGTTATGAGTACATTTCTTATGGAAAGAACATTGTTATCCCCTCATCGATTTTTTTTGTATACTCAAACAACTTCTGATGCTGTTGCTGTTGCTGTTGCTATTGATCAATGTGTACTTTTGCTTTCTTTGTTCATGCGTTTTTATTATAAAATTTATATACAGAGGGTTTACAGTTACTTAAGTCAACTAAATGTACAGTTCATTTTATTTTCTAAATTTCAAATTTTGAACTTAATTACTTATTTTCTTTTGTTTCATTAATGTAATTTTTCAGAGTTGTAGGATTAGTTGATTTAATTTTGCATGATTTTTACACATGTAATTTATTCAGAGACATATATTTTGCTTTAAAAATATTTAACATGTGAATATTTAAAATTATTTTCTTAATTTTTATATGGTCAGTGAATTTAAATAAATTTATTTTCTTATAGTTCTAAAAATATTTTTCCAGGTAACAAATACTTACTGTATTTTCAAAAAGCACATACTTTATTAAGAAAGGCTTCATTACCTGGTCACTTTTTTGTAAATATTTGAACTTGAATTAAAAATGTTTAAGATAGGCATGGTGACTTGTGGCTTCCATTTTCTAGCTCTGGTAGGAACTGCAAATAGGGTTTGTAATTCGGGAAAGCCTGAGAAACTATGAGACCTTATTATAAAAATATCCAGAGTGAAATGATTAGAGATATAGCCATTCATAGCGGGATATAGAGTGCATGGATATCATATTTTAAATCTTGAGTTAAAACAACAGTAACATCAATGTTTTGTCAAAATAAAAGCATATATGTTTCACAATGTTTATTATTTAAAACTTGTTTGCGAAGATTCTCATGTCTTCTATTTCTTAATTTTCAATTTACTTAATCCATAAGAATCCAAGTATATTGTGATTATTTTATTTCTACTACTTTTTTTTTTTTTTTTGTTGGTCGTGGGGCTTGAACTCTGGGCCTGGGCGCTCTCCCTCAGCTCTTTAGCTCAAGGCGAGCGCTCTACCACTTGAGCTACAGCGCCACTTACGGTTTTCTGGTGGTTTATTGGAGATAAGAGTCTCATGGTCTTTCCTGCCTGGGCTGGCTTTGAACCGCGGTCCTCAGATCTCAGCCTCCTGAGTAGCTAGGATTACAGGCGTGAGCCACCAGCGCCCAGCTATTTCTACTACTTTTAAATATTATGAGCAATGTTTTGATTTCATATATTAACCTACTTTTACTATTTGTAAAAATTTTCTCTGTTTAATATGAAAATATCAATATTCCAAATAAATGGATGTGGTGTTTATGTGTGTGTGTGTTTATGTGGTTTCTATGTGTGTGTGCTTTCTGTGTACTTTGTAATGCTTGGGAGATCACACCATTGTTTCACATATGCCAGGCCAGGTTTTACCACTGAACCATATATTCTAGTTAGAATGCAAATAGTTTTTTTAAATTATGACTTTTAAATTTTCTTTGCTAGTATGTTTTTTCAAAGTAATATATAATGAAATGTGTACCATATTCTATCCACGATAGCAATTTTTATTGTTATTTTAGTGTTACTTAGACTATTTCCACTGCCTTTCCACTTACAAACTCTTGTGTTTGTTATTGATAAAGGTTTTGCTTTGCTTATTTTGTCTCTTCATTGAATTTGCCTTCAGAGTTTACCTATTCTTTCTCTTATTTATTAGGAAATTAATTATCATATTCCTATTGCAATATCTTTACATTGTAAGAGGTATATACAATGCTTTATTTTCTATTTTATTTTTTCCCACTCTCTCTGACTCTCAGTACACACTATTTTGTGTATTAAAAGAAAACTTGATTCAGGACACATCGATTATTTTCCTCCTTCTCTTCTCTGAAGTCTTTCTGTTTTTTGAAACACAATACCAATGACATACAGCTCCTATGTGGTCCATCATCCTATTCCCTCTCACTCTCCTCTGTAGTACATCTCAAGTCATTATCATTCAGATTTATTAGGCTATAGTATTATCTAAATCTTAACTCATTCCTAAATTAGTTTTAGTTGCTTCTAGCATTCCATAAAGACATTTTTCTATATATAATATCTGGGGTCTTGTGTTTTCACAAGATGAAAAATATGAGTGACTATCAAACATGTAGATATCTCTACAGAATATTGGTCCACTTGCTCAATAAACTCCTATATAAATTCAAGGAATGTAGGTCAGTTAGAACAATCTTGAAAAATGGTGTAGCTTGAGCCCTCATATTAGATTTGAATTTTACTACCATGTTTAGTAGTGAAGAAAACATATCTCTACTATAAGAATAGACACATATGTCCAACCTTTCTTTGATTTGTTGTGTTTCTGGGTCTCTATTAAGAAAATGTTGGCCTGTGCCAACAAGACCTAGGGCTTCCCCTGTTCGATCCTGTAATGTTTTCAGAGTGTACGCTTTGACTCTGAGGCCTTTGATCCATTTGGAGTTGATTCTGGTGCAGGGTGATATATAAGGGTCTAGCTTTATTTTTCTCCAAGTAGTTAACCAATTTAGTAAGCACCATTTACTGAAGAGGCTGTTTTTCTTCCATTCTTTTTTTAGCTCCATTATCAAAGATTAGATGGCTATAGGTCTGTAGGTTCATTTCTGGATTTTCATTTCTATTCCATTGGTCCTGAGGTCAGTTCTTGTGCCAGTACAAAGCTGTTTTGATTACTATGTCTTTATAGTGGAGTTTGAAATTTGGTATTGATATTCCTCCAGCAGTGTTCTTTCCTGTTGAGGATCATTTTTGCTATTCAGGGTCTTTTATTGTTCCATATGAATTTTTGCATTGCCTCTTCTATTTCCTTGTAGAATGAGGATAGAATTTTGATAGGTATTGCATTGAATTTGTAGATAGCCTTGGGAAGTATTGCCATTTTCCCGATGTTGATCTTTCTAATCCAGAAGCGTGGGAGTTTTTTCCCCTTTCTAAGTTCTGTTTGGATTTTCTTTTTCAAATTTTTTAAGTTTTCATCATAGAGGTCCAGAGCTTCTGCATGGCAAAGGACATAACTAGCACGATCAATAGAAAGCCCACGAATTGGGAGAAGGTCTTCACTAGCCATACAACGGACAAGGGTCACATATCTAAAATATACCTGGAATTCAAAAAAATTAAATCCCCCAACAACAAATCTTCAAAGAAACAACTCCCCAATAAATAAGTGGGCTAAAGTTTTAAAGAAAAACTTCTCTGAGGAGGAAAGCAGGATGGCCATTAGTCACATGAAGAAATGCTCAACCTCCCTACCCATAAAAGAAATGCAAATCAAAACAACATTGAGATATCACCTCACTCCAGTTAGAATAGCTAAAATCAAGAACTATAATGAAAACAGATGCTGGATGGGATGTGGATAGAAGGGAACCTTATTGCATTGTTGGTGGGTGTGTAAACTTGTTCAACCATTTTGGAAAGCAGTATGGAGGTTCCTCAAAAGACTCTGCATAGAGCTCCCCTATGACCCAGCAATCCCACTTTTGGGCATTTACCCAAATGCTCACAAACAAGACCACACTAAAGCTACCAGCATGACTATGTTTATTACAGCATTATTTACTATAGCTAAGATATGGAACCAACCCAGATGCCCCTCAGTAGATGAATGGATCAAGAAAATGTGGTATACATACACAATGGAATTCTATGCCTCCCTCAGAAAGAATGGCATTGCCCCATTTGTTCGGAAATGGAAAGACTTGGAAAAAATTATATTAAGTGAAATAAGCTAGGCCCAAAGAAACATAGGTCCCATGGTTTCCCTTATTTGCAATATCTAGTATATGTCTGAGTCAAGCAGAAAAGGTCAGATAAGGTGATGTTAGGGAAATGAACCCTAAGATATGTATTCAAATGTTTTTTTTTTCTTTAATTCGATTGTTTCTAACAGATTTATAAGATTATTTCTTTGTTGCCTTCCATGTCCCTCCCCCACAGTATAACCCCTGCTTTCACTGTATTTGCGGTTGGTATAATTTGTGCCTGGGAAGGGGAAAAACAAATCATTTAAATAGGGATACAGGTGGACCCATTGCAACAATGAGAAGTACAAGTTGTCATGTCGACAAAGAACTTTATAATTTGGTTCTTGGGTGGGAGGATTCGGTGAGATAGGGGGGAGGATGGGAAAGGTTGTGAAGGGGAAACAAAGGAGCAGGCTACAGTGCCTGATTAGAAATGTACTCAATCTTGCCCATGTAATTGTAACCCCTCTGTGCATTATTTTCACAATAAAAAAAGAAAAAAAGAAGAGACACATAGAAGAATGTAACAGATTTATCAAAAATAAATTCTTAGTTTTATGGTCAATACATTTTGACAAGGATGCCATGACTTTATCAAATAAAAATATAATCTTAAATGGGTATATTGGCACTATTGCCTCCCTAGATTTAAAGAATGATCTTAGACTACTACATCTAACCTTATACAAAAATTTAAAGTAAAATATAATTATCAAACTAAATGTGAGGTGTAAAAATCTATAAAACATAAATGTAAACATTCATGATATTGGATCAGTAAAGGTTTCTAAAAGATTGACATTGAAAGTATTAGTTGCTAAAGAAAAGCAAGAATAAACTGATTAATATCAACTGATTACTGTTCTTAATTCTAAGAAAGGAGTAAAAACATATCCAACAGATAGAGGACACATATTTGTTAATGCTACAATATTAATGCTATAATGATACTGAGTCTTACGTACATTTATAACTTCTAACTCCATATAAAATTTTTCCCAAACATGATATTTTTTAAAGAACATATGTAAATTAATAGTCAATTAGAGGGGCATATGAATTAAGCTCCTCTTTATGATCTAAGAAAAAATATAAAAAACTCACTGGTATGACCATCATATAAAAAGATGACACAAAATATAGTAATGCATTTGTGGAGAAATATATACTCTCCACATAGCAGAATGATTTATAAAACTGCAATCATTTTAGCAAGCAAATTTTGAAGTATTCAAAAGGTCAAAGAGAATTGTATGATCCAGCGATCACACTTCTATGTATGTATTAAAGAGAAGAAAAAAAAAAACTTGGACAGAGAATGTAGTTAATTGACAGTGCACTTGAATAGTATGTGTGACACCCTGGAAATAATGCCTCAAAACAGATTTTGAAAAGACACATTATAGAGGATGTATGCTGAACAAATTCCTGTAACTGAATTTTGTATCTATTTTAATGTCTGTTCTAAAGTTTACAGCATTTCTATTTGAAGAAATGCAAGTTTGTGAAAATTAGGCTTGGAAAACCTGTGATTGTACAATTCACTTCCAAAGCACTAAAATGTATACAATAAAAGGAGATAATATATTGCATGTGAAATACATGACAGCCAAAAAAAATTATTAAAAATACTTCACACAAATTTCAGAATATATGAAAATATATCTTCGGTGTTGGCTAAAAAATCTTTGTAAACTACGGCTGTTAAAACAAAGATGTGATTTATCTTTATTTTGAGTTTTTTTGATCTGTTGTTTTGATTTTATGCAGATATAACTCAATCAAAAAGTTTATGTGATAAATGGAATATCTAGAAATTATGCATCACTTATGAGTTATTGATAACTATTTCTGGAAGAAACTTTTGGCAAATGATAGAAGACCCAAATCTATTAATCTGCATTTTATGAAAGCCATATGTTACTTCCTCAATCCAATTGCTTTTCTCTACTTTGCTAGGAAGAAAATGTATTCTCACGTTAAGAGCCAATAGCAGTGAAAAGAAACAAAATACACAATCATCTTGATTTATTTGTGAAAGTATCAAATGAAATAAAACAATTCTACTTAATCGACTCCAAATTTGGTATCTATGAAGATGTTCCTGAATGCCAACATCCATTGATTGGACTAATTTTCTTTATTGTTGTGAAATTACAAAAGAATTGATACCATTAAGAAAATGATCCATTCCTATGGAAATCAGTTAATAATGTTTATCACTTATAATTTAATACCAAGCAAGAGTAATTTTATATAATCATTACAAATATCATTTTATTGCAATCTAAAATAGAATAAAAGACATGTCCCAATATATTATTATTATTCTTAATTTCTAATCATTACCTAAATATCTTAAACAATCTATATAGTCATGTCTTTAACGTAGACGCAAATATTCTATACTTTGTTTTTTTGGGGGGAGCGGGGGAGGGGCGGTTCCAGTAGTGAGGCCTGAACTCTGGGCCTGGGCACTGTCCCTCAGCTCTTCATCTCAAGACTAGTACTCTACCACTTGAGCCACAGAGCCACTTCTGGCTTTTTTCTTTTTCTTATATGGTGCTGAGGAATCAAGTCCAGGGTCTCATGCATGCAAGGCAAGCGCTCTACCACTGAACCACTTTCTCAGCCCCAAATATTCTATAATTTTTACTTATCATTTTCCACAGACATATATTCATGTTTCTTAGAAATGTTCACAGCAGCTAAAAGATGCTTTTGTGAAATTAATGTGCTATATTTTGTTGTTGTTTTTGTTGTTGTTGTTTGCAAGGCCTGGGCATTTTCCCTAAGCCTTTTTGTGGTCACAGCCAGCAGTCTCCAACTTGAGGCACATAGCTAATTCCTGTTTTTAGTGGTTAATTGGAGAAAGAATTTAACAAGTACTTTTCTGTCTGGGCTAGTTTCGAACACAATTCTAAGATATCATTATGACAATGATCTCTAAAAATGCATGGAGTTTTTTTTTTTTTGATTGGAGTTATTTTTTTTTAATTGGCAGAGTACCGTACAGAGAAGTTACAATTACATAGGTAATATAACAAGTACTGTTTTTATCAAGCATTGTTACCTCCTGTTTATTTCCCCTTCCCATCCTTTCTCATACTCCTCCTACCTCCCCCCACCCAATCCTCACCCCCACCAAAGTTGTAAAATTCATTTTTCGACAAACTACTTGGACATCTCATTGTTGCAATGGGTCCACCTGTATACCTATTTAAAGGATTTGTTTTTGCCCTTTCCCTCCAAAATCAGGGAAATCAGGGGGTATACCATGGGGGAGGGACATTCAAAGCAACAAAAAATCATTTTATAAATATGTTAGAAACAATCACAAGAAAGAAAAAAAACATTTGAAATCGAATCTTATCTCTTATAACCTACCAGTTTTAAAACCTGCCAGTTTTAAGAGATAAGAGGAGAGGTAAAAGTTCTCTTAGATACCAATCCATCTTCAAAATATTTGGTTCCAAGCACTCCATCTAAAGCATATTCAACAATTAGTAAAACTTCTGTTGGCTGTAACTTCCTCCATGTGCGCATGTATACATGGGTATAAGTATGTGTGCATTAGTGTGTATAGTAACATATATGTGTACATATATAAGGGCATATACACGTATAGGCATATATAAATAAATATACATTTATAAATATATGTGCACACACATATATATACATAGATATGTATATGTATATTTATGCATATCAGGTGTTCTGTGATTTAACCTATAGTTCCCAGCACATTGTCTTTCTCACAAAGTGTACATGATAAACTGCTCTGAGTATCTGTGGTATATGATGTGTATCACTTTGTACTCACTTCCCCCATTACCTTGTATCTCCTCCCTGTGAACAACTTCAGTCTATTTTCCATATGATAGCTTTGTTTTCATTACATGTAGTTACTTACTGATAATAAAATAAAAAGGTTGTAAAAGAAAAAGAACTTTTAGGTCACAGGTTAAAAGTATTATATTCATCCCAATGATTCCTATGAGATAAAATTTATAATAGTAGTAAAAGTGAAAAGGAATCTTAGATCTGTTTTGCCATTTAGAATGACAGAGAATAATATCACATCACTGTTATAACTCTTAAAGAATGCAAGGGTAACTGACGGTCGTTATAATGTTCCCATAAAATCAGTGGTACTTGAAGGATAATAGTAAACTAGCAGAAATTCTAAGTAGCAGACATGGAACATGAAAGAGAAAAAGAGGAAATGAAAGAGAGTGAAAGAGAGAGAAATATCATAATACTGAAAGTGCATAACAGAGAAACAAGAGCTATATGAGAATACTCATACTGCCATCTTTAGATTCTACATGTACGTTTGAATGTATTTGATGTATGATAACCCATCAACATAAAATATAAAGTAATTTTGATAAAAAATAAAGACTCAGAAGAAGTTATAAATGCTAAAACAATCTTCACAGAAGGAAAATCTCAGAGATATTTCATGACTTTGAAAAGGATAAAGTAGCTTCGGTTATTAAAAATTTAGAAATATGACAATTCACAAAAATATAAAAAGATATTCATATATTTCATTATATAACCCAAAGTAGAAAGCAAATGTTTAGATGCTTTTTAAAACACAGTCTCTCAGGTGCTGGGAAGGTGGCGTAGTGGGATAGTGCTTGCCTTGCATGCATGAGGTCCTGGGTTTGATTCCTCAGCACCACATAAGCAGAAAAAGATATAAATGGTTCTGTGCCTCAAGTGGTAGCACTAACCTTGAGCTGAAGAGCTGCGGTACAGACCCAGATCCAGAGTTCAAGCCCCACAACCTACAAAAACCAAAACAAAAAAGAAAACAAAACCCAATCTCTCACTTTTGTGGCCTCAACTATGTAATACTGCGGGTTCAGCCTAGGGCTAAGATTTTAGTTGTGGACATTTATCAACACTCCTGATTCAGACTCTACTTGATAAAAGTAACTAGTAGATGTCAGGGACAAGCAGAAAAGGTCAAAAGCTATGTACAATGACCAAATAAGATGATGTTAAGTGAAATGAGCCCCAAGATAGGGACACAAGGGTTTTTTTTTCTTTCTTGCTATTTTTTCTAATGTACTTATAATGTACCATGCGATTTTTTTTGTTTCTTTGTATGTTCCTTCCCCAAGGAATAACTCCTGTTTTCACTGTATTTGATGTTGATGCTCTGCATCTTGTATATACATTTATCTAATTTAGGGAGGAAAAGGGACAAAACAAAATACTTAAATATGAATACAGGTTGACCCATTGTAACAATGAGATGTACAGACAGTATTGTAAAAAACGAACTTTGCAATTTAGGCAGGGGTGGGGGGTGGGGATTATGGAGTGTATTTGTGGAGGTGGGAAGGAAGGGATCTTAGGGAAAAACAAAGGAGGCGGTAGCAATGCTTGATAAGAAATGTACTTATTACCTTATTCATGTAACTATAACCCCTCTATACAGTATTTTTACAATAAAAAACGTATTAAAAATTATACTAAATGAAGTAAGCCAAGCCCAAAGAAACATAGTTCCCATGGTATCCCTTATTTGCAATAACTAATATATGTCTGGGATAAGCAGAAAAGATCAAAAGCTATGTGCATATGACTAGATAAAATTATGTTAAGGTAAATGAACCCCAAGATAGGGACATAAGTGTTTTTTTCTTTCTTGCTGTTGTTTCTAATGTATTTATAATGTACAATGTGATTTTTTCTTTTTTATATGATCCTCCCTCATAGTATAACCCTTGTTTTTACTGTATTCGATATTGGTGCTCCTGCATCTTGTATATAAACTTCGCTAATTTGGGGAGGGAAAGGGAAAAACAAAATGCTTAAATAGAGATGTAGGTTGACCCATTGTAACAATGAGATGTATGAACTTCACAATTTAGCAGGGGAGAGAGGAGTGAGGGGTTAGGAGTTGGGATGTGTACTTGTGGAGGTGTGAGTGAAGGAACGGTGGGGGAAAAACAAAGGAGAAAACAATGCTTGATAGGAAATGCACTCATTATCTCACTCATGTAACTGTAACCCCTCTGTACAATATTTTTACAATAAAAAACGTGTAAAAATGTTACAAGATAATATTGTTAACAAAGAAATTAATGCAGAACAGTGACATGAAGATATAATGAATAAGAGAGTGTGTGTGTGTGTTTGTGTGTGTGTGTGTTTGTGTGTGTTTCTCCTTGTTGACATGGTCAGAATTTGAACTCAGGTCTTCAAAGTCTTGCTAGGCCATTCTTCTTTAGATTGGTGAGTTATTATATAAGCTACATCTCCATTCCTAACTCTTTGCTAATTCATTATCATTTTTGAAAAATAATCTCATGAATTTTTTTTTTTGCCCTGATTGGCTTTCAACTGTTATCCCCATATCTCAGCCTCCTGTGTAGATATCTCGAGTATAGAGGATTACAGGTGTGATCAACCACCACAAGGCTTTTAGAATAATCTTAAAAGTAGGAGAAAGTTTACTTCACGGGGACCTGTTTTTACATCTCCTAATTTTAAAACATTTTGGAATGATTATATGTGAGTTTATTCTTTTTTGGCTTCTTAAAAGACAGTAAGTGATGGTAATTAAAAGTTTCTAGTACTTTTATGTTTTGGGGTCAGTCGTGGGACTTGAACTCTGGGATTGGGCTCTGTTGCTGCGCTTTTCAGCTCAAGGCAAACACTCTACCCCTTGAGCCACAGCGCCACTTCTGGTTTTCTATTGGTTTATTGGAAATAAGAGTCTCATGGACTTTCCTTCCTGGGCTGGCTTTAAGCCACGGTCCTCACATCTCAGCCTCTTGATTAGCAAGCATTACAGGCATGAGCCACCAGCGCTCAGATAGCTTTACTACTTTTTACAAAGGACACTGGAACTGTGGGACAGAAGAAATTTGGCTCTCTATGGATCTCAATTTATAAGCTCAGCTCTGTGCATGATAACCCAATGTCACCAACACAGTTTGTGTTGAAGACAAAATGTGACAGAAAACAATTACATGGGCAATAGTTGCTATGCTATTGTGTCTTGGACAATATGAATATTGAATTGAAAGTGTAAGAGAATGGAGAGATTTTTACCTACTTTTTTGTATTGCTAAAAGACTTTGGAAACTGATTCATTTCCCACCTCACTGTTGGTCATTGAGCCAGGACCTTAGTGCCTTTAATTACAATTTTTCCCAACACTAAGATGGTAATAACATTAACATTAGAGCTAATGTTTTCTTAACAGTTAAGAGACATAACACTTGTGAAATACTTAACATAAACTTCTATGAATTAGCTTTGAGTTTAGCCAGCAGTTTTTTAAATACTAAACAGAATGTGATATGTATTACAGAAACAATTACATGTAGTGAGAAATCAGAAATAATCTTATCTATTGGCTATGCTCTGTTTCCAAGGAAGCTAAGTGGATAACATCTCATGCTGTAAGTCAAAATGGTTATCTTATGTCTTGATAGTGCAAAAATATCAGGGAAATTATAATGAAGGAATGTTGTAGACTGAGGTGAAGTCCATATGAAAATGTGCAAATGATCAAATGTAAAAGTAAATGAGCAGCATATTGTGTTTTATATCATTTAAGTTACATTGAAAAGATAGGGAAAACCTAGAGGAATAAATTCTCTTTTTGAAATCTTATCATAGGTTCTTAGAAGGACGAACTCTTTCCTCATTCTTGTAGAAGCATCATCAGATGAGAGGAACTTTATTTTTTTGTTTGCTTCCTTCCATTTATTCTTCAGTTTGAAATGTGAACTGCATGAGACTGAAAGAAACCAAGGGAAATTAGACTCACAGGCTTTGGAAAGAGCAATCAACATAAACTACATAAAATACATATAGCTTTGTAAAAGGTCTAACTAAATTGAGTTATAGAATCTCATGCATAAACAGAAAATGATTTAAGCAATATCATGTTATTGACAATTGAAAAATGTTAGGAGTTGCTTTATTTTTTCCTTTCTGTTACATTGAATTAAGTATTGATTTTGTATAGAATGATTAAAGGTGAGATTAACAAGAAATGATTAAAAATGGACAAATTTTCTGAATAGACATATTTTCCAAAAAGCGCTGAAAATCGCCAGTGGGATTACTAAGTTTTGTTGTACCACTTCTATGCTTGCTTAATTCTTTTTGAACAGAAGTCATTAGAGAAATGCAATCAAAATTACTATGATACTACTTCATAACTATTATAACTCTTATCAAAAAAATCAAAGGAAACACTTGTGGTGGTAAAGGCTTTTAACTCCAAACACTTAGGAGGTTGGAGTAAGTGCATTTGCGTCTAAGGAAAGTCTGGGGTACTGCACATAGTAAAAACCTGCCATTAAAAAAAAACTTAAAAGGCTATAACTTTGGTTAGAGTGTGGAGAAAAGGAAATTTTCTACACTCTTCGTCAAAATACAGGTTAGTATTCTCGCTTTAGAAAGTAGTATGCAGTTTTGTAAAGAAATGCAAAGATGAAATCTCACCTGACCCACCAATCATATGATTATTTCTCTCTGGGTAACACGTAAATAAATCTGTAGTACATTCTTATTCATATTGTTCACAACAACAGCCAAGATAAAAATAGAAATTAAGTGTTCAACTACAGACTAATAATGCAACTGTGGTGCATGCACATATATAGTTTTCAGTTTCATCCTTAAAATAGTAAGAGATTTCTCTCATTAACCACAACTTACAATGACCTGAAAGATGTATTCTAAATGAAGAAAAATGTTATTTTCTGATCTTTGTAAAGCCACACAAACACAAACTCTCTCACACACACACCAACCTCAAACATTAAGAGAGAAATTTATTAAAAAATTAAAGCAAAGTGGAATTGCTGGGACATTCAGGTCACAATGTAGAAGGTTGTAGATATACAGGATGACCAAGTATGGAGTAGTAATGTACAACTTAAGTATACAGGGAAGAACACTGGCCTTACATAGGAATGAAGCGAAGTAAGTACGAGTTCTTCTTAGTAGGGGTTGCTCTTTTAGTTGTTCTTATTTCAGTAATGGATGAGATGAAAGTAATTCTTTTAAAAACCTGCCTGTTTGCAGAAATAATAAGAAACAATATAGCAATAATGTTGTATGCTCAACATAGAACGAAATGTCAAATTAAAATACATGAGATTATCCTTGAAATAAACTAGTTATTACAAATAAGGGAAACTATAGGATCTATGTTTAAGTCTGGCAAACTTCACTTAATATGATTTTTTCCAAAATCTTCCATTTCCTTACAAATGAGGTGATATCATTATTTCTGATGGGAGCATTGTATTCCATGTGTGTGTGTGTGTGTGTGTGTGTGTGTGTGTGTGTGTGTGTGTGTGTGTGTGTGAGTGAGTGTCTGTGTCACATTTTCGCAATCCATTCATCTACTGAGGGGCATCTGGGTTGATTCCTTATCTTAGCTATGGTAAATATTACTGTGATAAACATCATTGTGCTGGTAGCTTTAGTGTGGCCATGTTTGTGATCATTTGGGTAAATGATCAGAAGTGGGATATCTGGATAATAGGGGACCATTATTGTCTACAGTGAAGATAATTTTAGTAGATGAGCAGAATAGCTCAATAGCTATGTACATAAGATCATATGAGGTAATTCCAAGAGAAATGTACTCCAAGGCATGTTCTTTATTGTTGCTGATCCTAATGTACTATGTGATTTCTTTTTATCATTTTCTTTTCTCCAACTATGGTTATCCCCTGTAGTCACTGTATTTGATTTTGATACCCTGAGTATTGTAAATATGTTGATCTGAACTAGGGAAGGTAAAGGGAAAAACAAAATGGTGAGACAACGGACAAAGGGAGAATCTATGCAAAAGCGATACATAGTCAGAATAATTACAGATTTCTTAGCTGATATGGTCAAAAGGAGAGCCTGGGATGATAAATGGCAAACATTAAAGGTAAACAAATACCAAGCGTAAATAGGGTCCCAAGCCAAACACTCCTTTACATTTAAAGGATATATAAAAATATTTTTGACAAAGAGAACTTGGAACAATGAATCTCCAACATGAAAGTAGAAGAATATTGAACAGGAACTGAGGGAAGAGAATCAGAATATGTCTACAGTGTAGAATACTGGATGTGTGTTGCAGATACAAAATCATCTTCTATAGGTTCATTTAGTGAAACTTGTCATCCTCTATTGAAAGCAAAATTTCCATATACAGATTTCCAGTTACTTTGCTTACCTATCACTTCTGATCACAAATCCTCTTATGAAATTTTATAGTATCTTTGAAAAAATAAAATGATTTGCATATACTTATCATCTTAAGGAAATACAGTCTGTTTTTACATCTTTCATTCTGTGACAAACCCTTATTTTTTTTCCCGGATTGCTGAAAAATATATTCTTGGAAATAGGATATTGACAGTAAATCTGAGTGTAATTTTCATTTTTTAGCTTTCAAATATAATATAAACTTTGTTTTGACTAATCATTTTCTAATTCATGAACACTAATATTTTGGTGCCTTTAAGACTTATTGTGGTATTGTAGTTGTTGTGTCTAATTGACTGAACCATTAGAGTATTCATGTATAAACCTGAGCATTGAACTTTTTAATTTTTATATCTAAAAGAGTCTCAAAGGGTTTACTTTAAAGAAATAATGGAGGGGGCTTGTCTCCATGTTCAAAACTTTAAATGTATTTCTATAAAAGTACTGGAAATACATCATGTTCACTGGAGCAATATAAAAGGTGAGAACAAACAGAAAAAAAAGAAAAAAGAAAAAAATCAACACTAAAAGGTGAGAACATATTTCTGAAGAGAAAAGATTTATTGATTAAATAACAGAAAAGAGTAAAATAGTCAGTTTCCTTGCTTGAGACTGCATACATTTCACATGAATGTAGGTAAAGATGAGACTCAGACATAAATTCATATTTATTTTACTGAGATTCAAAAAATAATATAAGCAGTATAGGTATTTTAAAGAACTGGTCATTCAAAGACCTGGATTCCTAATGGATGAAGAATGGAATTGAAAATAGCAGACGAAAACAAATCAACATTCAGTTATTATGATATTATAATACTATTATGAAAGAAATGAAAATTTGCCTGCTGAAGGAGAAAGTTTAGCCTGTAATTTCAATGTAAGGCATCATTTGTAATGAGTCTAATTTCTTTTCCTACAAGATATCCAAGAGTACTATACTCATCCTCTGAAGAGTAAAGAAGTAATCATTTTTATTAGCTTTGCTTAATATTAATGCATTTATAGCAAATAGCTTACAATGTCTGCTCCCTTTCATTCGATGTAATAACTTCCAATTCATATTATTACTGTCTCTTCATACAAGGCTGAAATCACTATTTCAAAGTAACACAAACAGAAAAAAAGAAAATAACCTGGTACAACCATCGCATACCCAAAATTAGGTGAAAAACTACACAATAAAAAATGAACATGAGGAAGTGGAAAAATAATGGCAGAGAAACAATAGAAAATTACCCTAGCTCTATCTAATGAAACAGAGATTTAGAGTCCTAGCAGGTACTCCACTTCTAGAAGGTCAAAGCAAGTCAGCTATAATTATATATAGATCCACAATACATAAAAAGATTTTATATTATCATCACAAAAAAACACAAATCTATGAAAAGTTACCTAGTTAGTCAGGTGACTGCTGTGACTGTGGTGGGGGAACATGTTCAAAAGCAGAGCTGCAGGTGGAAATAAAAGGGCCACATGAGAAAAAAATCAGGGACAGAGACAGCCACATCCAAACACAGACACACTTCACCTTACCACTGGACAACTCAAACTGTCATTGGAACCACAAGTATTAACATGACAACATCTCACCACAACTGATCTCTCCTCCTACACTTAATGGGTTAGACAAAAACCTAATTCCAGAAAATCATAAGAGAAGTCTATACCAACACCTGGCAAACCAACCAAGAACATAGAGAGCCAAATATTAAGATCATAGATGCTCTACATGAAAGCCAAGACATCCTTCAAATGTACAGAACCAATCAGAAAAATACAAAAAAAAGTGATGTCAAGGTAGTGTAATTCACACAGTAAATAAGCAGGCATTACAACAGGCAATCAAGGACATAGAAGGTAGTTTTCAAAATACATTACAAATAGTGCTGAAAAATGTGATTACCAAAAAGATACAAAACCTCTACAAGGAAATTTGTGAACAAGATGAGACCAACCAAATATTGGCAAAATAATTCAGGTAGACTACAAAGAGAAAGATAAGTAAATTCTGAGAAGGCAAGGGAGTCCTAGGAAAAAATAGATGTCTAGTTAAAACTTATGAGAGAAGACACAGTTAAAAGACCAACTCCCAACCCCCCTATTCAAAGAAAAGATGTAAAGAAAGTCCACACAAGCACAAAAACAAAACCTTAATAAAGATAAAAGCCTTATAAAGTGACCGTTTTGAAGACAGATAAATAAAAAACTATGAAGAATCTCTCCACAGAGAATAGATTACATAGAAGATAATCTCAAGCATCAAAGACTGAATAGGTCTAATAGGAAAGAAGAGATAATCATTTAGAACCAATCAAAGAAATAAGAAATGATCTTGCAGGAACTTCAAGATTCAGTTAGAAGATAAAACATGGGGGGAGATAGGTATCAAGGAGAAGAGCAGGAAACAAAATGGATAGGAAACATATTACAGAATTCTAGCAGAGGATACCCTAAACAGGCTGAAGTAGAATTACTAACATAAGATAAAATAGAATTCAAATTAAAATTAGTTAGAAGAGACATTACATTCTGATAATGGCAGCTCTACATTAGTAGGATATGTAGAGTCTAAATATCAAAACCCGGAATCCTGGAGCATACCACTTCATCAACCAAATATTACTTAACCTAAAAACACATCTCAACAAATCATTGTCATCCAAGGAAAAACTCAACCAAGAAACTGCAGACCTAAATAACTACATTGACCACCTAGTCCTAACAGACATGTATAGAATATACATTCAGCGTCAGAATATACGTTCTTCACAGCAGCTCATGGAAGATTTTCCAAAATAGAACATATCCTATGCCACACGGATATTCTGTCCAAAGAAAAATTAATTGAATTCCCATATCTTGTCAGATCATAAGAGAACAAACTTAGAATTAAATGGCTAAAGCAAATAAAAAATTGTCAAACCCATGAAGACTGAACAACATGTTGCTGAATGAACAATTGGACACTGAAGGTATTAGAAAAGAAATCTGAGGGGCTGAGAAGGTGGCTCAGTGGTAGAGCGCTTGCCTTGCATGCATGAGGCCCTAAGTTCGATTCCTCAGCACCACATAAGCACAAAGAAAAAAAGCCGGGAGTGGCACTGTGGCTCAAGTGGTAGAGTGCTAGCCTTGAGCTGAAGAGCTGAGGGACAGCACCGAGGCTCAGAGTTCAGGCCCCACAACCGGACCCCCCCCCCAAAAAAAAAGAAATCTGAAAGTTTCTGGAATTTAACAAAAATGAACACACAAATTACCAGCTCCTCTGGTATTTGCAGTATTTCAAGGAAAATACATAGCTCTGAGGATCTCCATCAAGCAACTGGGGAAATCTCAATTGAATATTTTAATTATGCACCTCAAGCTCCTTGAAAACAGGAACAAACCCAGACACAAAGCAGTACACAGAAACAAATAAAAAAATCAGAAATAACTAAATAAAGACAAAATAAAACATGGAAAGAATCAAAAAATCAGGGTTGGTTTTTTAAATAAATTAACAGACTTGAGAGACCCTTACCAAATCTGACTAAGAAGAGAACTTATATAGGTATATAGATAAAAAGCCAGCAGATTGTTAGATCTTTACTTTCTCTACAAAACACAATGGCCTCATATCTCAAATATATTTAGAGCCCCAAAAGTTAACCCCCCAAAAAAAACAAATTCTCAAAGAACCAACAACCCTCTTAATAAGTGGGCTAAAGATTTAAAGAGAGACTTCTCTGAAGAAGAAATATGCATGGCCAATAGACACATGAAGAAATATGCAACATCTAGTCATAAAAGAAATGCAAATCAAAGCAACATTGAGAATTCACTTCACCCCAGTTAGAATGACCATTATGAAGAAAACTAATAATAACATACTGGGCTTGTGGGGATGTGGCCAAAAAGGAACATTATTACACTACTGGTGGAAATGTAAATTTGTTCAAATATTCTGTAAAGAAATATAGAGGTTCCTCAATAGGGCTCCCCATGACCCAGCAATGATGGATCAAGAAAATGTCGTATATATTCACAACAAAACACTATTCATCAGAATGAATGACATTGCCCCATTTGTAAGGAAATGGAACTACTTGGAAAACATAATAAGTCAAACAAGCCAGACCCAAAGAATCATAGGCTACAGGTTTTCACTCATTTGGAAAAACTAGAATATGTCTAGGCTATTTACAACAGCTCAATAGCAATATGAATATCACCATATAAAATGATGCTTATCGAAAGGCGCTCCAAAAAATGGATAAAAGATGATTGTATAGTGAACTCTTTTTACTTATTTCTATTTAGTTTTCACCTTTTGGTTTACTCTCTGTAGTAACTGTTTTTGTTTTCTCAACCCTTTGTCTTATACATGTTAATCTGATTTGGGGAAGGGAAGGGAAATCACAGAAATGGTGGGACAAAGATCAACCAAAGCACCAGTGATATACAGTAGAACTATGTTAGAAATGAACTTCACTACTTTGGGGGAGGGGGATGTCAGGGTTGGAGGAAGCAGGAAAAACTGAGGGAGGGATAGCACTATTAAAAATATACTTATTACTTATGTAAATGTAACCCATCTCTCTATATATCACCTTCATAATATAAAATCCCACCAAAAACAATAAGAGAACTCACCCAAAGAGAGAAAATTAGAGGTAAAAATAAGACAACACAACAGATATAAGCAAAATTGAGAATGTTATAAGAGAGTACTTTGAAAACCTTATGCCAATCGCCTGGAGAATCCTGGAGAAATTGATGCTTTCCTATACACAATCTGAACCAAGTAGTTACACCTAAGAAGTAATGAAAATGAAATGCAATAAACCACTATCCATTCCAGAAAAATCTAGGACTGAATTAATTTACCATGAAATTAAGGCCTGAAAAGAACTTACAATACTCAGACCTATCTCTTCAATGGAATAGAACGGAAAATGGAATTATCAAACACATTCTTTGAAGCTAGAATTAGACTCTTCCCCAAATCACATAGGGACTCACCAAAGAAAGAGAACTATTAACCCAACTCTTTGGTAAGCATTGATGCAGACCTTTTTAATAAAATTCTCACCAAACAATTTCAGCAATTAACAAAAAAAAATCATATGGTACGATCAAATAGGATTCATCCTAGGATAAAATTGGATTCAATATTCTTGTCAATAAACATAATACAAACCATCAGCAGAAGCAAGGACAAGAAATACATAATCGTCTATATGGATGTAGAAATAGCTTTTAAGAACCTCCAATAGCCCTTTATGATTAAAAGGTCTGAGAAACTAGGAATACATGGAACATTCCTCAGTATGTATGTGACAGAGATAATTAGCATTTACCAAATGGTGGAAGCATGAAGACATTAAAATCAGAAATGAGACAAGGATGTCCACTCTCTCTACTACTCTTTAAAATGGTTGTGGACTTTCTAGCAAGAACAATAGGCAAGAGAAAAACATAAAGGAGATCCAAATAGGGGAAGTAAAACTATCCCTTTTCTCATATGTAATGATCCTGTATTTAAAGGACCCTATAGCTTCCTCCCTCAAGTTAGTAAAGGTGATGCTAACTTTCAGTAATGCAGCAGGGTATAAAAACCACAAGAATCAGTATTATTTCTGTGTTACCAACAATGGGAAGATCCAGGCTGAAATCCAAAAAACAACCTCATATGTATTAGTCTCAAAATAAAATCAAATCTAAACAAAACAACAACAATAACAACAAAACAAGGAATTAATTAATTTACCTAAAAATGTGAAGGGCCTCTACTGTGAAAACTTTAAAAATATAAAAAGGGAAATTGAAGGAGATTCAAGGAAATGGAAAGTCTTTCAATGCTCCAGGTTGGAAGAGTTAACATGGAGAAAAATGCAATATTGTCCCCAAATAATTGCCAATGCAACACACATGAAAATCCCAACAATATACTTCAATGCAGTAGAGAAAGTAACCAGAATTTAATATGGAATTACAAAATTACACATAAAACAGAAGGCTTACAAATAAACTCATGGGCCTATAGTCATCATACACACACACACACACACACACACTGGAATTCCATTCCCCCATGAGAAAGGATGGCTTTTCACCAGTATTAAGGAAACTGAAAGGCTTGCAAAAAATATACTAAAAGAAAAGAGAAAGGAATGCAGGCTCAGAACAATATAGGTTTCATGGATTCATTCATTTATGATAGCTAGAAGGTGCCCACAATTCTACAAGTAAACAAGACAGATTCTACCTCATCCCAGTTAGAATGGCCATTATCAAGCAAACAAACAATAGCAAATGCTGGCATGGATGTAGCCAATTGGGAACTCTATTACACTGTTGGTGGAAATTAAACTTGTTCAACCACTCTAGAATGCAGTACGGAATTTCCCGAAAAGACTAAATGTAGATCTCCCTTAAGATCCAGTAATTCCCTCAATGGCAGTAATCCAAAAAATAACAACAAGCTCGCATGAAAGCTACCAGCATACCCATGTTCAGGGCCCAGGCCCAGAGTTCAAGGACTGGCAAAAAAGTTACTACTAATGGTATTTGTTTCCTCAAATATGAATCTTTTGACAAAAGATACCAAATCATTTTATTTTCAGTATCTAGGTTAGGACTTAAAGGTAGTGGGTGATAAAATGGCTTATTTGTTGAATGTTAGGATAAAATGTAGGCAGTCCAAGAAAGGGGGGATTTTTGTAGTTGTGGTCGAGTGGCTTGAAATCTGGGCTTGGGCACTGTCCCTCAGCTATTCAACTCAAGTTGAGTGCTCTACCTCTCGAGCAACAGTGCCACTTCTGGTTTTCTGGTGGTTAAATGAGATAAGAGTCTCAGGGATGTTCCTGCCCAGGCTGGCTTTGAACCACCATCCTCAGATCTCAGCTTCCTCAGCAACTAGGATTACAGCTGTGAGCCACTGGCACCAGACTAAAAATGGGAGATTTTTAGAAAAGAAAATCCACCTCTTCATCTGTGTCTAAATCTCAGATATCCCTATTACAACACTTTCAACTCAATTCATCAGACTTTTGTAAATTTCTTCTTTTCCTTCATGTGGGAATACTGCAGTCAATATCAACTCAGCTGTGGGACTGGATCAATTGAATGGTAATTGCTAGCACCTAAATCAAGAACTGTTACATCAAAACAAACGAATCCCTCAGTTGGAATAATTGTTTTCCCTTTTTCTTACAAATTTGTGCTTGATTAATTCATATTGTGATATTGGAACTCCTAACAGAGTGGTGACATTTTCTTTCTCTTCAACCATCTCCCACATGTGGTCAAATATTTAAGAATTCAAAGATTTCCATTGATAATTGATTAAGATGACCTCTAAGAAAATATGCATTTCTGGAATTTGGTCTTCTGTCTTGTTTTTGTTTTTTAAATTTTTATTTTTTATTGTGAAAATACTGTACAGAGGAGTTACAATTACATGGGAAAGATAAAGAGTATATTTCTTATCAAGCATTGTAGCCTCCTCCTTTGTTTCCCCTTCCAATCCCTTCCCAGGCTCACCCCACCCCCCCAATACCCCCCCAAAGTTGTAAAGTTCATTTTTGACATGACAATTTGTACATCTCATTGTTGCAACAGATCCACCTGTATCCTTATTGAAACGACTTGTTTTTCCCCTTCCCCTCCACAAATTATACCGACATCCAATACAGTGAAAGCAGGGGTTATACTGTGGGGGAGAGACATACAAAGCAACAAAGAAATAATCTTATAAATGTGTTAGAGCCAAATGCATGACAGAAAAAAACATTTGAATACATATCTTAGGGTTCATTTTCCTAACATAATCTTATCTGACCTTTTCTGCTTGACTCAGACATATACTAGATATTGTAAATAAGGGAAACCATGGGACCTATGTTTCTTTGGGCTTGGCTTAATTCCCTTAATATAATTTTTTCCAAGCCTTTCCATTTCCTAACTAATGCGGCAATGTCATTCTTTCTGATAGAGGCACAGAATTACATTGTGTATATATACCACATTTTCTTGATCCATTCATCTACTGAGGGGTATCTGGGTTGGTTCCAGATCTTAGCTATGGTGAATAATGCTGCAATAAACATAGTTGTGCTGGTAGCTTTAGTGTGGTCTTGTTTGTAAACATTTGGGTAAATGCCTCAAAGTGGCATTAATGGGCCATAGGGGAGCTCTAAGTGGAGTCTTTTGAGGAACCTCCAGACTACTTTTCAAAGTGGTTGAACAAGTTTACACTCCCACCCACAATGAAGTAATGTTCCCTTCTGTACACCTCCCCTGCAGGATCTGTTGTTATTAGAATTCTTGATTTTTGCCATTCTAACTGGGGTGAGGTGGTATCTTAATGTTGTTTTGATTTGCATTTCTTTTAGGGCTAGGGAGGCTGAGCATTTCTTCGTGTGTCTATTTGCCATCCTTCTTTCTTCTTCATAGAAGTTTCTCTTTAAGTCTTTAGCCCACTTATTTATTGGGCAGTTGTTTCTTTGAAGACTTGTTGTTTGGGGAATTAATATTTTTAGTTCCAAGTATATTTTATATATGAGACCCTTGTCCGTTGTATGGCTAGTGAAGATCTTCTCCCAATCCATGGGCTTTCTATTGAATTTGCTAGCTATGTCCTTTGCCATGCAGAATCTCGGCAACTTCATGTAATCCCATTTGTCCAAATTTTCTTTGATTTGTTGTGTTTCCGGGTCTCTATTAAGAAAATTTCGGCCTGTGCCTAGGAGACCTAGGGTTTCTCCTATTCCATCCTGTAATGTTTTCAGAATGTCTTCTTTGACTCTGAGGTCTTTGATCCACTTGGAGTTGATTTCTGTCTTGTTTTTACATGCATACACTTTCTATGATTTATTTGTTCTACAAGGAATTCTACTTTCCAATCTTTGTGTGACCAATTTTAGTTCTCTCTGATCAGTCTTTCTGACTGTCTCTCTCTCTGGAGTCTCATTTCAGTCTGCCTCATCAAAAATATGTTAGTTATCAGCTAAATGGCTCTCACCTTCTGTTTGTTGCCTGCCTTCATGTAGGCTGTTATAGCAGCCCTCACTGGCTGTGCTAACTGGAGGTTTTTTTGTTTGGTTGATTTGTATGTGTTTGTGTGTGTGTGTGTGTGTGTGTGTGTGTGTGTGTGTGTGTGTGTGTGTGTGTGTGTGTTGTTTTAAAGGTCTAGGATTACTATTCAACGTAGTAGCTTCTCTGGGCCCCAGTCATCCCTTGGCCTACAGTCAACTGGTTTTTCTCCTAAAGATACAAATATCAGCTAACTAAATTCCTATTTTAATTCTCTCAAAATGAAGCAATCTGGTATCCTTGCAAAGATATCAATAATCTTCTGTAATAATCCACTTACAGAAATGGTCTATCAGATGGTTTTTCAAGGCTTACTGTAAAAAAATGTTCATTTCCAAGTCACTACCATAAAGCAGATCACATCCCTGAGAGCAGACTTTTGGAAGGAAGTTTGCCCTTCCTTCTTTCTCTTATGATAGATCAAACCATAATATTCTGCAGTTGTGGCCAGCCTGGAGCACATTTTCACAAGCATATTCTGTAGTGTAAAAGAGGACCAACTATCAAAACAAAGGTGAAAATACTTGTCTACTTCAGACTGATTTATCTTGCTTATATTTGTTGTTATTCTCATTACTTCAAACACATGGATAAATTATATTGGAATTAGACAAGTGGCAAAGTATTAATGGAATAAATATACAGTTTACTTTCATATATCCAATATAATACATTTAACCCATTATGGAAAATTAAATCCAATTATAGAAACAATGTCAGGAATATAAAATAAGCCTCAATACATATCATCTGGCACTCATACACCATCATCTACTCATAAATTCAGTCTGTCTATAAACATTTATTTTGTACAAAATAATAAAAATTTATTTAATGAATATGACTTTTAAGTATCATCTGAAATATTCCTCATGTATATAATTATATATATTTATATAGATACCATCTAGACAGGAATTTAATATGTATGTAAAAATAAAATTTCCACAATTTAAGCTAGTTGAGAGGAGTCATACCCTCTTGTATTGTGTGGTGTGAATTTTTCCACAATGCTGAACCCTTCTACCTAATACCAAGAGTTATTATGTGCAATAAATTATTATGAGAAATAATTTATTATTTGATGTTAAATGAGTGCTAGGTGTAGAATACACTTTGAATTATTACATTAATTCACAGAAATGAAACAATAATGATATATTATTTGTTTAAATTCTAAAGCTTCTCAAATTTACAATTCATGAAATATATTATTAAAGTTAGTTTCACATTATTCTTTTGTTAAAATTTTATATTAAACATTCAATATTAAGAAATCAGTAGTAAGTAACTTACTATTAATATGATATACTATTAAACTGTGATTTGAATTATAGTTCTAACTAATTGTGATGTAAACAACATTTAATAGAATTATGGGTAATATTTTTTAAACTTACCAGTTTGTTATTTGTTTCCTAATTGCGTCATTTGTTATTCTTGGTCCAAGTCATCTCTTCACCTTGCTTAGTATTCTATTTTCTCTATGGGTTTGCTGATTTTGCACTCTGTTTTCCTTTTTAGTGACTGACATGAGGCTGAAAATCTGTATGCTAGTTTATTACTTGCTATGTTAATATAAAATTACTGCTCTCCAAACTGTTCTACTCTACTCTACTACATACAGTATTTCCCCTCTCCCATCTCGTGTTGCTGCTTTCATATATTTTATTTTATTTATATTTATATTTTATTGTCAAGGTAATGTACAGTGGGGCTTTAGCTATATAAGTAAGTTAATGAACTCATTTCTTTTCAAACTTGTTATCCCTTCTCCAATTTTTCTCCCTCTTCACTCCCAACACCCCCAAGATTATTTCTAACATATTGTCTTGTGAATACCGCTGTTGCATAGGTTCCCCCTCTGTCCTTTGTCTCACCATTTTGTTTTTTCCCTTACCATTCCATAGTTCATATCAACATATTTACAATACCCAGGGTATCAAAATCAAAATACAGTGACTACAGGGGATAATGCTTAGGTGGGAAAACACAAAGGATATAAAGAAATCACCTATGCTTTCACTATATTTGATGTCAGTATAACATGTGGAGGAGACGGGGACAAACAAGTCGTTTAAGGATTCAGGTGGACCTGTTACAACAATGAGAAGTACAAAATGTCATGTCAAAACCAGCTTTACAATGTCGGTGGGGGGGGGAGGGGAGGTATGATTGGGTGGGGGGGAGGGGGGAGGCTGGGAAGGGAGGTGAAGGGTAAACAAAGGAGGAGGCTGCAATGCTTGGTAAGAAATGTATGCATTATCCTGCCCATGTAATTGTAACCCCTCTGTACAGTATGTTCTCAAATAAAATAAAATAAAATTTAAAAAAATAAAGAAAAAAAAAAAGAAATCACCTAGAACATTAAGAACACCAACAAAGAACATGTCTTGTAGTTCATTTCACATGGAATCACCTTATATGCTGATATGTACTTAGCTATTGAGCTATTCTGCTCATCTACAAAGATTATACTTGATGTACACAATAATGCTCCCCTATTACCCAGTAATCCCACTTCTGGGCATTTAACTAGGTGACCCAAAACAAGGCCACACTAAAGCTACCAGAGCAATTATGTTTATCACAGTAGTATTTAACAGAGATAAGATAAGGAATCAACCCAGATGGCCCTCAGTAGATGAATGGATCAAGAAAATGGGACACACACACAGATACACACACATGGAATACTATGTTTACATTAGAAAGAAAGATATCACTTCATTTGTAAGGAAATGGAAGATCTTGGAAAAAATCATATTAAGTGAAGTAAGCCAGACTTAAAGAAACATAGGTCCCATGATTTCCTTTATTTGTAATAATTAGTTTACATCAAGGATAATCTCATGCATTTTAATTTGACATTTTGTTCTATGTTGAGCATGCAACATTATTGCTATATTGTTTGTTATAATTTCTGCAAACAAGCAGGTATTTAAAGAATTACATTCATCCAAACCATTACTGAAGGAAAAACAACTAATAAAGCAATCCCTACTAGGAAGAACAACTCCTACTTACTTAGCTTCATTCCTATGTAAAGCCAGTGTTGTCCCCTGTATCCTCATACGGTACATCACAACTCTATACCTGGTCATCCTGTATATCTACTATCTTCTACATTGTGACCTAAATGCCCAGCAATTCCACTTTGCTTTACTTTTTAAAAAGATTTCTCTCTTAATATTTGAGGTTTTTAAGAGAGAGAGAGAGAGAGAGAGAGAGAGAGAGAGAGAGAGAGAGAGAGAGAGAGAGAGTGTTTACAAAGAGCAGAGGATAACATTATTCTTCAGTTAGAATACATCTTTCAGGTTATTGTAACTTGTGGCTAATGCGAGAAGTCTTTTGCTGTTTTAAGGATGAAACAGAAAAACATGATTGTGCATGTACCACAGTTGCTTTATTAGTGTATAGTTGAACACTGAACTTTGATTTATATCTTGGCTGTTGTGAATAATGTGAATGACAATGAACTACAGAATATTTACGAGTCACCCAGAGAGAAATAATCACATGATTGGTGGATCAGATGATATTTCAACTTTGCATTTATTTGTCTTTTTTTTTCTTTTTCTTTCTTTCTTTTTTTTTTTTTTTTTGTCAGTCGTGGTGAAAGATTAAAAATTAGAGTTACATTTTACAATTGCTAACTGCTGGTTTTGCTTCTGTAAACTTGCTTGCGCTAGCACTGACCCTTCCCCTCCCTGGAGATAAAAGTTTTAAAGTCTAGATGGTGAAAGACCCCAGCCCGTAGGTACCCCAAGGAAGACTGCGGCCCCTCACCCTACATACCTAAGAGAGTGGGGCAGGATACGTGCAGGCCGCTAACCAGGAAACGAAACCTCAGGCCTCTGAGTCACCGCCTGCAGACCCTAGCATGACCCTAGTACATGCCTTAAAACCAGGCATTCCGATAAAATAGCTGACCACCACATTCCTTCCTGTAAAACTTAGTCTAAATACTAGGGTGAGGCAGGGCAGGATGTGATAAATCACTTGTCAAAACTAGGGAACAAACAGTTTCGGTGCATAGCGACCAGCACAGGCATGTCAGGGCAAGTACCGACACGTCAGCTTTCCCCCAACCCCACCTACCCCATCTGGCCAGCTTAACCTGACCAATCCTCACCCTGAGCGTAATTTGAAATTAACCAATCATCCCCCTGTAACCACGCATCTCGCTTCTGTAACCTCGCTTCTGCTGTCCATAAAAAGAGGGTGCTTTCAAGCACTCGGCGCGCAAGTCTTCCGACAGACTTTGTCGCCCCGGGTACCCGTGTAACCGGTTCTCAGACACTTGACCCGAACCTTGTGGATCTCGTGGTTGAGTGCACCTGGGAGCCGAGGCATGCCCGAATAAACCTCTTGCTGATTGCATCCGCACAAGTGGTCTCGTTGTTCCTTGGGGAAGGGTCTCTTCTGATTGAAGGACACCCCAAGTCTTCGGGGGTCTTTCATCGGAGCTTAAACTCTGGGACTGGGCGATGTCCCTCAGTTTTTCAGCTCAAGGCTAGTGCTCTACCACTTGAGCCACAGCATCACTTCTGGTTTTCTGAGTGTTTATTGGAGGTAAGATTTTCACAGACTTTCCTGCCGGGGCTGGCTTTGAACCACAATCATCAGATCACAGCCTCTTTGGAAAACTGCATACTATTTTCTACTAACCTCTATTTTGACCAAGAGTGTAGAAAATTTCCTTTTCTCCACACTCTCATCAACATTCTTAGCTTTTGTTCAAAAGGTAATAAAGGGCAGATTTTTACTCTCTGCAGTACCCCCCAGTGTTGCTTTAGACTTAAATCCAACCTCCTAAACGCTCGGAATTACAAGTCTTTACCACCACACCTGGTTCCTTTGATTTTTTTTCGATGAGTTATAATAGTTATGAAGTAGTAGCATAGTAATTTTTTAATTTTAATTTTTTATTGTGAAAGTACTGTACAGAGGGGTTACAATTATATGGTCAAGATAATGAGTACATTTATTTTCAAGCATTGTACCCTCCTCTTTTGTTTCCCCTTCCCATCCCATTACATCCTCCCCCCTCACCCCCCACCCAATCCTCCACATACACACCCACCAAAGTTGTAAAGTTCTTTTTCGACATAACGACTTGTACTTCTCATTGTGGCTTTGGATCCACCTGTATCTCTATTTAAACGACTTGTTTTTCCCCTTCCCCTCCACAAATTATACTGACATCAAATACAGTGAAAGCAGGGGTTATACTGTGGGAGAGGAGCATACAAAGCAACAAAGAAATAATCTTATAAATGTGTTAGAAACAATATCATGAAAGAAAAAAAAAACAGTTGAATACATATCTTAGGGTTCATTTCCCTAACATCACCTTATCTGACCTTTTCTGCTTGACTCAGACATATACTAGATATTGCAAATAAAGGAAACCAAGGGACCTATATTTCTTTGTGCCTGTCTTGCTTCACTAAATATAATTTTTTCCAAGCCTTTCCATTTCCTAACAAATGGAGCAATGTCATTATTTCTGATGGAGGCATAGAATTACATTGTGTATATATACCACATTTTCTTGATCCATTCATCTACTGAGGGGAATCTGGATTGGTTCCACATCCCCTCCAGCATCTGTTGTTAATAGAGTTCTTTATTTTTGCCATTCTAACTGGAGTGAGGTGGTATCTTAATGTTATTTTGATTTGCATTTCTTTTATGGCTAGGGAGGTTGAGCATTTCTTCATGTGTCTATTTGCCATTCTTCTTTCCTATTCAGAGAAGTTTCTATTTAAATATTTATCCCACTTATATATCAGGCAATTGTTTCTTTGAGGATTTGTTGTTGGAGGATTTAATTTTTTTAATTCCAAGTATATTTTAGATATGAGACCCTTGTCTGTTGTATTGCTAGTGAAGATCTTCTCCTAATTCGTGGGCTTTCTATTGATCTTGCTAGCTATGTCATTTGCCATGCAGAAACTCTGCAAATTCATGCAATCCCACTTGTCCAACCTTTATTTGATTTGTTGTGTTTCTGGGTCTCTATTAAAAGAAAATTTCGGCCTGCATCAAGGAGACCTACAGTTTCTCCTATTCCATCCTTTAAAGTTTTCAGAGTGTCGTCTTTGACTCTGAGGTCTTTGATCCATTTGGAGTTGATTCTGGTGTTGGGTGATGTATAAGGACCTTGGTTTAGTTTTCTCCAAATTGTTAACCAATTTTGCCAGCACCATTTACTGAAGAGGTTGTCTTTCTTCCATTCTATTTTTTTAGCTCCCTTATCAAAAATTAGATGGCTATAGGTCTGTAGGTTCATTTCTGGGTTTTGAATTCTATTCCATTGGTCCTGAAGTCTGTTCTTGTGCCAGTACCAAGCTGTTTTGATTACTATGCCTTTATAATAGAGTTTGAAATTTGTTATTGATATTCCTCCAGCAGTGTTCTCTCTTGAGGATCATTTTTGCTATTTTTGGTCTTTTATTGTTCCATATGAATTTTTGGATTGCTTCTCCTATTTCCTTGAGGAATGAGTTTTGAATTTTGATGGGTATCGCATCGAATTTGTAGGTAGCCTTGGAAAGTATTGCCATTTTCACGATGCCGATCTTTCCAGTCCAGGAGCATGGGAGTTTTTGCCACTTTTTAAGTTCTGTTTTGATATCCTTTTTCAAGTTTTTAAAGTTTTCATCATAGAGGTCCTTCACTTCTTTGCTTAAGTTAATTCCTATGTATTTTATGTTTTGTGGGGCTATTACGAATGGAGTTGCTTTCCTATATTCAGCCACACTTTCCTCATTTTTGGCATTCAGAAAAGCCATTGATTTTTATTTTCTTTTCACTAATGATTTTATTTTATTTTATTTTATTTTAAATTTAATTTAATTTTATTTGTGAACATACTGTACAGAGGAGTTACAGTTACATGGGCAGGATAATGCGTACATTTCTTACCAAGCATTGCAGCCTCCTCCTTTGTTTACCCTTCACATCCCTTCCCAGCCTCCCCCCTCCCCCCCTAATCCCAATCCTTCTCCTTCCCGCATTTTCCCCCCCTCCCCCCCCTGCACTAACGTTGTAAAGCTTGTTTTGGACATGACAACTTGTACTTCTCATTGTTGCAACAGGTCCACCTGTATCCTTAAACAACTGGTTTTTCCCCATCTCCTCCACAAGTTATACTGACATCAAATATAGTGAAAGCAGGGGTTATACTGTGGGGGAGGCACATACAAAGCAACAAAGAGATAATCTTATAAATGTGTTAGAAACACATGCATGAAAGAAAAAAAAATTAAAATACATATCTAAGTGTTCATTTTCCTGACATCACATTATCTGACCTTTTCCGCTTGACTCATACATATACTAGATATTACAAATAAGGGAAACCATGGGACCTACGTTTCTTTGGGTCTGGCTTACTTCACTTAATAAAATTTTTTCCAAGTTTTTCCATTTCCTAACAAATGGGGCAATGTCATTCTTTCTGATGGAGGCATAGAATTCCATTGTGCATATATACCACATTTTCTTGATCCATTGATCTACTGAGGGGCATCTGGGTTGGTTCCATATCTTAGCTATGGTAAATAATGCTGCAATAAACATAGTTGTGCTGGTCGCTTTAGTGTAGTCTTGTTTGTAAACATTAGGGTAAATGCCCAAAAGTGGGATTGCTGGGTAATAGGGGAGCTCTATGTGAAGTCTTTTGAGGAACCTCCATACTGCTTTCCAAAGTGGTTGAACAAGTTTACATTCCCACTAACAATGAAGTAAGGTTCCTTTCTGTCCACATCCCCTCCAGCATCTGTTGTTGTTAGAGTTCTTGATTTTTGCCGTTCTAACTGGAGTGAGGTGATATCTCAATGTTGTTTTGATATGCATTTCTTTTATGGCTAGGGATGTTGAACATTTCTTCATGTGTCTATTGGCCATCCTTCTTTCTTCTTCAGAGAGGTTTCTCTTTAAGTCTTTCGCCCACTTATTTATTGGGCAGTTGTTTCTTTGAGGATTTGTTGTTGGGGAGTTTAATTTTTTGAGTTCCAAGTATATTTTAGATATGAGACCCTTGTCCGTTGTATGGCTGGTAAAGATCTTCTCCCAATCCGTGGGCTTTCTATTGATCTTGCTAGCTATGTCATTTGCCCTGCAGAAGCTCTGCAACTTTATGCAATTCCATTTGTCCAAACTTTCTTTGATTTGTTGTGTTTCCGGGTCTCTATTCAGAAAATTTCGGGCTGAGCCAAGGAGACCTAGGGTTTCTCCTATTCCATCCTGTAATGTTTTCAGAGTTTCTGCTTTGAGTTCAAGGTCTTTGATCCATGTGGAGTTGATTCTTGTGCAGGGTGATATATAAGGATCTAGTTTAAGTTTTCTACATGTAGTTAACCGATTTTGCCAGCACCATTTACTGAAGAGGTTGTCTTTCTTCCATTCTATTGTTTTAGCTCCCTTATCGAAGATTAGATGGCTATAGGTCTGTAGGTTCATTTCTGGGTTTTCAATTCTATTCCATTGGTCCTGAGGTCTGTTCTTATGCCAATACCAAGCTGTTTTGATTACTATGGCTTTATAGTAGAGTTTGAAGTTTGGTATTGATATTCCTCCAGCAGTGTTCTTTCCATTGAGGAGCGTTTTGCTATTCGGGGTCTTTTATTGTTCCATATGAATTTTTGGATTGCCTCTTCTATTTCCTTGAAGAATGAGGGTGGAATTTGGATAGGTATTGCGTTGAATTTGTAGATAGCCTTGGGGAGTATTGCCATTTTCACGATGTTAATCTTTCCAATCCAGGAGCATGGGAGGTTTTGCCATTTTTTTAGTTCTGTGTTGATTTCCTTTTTCAAGTTTTTAAAGTTTTCATCATAGAGGTCCTTCACTTCTTTAGTTAAGTTAATTCCTAGGTATTTTATTTTTTCTGGGGCTATTACAAATGGAGTTGCTTTCCTAATTTCAGCCACACTTTTCTCATTGTTGGCATACAGAAAAGCCATTGATTTTTGGGGGTTAATTTTATAACCTGCTACTTTGCCAAAGTTTTGAATCAGTTTGAGTAATTTGGGAGTGGAGTCTATGGGATTCTTTAAATACAAGATCATGTCATCTGCAAAGAGGGAGAGTTTTATTTCTTCTTTCCCTATTTGGATCCCCTTTATGTCTGCATCTTGTCTTATTGTTGTAGCTAGGCATTCTAATACTAGATTGAAGAGAAGTGGAGAGAGTGGGCATCCTTGTCTTGTTCCTGAGTTAACAGGAAATGGCTTTAGTTTTTCACCATTGAGTATAATGCTGGCTGTAGGTTTGTCATATACAGCCTTTATTGTATTGAGGAATGTTCCATGGATTCCTAATTTTTCCAAAACTTTCATCATAAAGGGGTGTTGGATCTTGTCGAATGCTTTTTCTGCATCTATTGAGATAACCATGTGGTTCTTATTCTTGCTCCTGTTGATGTGATGAATAATGTTAATTGATTTGCGTATATTGAACCAGCTTTGCATCCCTGAAATGAATCCTTTTTTATCGTGGTGTATGATTTTTTGGATGAATTGTTGAAGTCGATTGGCCAAAATTTTGTTGAGAAGTTTTGCATCAATGTTCATCAATGAAATGGGTCTATAGTTCTCTTTCTTTGATGAGTCCCTGCCTGGTTTTGGGATGAGGGTTATGATGGCTTCATAGAATGTGTTCGGTAGTGAGCTTTCTCTTTCAATTTCATTGAAGAGTTGGAGGAGAATTGGTGTGAGCTCTGCTTTGGAGGCCTTGTAAAATTCCGCTGTAAATCCATCTGGTCCTGGACTTTTCTTAGCTGGGAGGTCTCTTATTGCTGTTTCTATTTCAATGCTTGATATGGGCCTGTTAAGCTGGTTTAACTCATCTTGGTTTAGTTTTGGCATGTCAATATTTGCTAGGAAAATGTCCATTTCTGTCAAGTTCTCAAACTTATTAGCATAAAGTTTTGAGAAGTATTCCCTTATAATGTTCTGAATCTTGGTTGTTTCCGTGGTGATGTTTCCATTCTCATCTCTGAGTTTACTAATTTGGGTGTGTTCTCTTCTTTTTCTGATAAGATTTGCTAAGGGTCTGTCAATTTTGTTAAGTTTTTCGAAGAACCAACTCTTTGTTTTGTTGATTCTTTCTATAGTTTTTTTGGATTCTAATTCATTTAATTCTGATTTAAGTTTGATTATTTCTTTCCGTCTACTGGATTGGGGTTTATCTTGCTGCTCTTTGTCAAGGAGGTTTAGATGTGTCATTAAATTGCTAGTTTCAGATCTCTCCAATTTGTTGATGTAGGAGCTCAGAGCTATAAACTTGCTTCTGAGTACTGCCTTTGCTGTGTCCCAGAGGAGCTGGTAATTTGTGTGTACATTTTTGTTGAATAGCATGAACATTTGAATTTCCTTTCTAATCTCTTCCATGACCCACTCATGATTCAGCAGTGTGTTGTTCAGCCTCCATGTGATACCGGAATTTCTTTGGTGGCTTTTGGTGTTGAGTTCTAATTTTATTCCCTTGTGGTGAGAGAGAATTGAAGGTATAACTTCAATGTTTCTGAATTTAGACAAGTTTGCTTTGTGGCCTAAAATGTGGTCTATTTTAGAATACGTTCCATGTGCTGCTGAGAAAAACATGTATTCTGATGCTGCTGGCTGAAATGTTCAGTAGATGTCTGTTAAGTCGAGTTGATCTATGCAGCTGTTTAGATCTGCTGTCTCTCTGTTGAGTTTTTACCGAGTTGATCCATCTAGTGGGGTGAGTGGTGTGTTAAAATACCCAAAAATTAATGTCTTTGGATCTATATTGGATTTGAGAGAAAGTAGTGTTTCTTTGATAAATTTGGGTGCTCCATTGTTTGTCGAGTAGATATTCAGAATTGTAATATCCTCCTGAAAGAGAGATCCCTTAATTAGTATGTAGCGACCTTCTTTATCTCTTCTCTCGAATTTTAATTTGAAGTCTATTTAATCTGATATTAGGATTCCAACTCCCGCCTGTTTATGGGGGCCGTTTGCTTGGTAGATTTTGTTCCAATCTTTAACATTGAAAATGTTTTTGTTTTTACGGGCAAGATGTGACTCCTGAAGGCAGCAGATAGAAGAGTCTTGTTTTTTTTTTTTTTTTATCCAACTAGACAGTCTATGTCGCTTAATTGGAGAGTTCAGTCCTTTAACGTTAAGAGAAAGGACTGAGAGGTATTTGGGAGTTCCTGCCATGTTATCCACCTTCTTGGGGGCTGCGAAAACTGGGTTATTCCTATGGTTCTTTGTTTCTCATTTTGGGTGCAGTTTCTTGGCCTTTATTGCGGTCTTGTTGGTTTTCTATGTGTAGGACATCTTTAAGAATCTTTTGTGGGGCTGGTTTGGTGGAGATGTATTGTTTCAATTTTTCTTTGCTATGGAAGTTTTTAATTTGGCCTTCAGTTATGAACGAGAGTTTAGCTGGGTACAGTATTCTTGGTTGATAGTTGTTTGTTTTTAGGGCATGGCAGACATCATTCCAGGCTCTTCTTGCTTTGATGGTCTCTGCTGAGAAATCTGAGGTGATTCTAATTTGTTTCCCTTTATAGGTGATTAACCTTTTCTCCCTGACAGCTTTAAGGATCTTTTCCTTGGTCTGAGTTGATCCTATGTGGATTATAATGTGATGGTGGGATGTCAGATTCTGGTCTGGTCTATTTGGGGTTCTAAAAACTTCTTGTATCTGAATAGGCCTATCTTTTTGTATGTTTGGGATGTTCTCTGCTAGGATCCTTTTAAACAAATTTCCTAGAGCATTAACTTCTGTTTCTAGGTGCTCCTCTACACCCATTATCCTTAGATTAGGCCTTCTGATTGTGTCTTCCAAGTGTTGGATAGATCTATCATATTTCTTGGACTTGTCTTGGATGGTTGTATGTTCTTTCTCTATAATATCTAGGATGTCTTCAATCCCCGAGATTCGATCTTCTGCATGGTCTAACCTGCTCTCAAGGCTTTCTACTTGGTTTTTCATTTCTTTTCCTTCTAATTGGTCAACTTTGATGGCTTCAAATTCTTTGTTGAAGCTTTGTTTTAGATCTTGTATGGACGTCTTTACTTCCTTAATTTGGTGTTCAGTGTTTACTCTCCAATCACTTAGGTGATTTTTTATGGTTTCCTTGGTCTTCCTGACATCCTTCAGCTCTTCCTTAATGGATTTCATGAATGCCTTTAGTGATCTTTGTGTATTCTCATCCTGCTCTCTCAATTCCTTTATTACTCTTTGCTTAGCTTCCTCACTTTCATGCCATTCGTGAAGTTCTCTTTGTGTGTTCTCAGCCTACTCACGCTATTCTGCCTTTCTCTTTGAGTGTTCTCATGCTGCTCATGCAATTCCTGTATCAGTTTTAGATTAGCTTCCTCACGCTCATGATATTCCGGTATTAACCTTTGGTTTTCCTCCTCTCTCTCCCTATCATGCTCATATAGATTCCTTTGTATATTTTCAATCTTTTCCAGTATTGACCTTTCGTTTGCCTCCTCTCTCTCTCTATCACGCTCATCCAGAGTCCTTTTGTATGTTTTCCATCTTTTCATTTACCATGTTTGCCAGTATTTTTTGTAGAGCTATTTGGGAACTCTTCTCTGGATTATTCATTATCTGTCCTGTCCCATGATTGTCATGAGTGGGATTTGAGCTACCCGGACTTGCCATTTTTCTTGTGTTTTTTCCTCTTAGTCTGCCCATTTGGGATGAAGGTAACACCAGTTTTGTGCTAGAACACAATCTTAAGGCAAGCATCAACCAAAGTCTGTAGATCCACAATCAAAAGTCTGCAGATACAGTGAAGTTCAACAGATATACCTATTCAACATCAAACAACTATATAATAATGGGCTACAAACCGCAAAGTAGAATTTGGAAAACCAGAAATTATTAGTTTTTGGGAGGCATGTGGGTAAAAATAGGAAAAGAGAAATATGGGAAGGAGCAGGGAGAGTTTACTTAACTAAGTCCTAATCGCAAAGTGGGAAAGAGGTTGGATAGGATAAAAGTAGAGAGAGAAAAAAAAGAAGAAAGAGAAAGAGAAAAAAGAGACAAGAAAAAATAGAAAAGCAAAAATTAAAAAGTAAAAACTGTAATGATTAAAAATATGCAGACTGAAAATGAAATATTCCGAGAAGAACGTG
Source organism: Dipodomys spectabilis (assembly GCF_019054845.1). Classification (NCBI taxonomy): domain Eukaryota; kingdom Metazoa; phylum Chordata; class Mammalia; order Rodentia; family Heteromyidae; genus Dipodomys; species Dipodomys spectabilis. Next base: position 1,355,918 of record NW_024870986.1, read on the forward strand.
GGTATAATGAGAGAACGGGAGTTATATAAAGGAGACATGAAAATCTTAAAAATAAAAATACTTAAAATATTATATAGGTATAAAGAGGTAATACTGCTAGGAATTTAAGTCTAAGAGGCTTTGAATTGAGTAATAAATTTGTGGATTAAAGTGTACACAATGGGGGATAAAGTCTAATAATCGACTATGGGTATATCTGAGGATGTGCAGAACAACAATTAAGTCACACAAAGAAGAGCAAAAGAGCAGAAAAGGTGAAAAAAATGAGCAAAAAAGAAAAAAAAATCAGACATTCAGTAGAGCTAAACAAAAAACAAAAATATTTTTTGAAAAGAAAGAACAAAAAAGAAAGAAAAACGCACACACACATATACCCCTAAAATAAAAATTATAAGAGGAAGAGAAAAAAGTTACTAGTATAGAATTTTTTTTTCAAAATGGTAAAAATTAAAAATTAAAAAAAAAAGTTTTAGAAGAAAAATATTTTTATAAAAGGAACCAAAAAAAAAAAAAAGAAGAAGAAGAAGAAGAGAAACAGAGAAAAAAACAAGTTCTTTGATTTTTTTGGGAGTGGTGGGAAGATCTTTTTTATCCCTTGTGTCCATAACCAGCCTCTTGTTGGAGTCTCTGGTCTGCTTGTGGTGTTTGATTTTCCTCTGGCTTAGTTGGTTTCTTAAGCAGTTTGTTTGAACAGGCAGAATAATGCTATGCTGTTCAAAGGATTTTGTGATCCTCTCCCCTGGCTAGTTCAATGGGAGGGAGATCTGCTTTGAGTATCACAAAAGAGGGAGATGGCTTTTTCCTCATGTTTGTAGATGCTCTGATGAGGCTAGGTTCTGGGTAGAGTTGAGGCCTTTCAGCAAACAGTAGCTTTTCCCTGAGGAGACTTTGTGAGAGACTCACAGAGCCCAGCCTGGAGCCACTCTCAGGGTTTATGTTTACTGAATTTCAATGGATTGTCCATGCTGCTAAAGAGAGGGGCAGCCTCTGGCTGATTACCCAGTGAAGAAACCCACTGCTGGGGCTGGTGGCCCGAGCTGGGTGACTTTTCTCTGGATGGAGCTGATTTTGGCATGTCACTTTAGGATCTTGTGACCTGCTAAATGACTCTAGTTTTCTTCCAAGGCCTGTGTTTGAGCTAGCAGGTCAGCCAAGCTTTGTCAGTATCAAACATGGAGATCTCCTGTAATGGCGGGGAGGGGTGGCCTTCCCTCCTCTGCTCCCTGAGAAGGAGTGAGGCCATTAGGCTTCTACTCACACCGCATTTTGGTTCCTGGGTCATCTCTGGTCTGTGAACTGCAGGATGAAGATGTCTGCTCCTTGTCGGTTCTTGTTGGTGTTCAGTAGAATACACTCGCGCGCCATGTCTGGCTCCTTTGTCCTGCACTCTCTGTGTTGCAGGTATGGCGGCTATTGCCACCTCCACCACCACTGTAGCCTGCAGTGGCAGCTGCTAGCAAGTGCTCAGATCTGTCTCCTTGCCTGGATTTTCCCTCTGTGGCCTAACTCTCTGTACTGTGATGGTACACTTGGTGTGATTCTCTGGCTTAGGACTGTTCACTGGAACTCTAAAATTCCTTTCTCTCTCTGGCCTGACTCTCTGTCCTGTGATGGCACACTTGGTGTGATTCTCTGGCTTAGGACTGTTCACTGGAACTCTAAAACTGCTTTCTATGCGAGAGTTGTTTAGATTCCAGCTTCTCCTCCGCCATCTTCCCAGAGAGAAAGGTTGGACAAATGGGATTGCATGAAGTTGCAGAACTTCTGCATGGCAAAGGACATAGCTAGCAAGATCAATAGAAAGCCCACTGATTGGGAGAAGATCTTCACTAGCCATACAACGGACAAGGGTCTCATATCTAAAATATACTTGGAACTCAAAAAATTAAATCCCCCAACAACAAATCCTCAAAGAAACAACTGCCCAATAAATAAGTGGGCTACAGACTTGAAGAGAAACTTCTCTGAAGAAGAAAGAAGGATGGCCAATTGACACAGGAAGAAAAAAGCTCAATCTCCCTAGCCATAAAAGAAATGCAAATCAAAACAACATTGAGATACCACCTCATCCCAGTTAGAATGGCTATAATCAAGAACTCTAACAACAACAGATGCAAGAGGGGATGTGGACAGAAGGGAACCTTACTGCATTGTTGGTGGGAGTGTAAACTTGTTCAACTACTTTGGAAAGCACTATGGAGGTTCGTGAAAAGACTTCACATAGACCTCCCCTGTGACCCAACAATCCCACATTTGGGCATTTACCCAAATGTTTAAATACAAGACCACACTAAAGCTACCAGCACAACTATGTTTATTGCAGCATTATTTACCATAGCTAAGATATGGACCCAACCCAGATGCCCCTCAGTAGATGAATGAATCAAGAAAATGTGGTATATATACACAATGGAATTCTATGCCTCCATCAGATAGAATGACATTGCCCCATTTGTTAGGAAATGGAAAAACTTGGAAAAAATTACATTAAGTGAAGTAAGCCAGGCCCAATGAAACATAGGTCCCATGGTTTCCCTTATTTGCAATATCTAGTATATGTATGAGTCGAGCAGAAAAGGTCAGATAATGTGATGTTAGGAAAATGAACCCTTAGATATGTATTTTAATGCTTTTTTATTTCATGCATTTGTTTCTAATGCATTTATAAGATTATCTCTTTGTTGCTTTGTATGTCCCTCCCCCACAGTATAACCCCTGCTTTCACTATATTTGATGTCAGTATAACTTGTGGAGGAGATGGGGAAAAACAAGTCGTTTAAGGATACAGGTGGACCTGTTGCAACAATGAGAAGTACAAGTTGTCATGTAGAAAATGAGCTTTACAACATTGGTGTGGGGGGAGGGGGGAGGATTGGGTGTGGGGGGAGGGGGGAGATTGGGAAGGGATGTGAAGGGTAAACAAAGGAGGAGGCTGCAATGCTTGATAAGAAATGTACACATTATCCTGCCCATGTAATTGTAACCCCTCTGTACAGTATGTTCACAAAAAAAAAATTAAATTTTAAAAAAATAAAATAAAACTTCTTTCTCTGTGAGAGCTTGTTTAGCCTCCAGCTTCTCCTCCGCCATCTTCCCGGAACCCCTTATCATAGTAATTTTGAATTACATTTCTCTAATGATTTCAGTTCACAAACCATTAAGCCAGCGTAGAAGTTGTATTAAACACAACTTTGTTAGCCCACTGGCGATTTTCAGGGCTTTATGGAAAAGATGTCTATTCAGAACTTTTGTCCAATTTTAATCAAGTTTCTTGTTAATCTCATCTTTAATCTCTCTATACAAAATCAATAATTAATTCAAGGTAGTAGATAGAAAAATATTAAGCCACTCCTAACATTTTTCAATTTTCAATAAAATGATATTGCTTAAATCATTTTCTGTTAATGCTTGAGACCATATACTTCAATTTAGTTAGACCTTTAACAAGACTATGTGCATTTTATTTATTTTACGTTAATTGTTCTTTCCAAAGTCTATGTGTATAATTTCCCTTGCTCTCTTTCAGTCTCAATAGTTCAGATTTCAAACTGAAGAATAAATGGAAGGAAGCAAACAAAAAAAATACAGTTCCTCTCATCTGATGATGCCTCTACAAGAAGGAAGAAAGAGTACCTACTTATAAGGAGCTATGCTAGGATATCAAAAAGAGAATTCATTCTTCTAGGTCTTCCTTAAAATGTAAACCACAACATATCGCGAAGGTACTTTTATGTTTTATCAGTTGTTCACATTTTCATATGGACTTCACCTCAGTCTACAACATTCATTCATTATTCTTTCCCTGATACTTTTACAGTACCAAGACGTAAGATATAAGATAACCAGTTTGATTTACAGAATAAGAAGTTATCACCCTGGTTTCCTTGGAAGCAGAACATGGTCAATAGATAACATTACTTTTGGTTTCTCACTACATGTAATGGCTTTTGTAATGCTTATTGCATTCTATTTAGTATTTAAAAAAAAACTGCTGGCTAAACTCACAGCTCCTTCACAGAAGTTTAGGTTAAGTACTTCACAAGTTTTATTTCCCTTAATTCTTAAGATAATATTTGTTATAATGCTAATGTTATTACCATTTTAGTGTTGGGAAAAATTGTAATTAAATGCCTTAAGTAGATGACCCAAAGACATACAGTGAGAAAGGAAATGAGGCAAAGTTTCCAAAAGCCTTTTAGCAGTACACAAAAGGTAGGTAAAATCTCTCCATTCTCTTACACTCTCAATTCAATATTCATATTGTCCAAGAAATAATAGCATAGCAATTAATGTCCATGGTGATTGTTTTCTGTTACATTTTGTCTTCAACACAGACTGTGTTGGTGAGATTGGGTTATCATGTAGAGAGTTGAGCTTATAAATTGAGGAAACTTCCAGTTTCCTTTTTAAAAAGTACTAAAACTTTTAAATATTATCATTAACTGACTTTTAAGAATCAAAAACCTAAAAAATTCATATACAATCACCCAAAATGCTTTCAAAGTAGGAGATGATAAAACAGGACCCTGTGAAGTAAATTTTCTTCTACTTTTGAAATTATTCTGAAAACCTTGTGCTGGATGGTCGCACCTGTTATCCTAACTCCTCCGGACATCTACTCAGGAGCCCGAGATCTGTGGATAACAGTTGGAACCCAATCAGGGCAAAATAAATTCATGATATAATTTTTCAAAAATTTAATGAACTAGCATAGGGCCAAGAATGAAGATGTAGCTTATATAGTACCTCACCAATCTAAGAGGAAAGGCCTAGCAAGACCTTGAAGCCGCGATTTCAAATTCTGAGCATGCCAACAGAAATGCAATTTCCTGTACACACATGCTACTTGCGCGTGCGTGCACACATGCACATACACACATACATCCATTCTAAATATCTTCATATCAGTGTTTTGCATTAATTTCTTTGTTAACGATATTATATAAGCAAAATAAAGGTAATAAACTCCTCCTCTTAGAAAAGATTTATACTTTTTATTGTAAAAATACTGTACACAGGGGTCATATTTACATGAGCTAGGTAATGAGAACAATTCCTAACAAACATTGTTACCTCCTCCTTTATTTTTCCCCTACCATTCCTTCCCTCGCACCTCCACAAGTGCACTCCGCTCCCCCCTTCCCCTGCCTAAATTGTAACGTTCATTTTTCAGCATAGTGTCTTGTGCATCTCATTGTTACAATGGGTCAACCTGTATCCCTATTTAGGCATTTTGTTTTTTTCCTTCCTCTCCCCAAATTAGAAGAGCATATATACAAGATATAGGCGCACCAACTTCAAATACAGTGAAAACAGTTGTTATAGCATGGGGAGGAACCTATAAAAAGACACAAAAAATCACATTGCACATTATAAGTACATTAGAAACAATAGCAAAAAAGAGAAAAATTCTTGTATCCCTATCTTGGGTTTCATTTCCCGTAACATTATGTTATCTGGTCATATGGACATAGCTTTTGACCTTTTCTGCTTATACTATACATATAAAGTTATTGAAAATTAGGGAAACCATGGAACCTGTGTTCTTTTGGATTTGGCTTACTTCACTTAATATTTTTTCCATATCTTTCCAATTTCTAACAAATTGGGTGATGCCATTCTTTCTGATGGAGGCATAGAATTCCATTGTTTATATAAACCACATCCTCTTGATCCATTCTTCTGCTGAGGAGCATCGGGGTTGGTTCCATATCTTAGTTATCTTAAATAATGCTGCAATAAATGTAGTTGTGCTGGTAGTTTTAGGATGGTCTTGTTTGTGATCATTTGGGTAAATGCCTCAAAGTGGGATTTCTGGATCATAGGGGAGATCTATGTGGAGTCATTTGAGGAACCTCCATACTAATTTCCAAAATGGTTGAAAAAGTTTACACTCCCATCAAGAATGCAGTAAGGTTCCCTTCTGGCCACATCCCCTCCAGCATCTATTGTTGTAAAACTATGGAATGCTTCAGGAATTTGCCTGTCATCCTTGCGCAGGAGCCATGCTAATCTTCTCAGTATCATTACAATGTTAGTTTATGTGATGCTGAATTGAGCACAGAATATTTTTTATATATAAAGTGTAATTGATTTTCTTAAACTAGGCAATTCAACAAAAAGTAAGTTTAGAAGAATTGTGAAATTTTAGAACCATGTACTTCTTACATAAGCACACATTTAAGAATAATGTCAAGATGGACATGTCAAAAACAAAATAATTCCAGATATTTGCGGTTCAAGAGATGTGTAGGGGAAATAATTCAATTGTTCTATACAAGGCACATGTCATAATGAACACAGCAGCAAGTGTTAAGGGTTGTTAAAAATTTTAGTGTTTTATATCTATTTAATTTTAGGAATTTGCTTATATATGCCAAAATTAGGACTGTTTGGCAGGTATAAAATTTTCTATAAAGTATTTAAGATTTATGTTAGCAGACATATACTACTAAGTATGTACATTTCAGAATTTATAGAAACTTTGTTAATGAGAAGTTGCAAAGTCTTTGTGTAAAGAAGCAGAATGAAGGGTTAAGACCTGCTAACTACACAGTTCTTGTTAAAATTTAGGGATTCCTTACTTTATATTTTAGCGAGGAACAAGAGATCATATAGGCCATAAACAAATAATGAGATGAGCCATAAATAATAACCTTAGTGTGTAACTTTGAAGACTATTCATAGCCTATAAAAATCTTGTTGAACATCATAATCTTAGGCGGTTTAAAATGTACAGGAATATGAGAAAATAGTAAAATCTAATATGTAGTGCACTTCAAATACTAAAAACACTGGTAATTGTTTTGTTTTTTATTTTATTAATCATTATTTAATTATTGGTTTTCTTTGTAGCATTGTTTTACTTGTTATATAATACAACTTTTTGTTAGTCATCATTAGGAGGTACTTTGAGAAGGTTACTGGGGTGGTCAAACCATTTTTTTATAGGTGCATGTGAATTTACAACTAGGAAAATTAAGAACAAAATATTTATTAAAAAATGATCAAGTAGAGTCTGAATCAGGAGAGTTGATACATGTCCACAACTAAAATCTTACCCCTAGGTTGAAGCAACAGTATTACAGAGTTGAGGCCACAAATGTGAGAGACTGTGTTTTGTTTTGTTTTGTTTTATTTTGACTTTGTTGGTCATGGGGCTTGAACTCTGGGGCCTGAGTGCTGTTCCTCAGGCAAGGCTAGCGCTAACACTTATGGTACAGCACCATTTCCAACATTTTCTACTTACGTTGTGCTGAGGAATCAAACCCAGGGCCTCATGCATGAAAGGCAAGCACTCTACCACTGAGCCAACTTCCTAGCACTTGAGAGACTGTGTTTTTAAAAAAATCATCTAAACAACATTTTCCTTTTGCTTTGGGTTATATAAGGAAATATATAAATATCTTTTTCTATTTTTGTGAATTGTTGTACTTCTAAATTTATAGTAACTTCACCCACTTTATCCTTTTCAAAGTCATGAAATATCTCTGAGAGTTTGCTGCTGTGAAGATCGTTTTTGCATTTATAATTTCTTCTGAGTCACTTTTATTTTTATCAACATAACTTTATATTTCATGTTGATGGATTACAAATATCAAATACCTGCAAATGTACACATAGAGTCTAAAGATAGCAGTATGAATATTCTCATACAGCTCTTGTTTATCTATTATTCACTTTCAATATTATGATATTTCTCTCTCTCTTTCACTCTGTCTCATTTCCTCTCTTTCTCTTCCATGCCCCATGTCTGCTACTTAGAATTTCTGCTGGGCTACTATTATGCTTCAGGATCTACTGGTTTTGTGGGAACATAAAAGCAACCATCGGTTAACCTTGCATTCTTTAAGAGTTATGACAGTGACATGATATTATTCTTTGCCATTCTAAATGGTAAAATAACATATCTAGGAGTTCCTTTTCACTTTTACTTCTACTATAAATTTTATCTCATAGGAATCATTGGAATGGATAAGATACTTTAACCTGTGACCTAAAATTATTTTTCTTTTATTTTTTTAATCTTCTACAAGATTACTTTATATATTTTTAAAAATTTTGTTCTTTTTATTATTTTTTCTTTTTTATTGGGAAAATACTGTACAGAGGGGTTGTAATTACATGGACAAGATAATGAGTACATTTCTTATCAAGCATTGTAGCGTCCTCCTTTGTTTCTCCTTCCCAGAACTTCCCATCCTCCTTGTCCCCCATACCAAATACTTCCCCCAACCAAAGTAGTAAAATTCGTTTTTCGACATAAGTACTTGTACATATTAGTGCTGCAATGCGTCCACCTGTATCCTTATTTAAACGAATTGTTTTTTCCCAATCCTCCCCCACAAATTATACCACCATCAAATACAGTGAAAGCAAGGCTTATACCGTTGGGGAGGGACATACAAAGCAACAAAGAAATAATCTTTAAATATGTTAGAAAAAATCGCATTAAAAACATTTGAATACATATCTTAGGGTTCATGTCCCTAACATCAACCTATCTGACCTTTCCTGCTTGACTCAGACATATACCAGTTGTTGCAAATAAGGTTAACCATGAAACCTATGTTTCTTTGGGCTTGGCTTACTTCACTTAATATAATTTTTTCCTAGCCTTTCCATTTCCTAACAAATGGGGCAATGTCATTCTTTCTGATGGAGGCATAGAAATCCGTTGTGCATATATACCACATTCTCTTGATCCATTCATCTACTGAGGGGCATCTGGGTTGGTTTCATGGTAAATAATGCTGCAATAAACATAGTTGTGCTGGTAGCTTTAGTGTGGTCTTATTTGTGATCATTTGGTGAAACGCCCAAAAGTGGGATTGCTGGGTCATAGGGGAGATCTATGTAGAGTCTTTTGAGGAACCTCCATACTGCTTTTCAACATGGTTGAACAAGTTTACTCTCCCACCAAGAATGCAGTAAGGTTCCCTTCTGTCCACATCTCCTCCAACATCTAACAGCCTCTTCAGTAGATGGTGCTGGAAAAATTGGTTAACTACTTGCAGAAAAATAGCTAGATCCTTATATATCACTCTGCACCAGAATCAACTCCAAATTGATCAAATACCTTGGAGTCAAATCAGACACTCTGAAAACATTACAGGATGGAAAAGGAGAAACCCTAGGTCTCCTCGGCACAAACCAAAATTTCCTTAATAGAGTCCCAGAAACACAACAAATCAAAGAAAATTTGGGCAAATGGGATTGCATGAAATTGCAGAGCTTCTGCATGGCAAAGGACATAGTTAGCAAGATCAATAGAATGTCCTCGGATTGGAAGAAAATCTTCACTAGCCATACAACAGACAAGGGTCTCATATCTAAAATCTACCTGGATATCAACAAATTAAATCCCCCAACAACAAATCTTCAAAGAAACAACTACTCAATAAATAAGTGGGCTAAAAACTTACAGAGAAACTTCTCTGAAGATGAAAGAAGGATGGCCAATCGTCACATGAATAAATGCTCAACCTCTCTAGCCATAAAAGAAATGCAAATCAAAGCAACATTGAGATACCACCTCACCCCAGGTAGAATGGCTATAATCAAGAATTTTTTTCTTTTACAAGCAACCTTTTTTCTTTTATTATCAGTTAGTAACTACCTGTAATGAAAAAAATCTATCCTATGGAAAGTAGACCGAAGTTGTTCACAGGGATGGTCAAAAACTAATGGGGGAAGTGAGTACAAAGGATATCCATAATAGATCACAGATCTGCAGAGCAATTTATCATGTACATTTTGTGAGAATGACAATGTGCTAGGAACTATAGATTAAATCACTGAACATCTGATATACATATATATGCACATATATTTATATTTGTATATTCATTTATATATGCATATATGTGTGTATATGGCCTTATGTAGGTTCACTTGCACGTTAGCATACACACAAATACACACTTATATATACAAATGTAAACGTGCACACATAGAGAAAGATACATAATTATAGCCAACACAATTTTCACTAGTTGTTGAATATGCCTTAGACGGAATGCTTGGAACCATTTCAAATTTGATAATTGCAATTCGATGCTATTCCAAGTAGATAAACCTAGGAGATTCTTTTCTCCACTCTTGGTAAAAGGAAGAAGTGAATGTGTGTCTCAGGTCTATAGATTAAACATAGAGAATTAAAGCCCAGGTAGAGCTCAAGGCCAGGAGTTCAAATCCCAGTACCTGCACAATATAAAAAAAAGGAGTCCTTTGTCTTTGAAAAGGGATATTTTTTCAAAAATGAATACCCAGGACAATTTTCAAGGTCCAAAACTCTTCGAAAGGCTCTTTCACATCTTAAACTGATTCCTCTCCTTGATTCACATTATGGAAAATAGGAGTCACACTTCACATTAAAAAGTATATGCATTGTTGAACAGTTCTTACCATTTTTAATGTAAAAGAAGCATGAGAGAGGAATTCACCTCACTTATGTGAGTTAGGTTTGACTCACTGACAGACTTTTGTAAGTAAATGAGGGTCTGTTTACATGTAAAAAATCTATACAGATGGTTTCCTAGGAGAGTGAACAAGCTAGCTGTTGTCCAAGTTTGAATTAGAGTAATTTATTCCTATGATATGGAATATCGTAGGAAGCTCATCTCATAGAACACTATACAGACAGTAATTTCAAAAGGATGAAAAACCCATTTCTATATTGTAAACAGCCAGGTTTTCACAAGCAAAAAACAGTTTCCTGAGCCAAGAAAATATAAGTTAGAGAAAAAGGGACTGTGCTAAATAAAGGTAATGACTTAGTGACAGGTGTAAAACTGTTCTGTAATCACAACTAAACTATAAATTTTTATCATGTCCCTAACAAGAATCTCCAAGATAGGCCTTGTTAAATCTGTCATAGAGGACTGGGTTTATGCAATTGTCAGTTTTGTTAGGGTCCAATATCTTCTACATTCGCTTGGGTTGCAAGCTGATTTAAAACTTTGGCAAAATAGTAGAATACAACTGTAACATTATTATGGATGTTGACTCTGGCATGGAATTAATTTCCTCTTTAATCTGACAAATTAATATATCAAAGAACATAACTTCTCCAACTAAATATCAGACCTAACTAAACATACAACCAGAAAAGTCATCATGCAAGCCATATTGCAGCTGGGGTAAAAGAAAAATCAGTCATACTGATTCTCTATTTATTTTGAACGTTGTTTTTTTTATAAATTATTTCCTTTATCTTGCATTTTTCAAACATTGTGTTAAATGCTGTATATCTTGGTAACTAAATTTGGATGCCTCCTTAAATTTTGAGTAAAATATCTCACTTTAGTTCCTAACCCATGAAATGAGGTTGTTTGAAAACAAATGCTAATAACCACTGTTTATAATACACAAGATCTCATAAGCATGATTTCAGGAAGCATAGGTTAACATTTTGATATTGTGGTCACGTGACTGATGAGGTCTATCTGCATGAGTATAGTTGTACATAGATTCCTCAACCTAAATTTAGCCACTGTTAAAAAATGTTTATATCTCTATCTTTCACCCATCAGAGATGAAACCTGAGTATAAAGTCTAAGGAAAATGATAAGGTAAGAATTTAGCTTTTCTGGATATAAAGTAAACAAAAATGCAGCATAAACTAACTCATGGTTTTAAAGTCAACCTATGTCTCTAAAACATGTTAACAAATTCCCTACAATGTGTAGCATTCTCAAGAAGGGAATGGGGAATGTGAGAAGAGGACTAAGCAAGTATTATTTTCAAATATACATAATTTGGGTTGACCTCTTTTTTTCGTTAGACGCATTTTTGATAAAACTGTTTGAATAATTGATTTCCTGTTCAGGTATAATATATCCTAGTTGTATTTACCAAACTACATTCAGAAAATGGCATATAGTAATTAAGTAAAGACAACTTATTCAATAAATAGCAAAAAGTATATACCTATAGGGTAATATTTGAACAGTGCATTGGAAATATTCTAATACAATAATTAATTTAACAATTTCATATTGACATTAATTAACTAGAATATCTTTATGCTAATTGGACAAGATTGTCTTTCTAAATGAGCAAAACCTATTACTCCTATTACTTTATCAGGGAAATATGTTAACAAAAAATGGAAAATAACATATGACTGTACAACAACTCCAATGCATTTTTGACTTTTTATTAGCAAATGTTAATTTCACAAAGTATTTTATTGTGTTATACACATACATCCATATAATGTAGCTTGCTAAATTTTTTCCTTTTATAAATTTCATTATCCTATTTTTATACTTATGTTTTATTATGTCATTATACTAACCTAGGAAATATTTGAACATATTTACTCCACAATATTTCTCTTCATCTCCTCTCTTACATTTTTTTCCAAATTTTTCTTTTACCCCAGCTGCAATATGGCTTGCATGATGACTTTTCTGGTTGTATGTTTAGTTAGGTCTGATATTTAGTTGGAGAAGTTATGTTCTTTGATATATTAATTTGTCAGATTAAAGAGGAAATTAATTCCATGCCAGAGTCAACATCCATAATAATGTTACAGTTGTATTCTACTATTTTGCCAAAGTTTTAAATCAGCTTGAGTAACTTGGGTCTTTTTTGAATCTAACTAAATAGGTATGCAATTTTGTCAGTACTAGATTTTGACCACCATTTATTAAAATATTATTTTCAATTCTCTCTTTTCATGAGATTTTTAATTTCATTTATATAATGTGCTGATTTTTCCTTTAGATAACACATATTCAGTCTTCTAAAAGCAGTGTAATTTGGAGTAGTTTTAAATTATGTACTTCATGTACACTGCTCAGATTCTTTGCATATTTTGTTCTTGATAAGTCAGTAGTATTTAGTTCTCATTATGGATATTTTGGACTTAGTAATTGCATTTCTGAAATTTTTAAGTATGTCATGATTTTTGTGATTTGATACTGTAGCAACTTTTCTTTTAAATATGTACAGATCTTGCTTCACATACAGTTACATTTGTTTTAAACAATTTGATTCATTCAAGGGACTTGCTATATTAGGTTCATCCAGATGAATTTAATTACAAATTAGCACAACCTTATTTGTGAGAGACAGTTATCCTTATAGTTCTACTCAAATTAACATGTATTTGAAGGCTTTGTACTTAAAAAAATAAAGTGGGCACAATATCTTTTTGTTCCTGGTGAAGTTCCAATTTGTTGGTTGTTTTCCAGCTGTGATGACTTCAACATATGTGTGTATTTTATTTCAATTGTTTTGTGTCTATATTTTGTTTCATATAATAGAAAATACAAAAAGAATCAATGATATAGAAGTTTTCCAAATAGAATTCTAAGAGATACTTCAATTTTTGTGACAACTGGGAATAGGGAGATCTTCTTAGTGGAGGGGTTAGCAAAATAACAGAGACGTTGTTTGACGTAATTTGAATTCTGCCTCATCTTGCCTAACTATTTTTAATGGTAATACTTCAAATTTTTTAGTGGAAAGAAAATAATTTTATGTGGATGAACTCAGAATTTTTGGTTTAATTGGGACACACTAAACATTCATATTTGTTTTTTTTGCATTTCTTTTTTTTATTGTGAAAATACTGTACAGAGGGGTTGCAATTAGATGGGCAAGATTATGAGTACATTTCTTATCAAGCATTGTAGCCTCCTCCTTTGTTTCCCCTTCCCATCCCTTCCCATTCATATTTTATTTTTAACTCTAAATTTTTTCCTTAGTTTAAAACCACAGATGTGAATTTGTAATGTTAAAATAGCACCTAAAATTTATATGAAATTGTCGAAATTATTTTCACTTCACACTATATGCAATATAGAATGTAATAACAATAGTGTGTGAGATAGTATGTAATAATTGACTTTGGTGAAAATCCATTACAGTGGATTTTTGTGAAATACAGAGTAATGGTAAGAATTATATTTGATTCTATTAAAAAATTCACAGTTACATCTAAAAGTAACTCATAGTTATAAACTAATACTGAAAAAATAAGATTGTTTATTGGAAAAAGCCAGAAGTTTCAATAAGCTTGCTTTTTAAAAAATTGACTTGGATTTGAGCTTTGGTGACTGTAATCTTAGCTACTCAGGATTCTGAGATCTGAGGATCGTGGTTCAAAGCCAGCCTGAGCAGAAAAGTCTGTGAGATTCTTATCTCCAATAAACCACCTAAAAACAAGAAATGGCACTGTGGCCCAAGTGGTACAGTGGTAGCATTGAGCTGAAGAACTGATGGACAATTCCCAGGCCCAGAATTCAAGCCCCATGACCGACAAAAAAATTGACATGGATTTTGACTTTATTATTTTATGATTTTTTATGAGTGTTTGTTCAGTGAAAAATGTCATTGGTGTTTATATATTGTGTTGGCATAAAATGAGCCTGCTATTATCTTAATTTAGCCAAAAAAAAACTCTGATCCTATGACAGCATAAATTTTATGGGAAATGGTTAAGACAAGGATGCCTTTCTGAAAAAAATATTTATATCACCCCCCAAAAAACAAGAACAAAAGAAAACATGTGCCAGGACTAAGTCTGTCAGTTTGTTTTAACTTTTAATCAAAAATTAAACTAATACTTGATAATATTTTATTAACGCATTTAAATTTTCATCTTTCTCATTTAAGATTCACTTTAAAAAGAAATTCAAAAGGTGACAGTGTTTTTTCCTTACTTTTTCACAGACATGATTATTTCATCATTATACTGTATAGCCCAATATACCCAGAAAGTATTTGTTAAGGAAAAAAAATAATTCCAATTCTTTGGTTTGCTTCAGTCTGTATTGAAAGCTGCATACCACATCTTATCCACCATATTGTCAGTCTTCTCATTTGATACATTTCAATAAGTTTCTATCAGCCAGCAAAGTTTTACAAACAACATGCTTTCATTCATTGTGCTTTCCAAAATATATCTCATAAATGTCAACAACGAAGCACAACCTGAAATATCTGTGGATTTTTCTACTTAGGGTATAATCACATTCCACTACTTAGAACCTGCTGTTCACAGGCATTAATTGCTCTGTCACTTCCATGCTTTAGAACAGCAGCATTTGTTAGTGGCATACATTTTTATGTGTTTACCACATCTCGTTTATTTTCAGCAAGAACTGTCTTCATGGAAGTTGGTAATAGATGAGGTTTTCAATCATGTGGTTTAATAGGCCTCTGTGGATATAGAATACCCATTTACGTGACTAAATATTTAAATTAATACCATAATTATTTCCTTTGATTTTCTGGATAAGTGTTCTAAAATCTAGGTATTTTTAAAAGAAATATTGTACATTGTTTCCTTGATGACAACATAATTATAAGACTTTAAATGCTCATATACCATGGCCATCTTAAATGAGGTGGATGTACTAGGGTTTGCATGAAAAACTTTTGGGACAGCATTGATGTTTGAATCTTGGATGGGATTTGATTGGGATTGTGGCAGGCTTTCATGGTTTGAGAAGAAAAACAAAAGGCCATACTAATACTTTTATCCTCTACATTGTTGTATTCGTTTATTCATACACACATACAAACACACAGATAAACACATATGTTGTATGAAGACTGCAAGAAAATATTTTAATAGGAATTCCATAAAATATTTAGTCTACTGAGATCTGATTAGAATTTATAGAAATATCTAGTTGCTTCCACCCCTGGACAAGTCATTATCAATGGTGAAGATATGGCCATTTGCTTTTAGAATGCCCCAGAAAGACCTACGTGTTAAAGAAAAATGACTTTCTATTTCCTCCCAGACTGTGGAGAATACCTGAATAGTTCTTCTGGAAATTAAATTCTTTAGAGTGAAACACATGAGAACTAGATTCTCATCTACTTTCTTCTTTTATCTTCTAATCATTCTAGGTCAAAACATTTCTCTTTGACATACTCCCGACCTTGACATTGTCTTGTCACAGGCCCCAAAATCAATAAAACCAACTGAACATACACTGAAACCTTCAAAGTTCTAAATCTGAGTAAGCCTTCCTGCTTAATAAATGAACAATAACACTTATTGTGGTAGGTTATAAAGCTAACACAGAAGTTTAGTCTTTCTAACACTGAAGAGTACATTAGAATATGCTTCATTATAAAATATCTAACTCTATGTTGTATTTTGTGTTTTTGTTTCTGTTGATCCCAGGGCTTAAACTCAGGGCCTGGATGGTGCTTTTATGTTGAAGGCCAGTGCTCTACATACCATTTGACCTAGAAATCCATTTCCCTTGGTGGTTAATTGGAATTAATTATCGAATGATCGTTCCTACTCCAAGCTGTCTTCACACTGTAATCTTCAGATCTCAATCTCTTACCTAGCTAAGATTACATCCTTGAACAACTCTTACCTAACAATGTTTCATATTTTGTAGAATTCCAATTCTCATTGTATATTTTGTAGAATTCTAATTCTCAGCATTGTATAGATGCTCCTACTACAACATAAAAATTAAGACATACTAAAGATATTTGCAAATTATATAATGGAGGTCTGCTCATTTTGTGACAATATCTGTGCTCATTCTCATCATTCCTTTATTTACTACACCATCAGCCTTCTAAAATCAGCTTCATTTCCTGGAGAAGATTACCAATCAGTCCAGCCAATATCCACCCAGAGGGTTTTAAAACAAGCTTTAAGGAAGGAAGATAACATGAAGTGGTGACTACAGAATTTCTATGGAGAACTAGAAGGTTATCAAATTATATCTAACATCTTTCACATTTCTACCTTCCTTCTCATAATTAGGAAAGCATTGACTAACACTATAAATGTATTGCATTTAGAACTTAAGGATCAATTTTTTTCCAACCTGAAGCCTTCTTTTCCATGATTTTTGAAATAAACTTTTGGGAGATTTTTTTTTATTGTGATCCGATTCCATCCAAAACAAAGCCATGTATATCAAGAAAGCCAATGTTTTCAGCTCAAGAGTACTAAACTTAAGAGGGAGAAAATTAAGGTTAACTATATATGTTAAGCACAAATATAGGCAATATCAAGACATTTTGAAATTGTATAGCTTAGTGGATAAAGTGGCTCAAACCTGTAATGTTATCTACTTGGGCATCAACAATTAGAGAATTCCAGTTCCAGGGAAGCCTAGACAAAAAAAGAAGTTTCAGAAACTAACCATTTGCTGGGTGCAATGTTTTATGCTTGTTTTAGTAGGACTGCAGTCCAATCCGGCCCAGGCATAGTGATACTACCTCAAAATAAGCAATCCATCTACAATCTGCAGGTATGGCATTAATGGAGATGCTATTTCACAAGTATAGTGTTTTAGGTTCAATCCTCCAATACCACTAGGAATTTAAGTGTGTGCCACCAGACAGGGGAATAGAATTTCAACATGTGTATCTGGAAGGAGTTACATCATCCAATACATTTGAAATTTTTTCTTTAACTTAGTGTGATATATCATTTGGATATTATTTCATAGAAGATAATAACTTAAGGACAAGCTTATAACATGTGAATTATGTGAATGAATAATTATACTGATGGCAAAGTGAAGTAAGATTGTTTAGTGGCTCTTGAATCACATCACAGGTAACCATGTAAGCATGGTAAAGCCTTTCGAAGGCCCTTATGAAGTATTTGAACAATCTCTGATGAGTTAATTGCTTTCAGAAATATTCGTTTGAGCCAACAAATACAGATCTTTGATTTTAATTACGGTCTGCTAGTAGACTCTCACAGACGAAAAAATCAGAGGATGTTAATTTCTCTGATAAAATACAAAATAAAAATTTTATAATTAATATAACATGAAGACTGTAATATTAAATGAATATCAATAATAATAAATTAATAAATATTAATAGCACTCTTATTACTAGTATTCATATTCTATAATATATTGACATCCTTTGGTTACCTCAAATTTTTGAATATTTATAACTAAATGTAAATTGTTTGCAAATAGTTATTTGATGATGTTAAAAATGAGAAAAAGATTTGTATACATATTTACTAAAGATGCAAACAGGTTCACCTGTTTTTTTCTGATCCTTCTTTTGTTGGTTTCATTCATGCATGCGGAACAGGCAGAGAAAGGAAAATTGCAAACTTGCATTTACTAGGGTTAATTACATGAAGTTTATTTTGGGCTAAATAGCAGATTTTATAAATTAAATTGTTTTTGTCCCTTCCTTCCTCCCTTCCTTCCTTTGTTCCTTCATTCCTTCCTTTTTTCCTTCCTTCCTTCTTTCTTCTTTCCTTCCTCGTTCCCTCCATCCGTACCTATCTCTCTTTCTCTCTTTTCTTTCTTTCTCTTGTTTCTTTCTCTTTTTCTTTCTTTCATTTTCTTCTATTCTTCCTTTCTTTTTTTACTCAGAATATTTCTTATTTTTGGGGAGAGGTCCGGTCGTGGGGCCTGAACTCTGGGCCTGGGCGCTGTCCCTCAGCTCTTCAGCTCAAGGCTAGCGCTCTACCACTTGAGCCACAGCGCCACTTCCGGCTTTTTCTTTTTGCTTATGTGGTGCTGAGGAATTGAACCCAGGGCCTCAGGCATACAAGGCAAGTGCTCTACCACTGAGCCACCTTCCCAGCCGCCCCTCAGAATATTTCTTATGGCTACAGCAATAATACCAACTATTGTACAACAAGATGTTATGAGTAATTATAAATATACTTGATTAATTTTAATTTTAATAACCTATGTTTAATCTAAGAAAAATTTTACTAAAAGCAACCCACCAAAGTTGCAGGATATGTAAAAAATACTACTGTTCATGATATTGTTTATTTCTTGAAAATAAAATAAGAATTTAGACATAATATTGTGTGTGTGAGTGTGTGTGTGTTGTTCTTGTGATTTGAACTCAAGACCTATCCCTGGGTTGGGAAGGTGGCTCAGTGCTAGAATGCATGCCTTCCACACATGAGGCCCTGGGTACGATTCCTCTGCACCACATAAGCAGAAAAATTCGGAAGTGGCTCACGTGGTAGAGTGCTAGCCTTGAGATGAAAAGCTGAGGGACAGCACCCAGGACCAGATTTCAGGCCCCACAACCGACAAAAAAAACCAAGACCTATCCCTTAGTTGTTTTTTTCCCCCCTCAAGGATATTGCTCTAATATTTGAGTCACAACTCCACTTCTGGCTTTGTGTGTGTGTTGTGATGAGTGTTTATGATTAATTGAGATGCGTCTCACAAACTTTCTTCCCAAGGCTGGCTTTTAAAAAATTATTTTTAATTAAATAATTATTCTTATTGTGAAAATACCGTACAGAGGGGTTACAATTACATGGGCAAGGTAATGAGTACGTTTCTTATCAAGCATTGTTGCCTTCTCCTTTGTTTCCTCTTCCAACCCATCCCGTTTCACACCGCCCCCCATCCCCCCAGGGCTAAAGTTTGTAAAGTTTGTTTTTTGACATAACGATTTTTACATCTCATCGTTGCAATGGGTCGACCTGTATCCCTATTTAAACGGTTTATTTTTGCTCTTCCCCTCCACAAATTATACCATCATCAAATACAGTGAAAGCAGGGGATATACCGTGGGGGTGGGACATGTCTGAAACAAGCAGAAAAGGTCAGATATGTTGATGTTAGGTGAAATGAACCTCAAGATAAGTATTCAAATGTTTTTTTTTTCTTTCTTGTGATTGTTTCTAACATATTTATAAGATATTTTCTTTATTGCCAAGTCTGACTTTGAACCCCAGCTTCCTGAGTAGTGAGGATTACAAGCTTGAGATATTCATATTCAGCACACATATAATATATTTAACAATAAAATCAATTTCTTATTCTTTGAATTCTAGAGGCTCAATTTAAGAAATTAACATTTAGATATTTATTTAGTTATTAAACCTGAACCTGCAGTGTGAAAAAAAGTTTTCATTTTTATGAAAAAATATATACTCGAAGATTTAAATGACAGAATCTTTGCACAAATTGAAGTACTCTAAATTCAAAAGCAACAACGGGATCGTTAAACAAATTTCTCATGTAAACTAAAAGCAATAGGCTCTGTCAGGGTGAATTAAGCAATTTTTCATTAAGGATTATCTACTGTGGTCACATGATTTTCTCTTCTTTTAAACTTAATCTTTTTGAAATAAAATATAGATCCATACTTTTTTGAATATATAAAAATCTTAGTTACTGCTCATGTGTTTCTGAGGTTTGATTACCAAAACACTTCAGCAAAACACTGAATTTCGTGTATTTTATGTTAACAGTGATTTTTAGACATTGAATCAATCTCAATATGAGATAAAGCAAGATATTCCATGACTTATCCGTTTATCCTATAGACTTGAATATAACTTATTTTTGAATGTTAGGAAATTCATATTATACCTACTCTATAAAATAATTAAGAAATTAATGATTGTAATAGTATTTATTTTTCCTTCAAGTAGAAAGAACTTCATTAGATGACAAAATCTTGAATGAAAATGTCATAAAATTATGAAAAATTCAAGTCATTATGAGTTAGATGAAGTAGTCACTTTTTAGGTCATAAAATGAAATATCTTGAAGCTTCCTTATCTGTTAAATGTATTTGCACTCAAAATATCGCTCCAGCAATTTTATAACCAAAACACCTCCATGCCAAATAGCTTCTCTGATTAATTCAAGTAAATATTTAGGAACAGAAGTTATCACAATGTATAGGAATATCTACCCACCACTCTAGAAATTAAATCTGAAATCTTAAAGGATTGAGATTAATAATTAACTTTCACTATGTTTCCATAAAGAGGTGAACCCTTTCAAGTCAGCATAGTTGTAGAGATTTGGTCACCGAGAACTTGTAGTCAAAAAGTATGTTAAGGTCAAGTCCTTTCCTCCTCTTCCTTCTTTTTCTTCTCTGTCTCCTTTTCCTTCTCCTTTTCCTTCTCCCTCTCCCTCTTTCCATCCTTTAGTTTCTCCCTCTCCCACTTCTATGTCACTTCTTTTTTTTTTGGGGGGGGGGTCCGGTCATGGGGCCTGAACTCTGGGCCTGGGCGCTGTCCCTCAGCTCTTCAGCTCAAGGCTAGCGCTCTACCACTTGAGCCACAACACCACTTCCGGCTTTTTTCTTTTTGCTTATGTGGTGCTGAGGAATCGAACCCAGGGCCTCGAGCATGCAAGGCAAGCGCTCTACCACTGAGCCACCTTCCCAGGCCCCTGTCACTTCTTTTTTACTTCCTGGATTCCATGAATACTCATACTCCATCACGTGTTCCTGACATGGGGTACTGTGCCACCACCAACCCAAAACAATTAAGAAACATAAACTGAAATGTATAAAATCAGAAGCCAAGATTAATCTTTCCCCCTTTTAAGTGAATTTTATAAAGTATTTTGTCATGTTAATAGGAGACTATCACAGCATGCTCTCATTTATTATAAGTGATAAGATTTACTAGAAAAAAAATTTGACCAACATCTCCCTAATGAAATGATTGATTAAATTAATATTATATTAGGAAAAATCTACTTTAAAATATCAGATATACTTCAATAAGTGGCAAAAAAAATCACATTTACACTTTGCTATGACAAAACAGCAGAATTCAATCTGTTCCTCAAGGAAATTGACCTATAATTGGCAGTATTGTCAATTTCATAAATGTTAGAAGACTATAGAAAAAATTTCAACTCAAACTGCATGATATAAAATTTACTTTGTCCCCTGTATACTATTTCTAGTTCCCAAAATGACTTGTATTTTATCACATTTTTAATTAACTTTAAGTAGTCTTATGGGAGTTATTGCTGTTTGACAAAGCAGTTTATGAATAGTGTTTAGTGAGGTTTTTTTTTGTTTGTTTGTTTACTTTTTTGTCTTCGGAGGTTTGAACGCTGGGCTGGGAGCTGTCCCTGAACTTCTTTGGATGAATGCTAGAACTCTATCACTTGAGACATAGCAGCACTTTCAGATGTTTCTGAGATTTAATTGGTGATAATAATCTCACAGTCTTTCCTGCCTGGGCCGTAATCAAACCTCAATCCTCAGCCTCCTGATTACCTAGAATTACAGGCGTGAGCCACTAGTGCCCGGCTTAATACAAAGGAACTTTTTTTGGCTAGTCTCAGGGCTTGAACTCAGGGCCTTGTCAATGTCCTTAAGCTTCTTTTCCTCACGCTAGTACTCTGATTTGTGTCATAGTGCCAATTCCAGCTTTTTTGTTTATGTAGTACTGAGGAATCAAACACCGGGCTTCACACATTCAAGGCAAGCAGTTTATCATTAAGACAAATTCCATGGTCAATACAATGCATATTGATCATCATTATCACTCATCCTTCTCAATCCTATCTCATCCCTCAATTTACATAATTTTGTAGAATATTCACTGACTCGCAATGTCATGTATGGTCACTAAGAGAATATATCACAGATCACATTTTATTGATAATCATATTCATCAATGCACTAAAGTTATGCATTATATAATTCTGTGATTTTAAATTGTAAATTTTTACACAGATTCACCGACTACTATTCTAAAATTTTTCCTAAGGATAATGCAAATGCAATCTGTGATCCTTCAATAAAGTACAATGATTCTTAGAATGTTAAAGATTTGGAGTAAGAACATCACTTTCAGTTCTAGAACATTTTATCATCACTATCCTCTCAAAATACTCCAATATTTATTAGTAAACACTTCCTGTCATTATTTCAACCTACCCTCCCTTTAGCAGATATTATTTCATATTCTACCTCTACAGATGTGCCAATTTTAAAAAGCTCATATAATTAGAAAATGCAGTCTATTTTATCTATTTCTCCCATGTAATGTTACTATTTCCAAAGTAAGTCCATCTAAATTTTTCTCATAGATAGAGCATATTGTTTTGTATGCATGTATATAATGGTATTATATCCTCAATGGGCATTTAAATATTTTATTATATGTTATTGTAAAAGGTTTTGCTATGTATATTCTTGTACATGTGTCTCATTGGACATATGTTGAAATATATTTTGTATATAAAATTATGATTGAAAATGCTATATCATAGAGACAACTCTACGTGTAATATCTTAAAGTTTGCCAGTATGTTTAACAAACTGAAAATATCATTTTAAATGCCAAGCACCAATGTATAAGGATTCCAATTTACACATAATGGTTGTGCAAAGGTATCTTATTGTTTCTATTTCCACTAATCTCTATATGTATGCAATGTCGTGGTATGTTATGATACTTCCATATATTCCTTGGTTGTTGTTATATTACTATAGAGATATGTATTTGGATTTTTGATAAATTATTCAGGATGGTTAAAGTTTTTCAATGGCATTAATATGCTCTTAATATATTTCTGATTCGTCTCTTTAAATAAATGTATATGTACACACTATGTCTGTATATATACAAATACCTATATATATGTAAACATATTTAAGAATATAAAGATGTGTACATACATGTATATAAACATATTTGTATATTATTATTTTCATTTGTCTGTAAGTTATCATTTTACTTTATTTATCAAACATGTCCTTTATTGATTTTATTTTATTGTTACAATGTTGCACAGAGAAGACGGGCGCCGGTGGCTCATGCCTGTAATCCTAACTACTCAGGAGGCTGAGAACTAAGGATGGTGGTTCAAAGCCAGCCTGTGCAGTAAATGTCCATGAGACTCTTATCTCCAATAAACCACCGAAAATGAGAAGTGGCACTATGGCTTAAGTGGTAGAGATTTAGCCTTGAGCTGAATAGCTGAGGGAGACTTCAGGCCCACGACTACCACCACCAACAACAATAAAAAGTATACTGACTCAAAAAGCAATAGTATTAAGCAGTCTTAAAGATGGGCTCAAGTCTAACATTTTAGTATTATCTTAGATAACAGCAGCCTTCTAGTTCAATGAGCCATGAGCCTTCAAACTGTTGACCGAATTTCTTAATTTAGACAATCACTATAAGTATGTATTTTCTCAACCCTCTTTCTTTCATTTCACCACAGAATCTCAATTTTTCCTTTATATCATACTTGAATACCAATGTCTTTGGAAGATATTTATTAATTGGTGTATATTAATTGTGCAAAAAATCTTATTGAAATATTTTACACTCTCACATATTAATGAAGGGGTTGATTAACCTGTTTCTGTCTTTCTCCATTCCCATTGCCCTTTATTTTTCAACTGTTTTTTGTGAATTTCTTTGTGCTATCTTCACACATTGTCAAAATGTATTAAATTGAAAATTATAAAATGCTGAATATAAAAGCAAAAATTTAAATAAATTGAGACTTATCTTTTTTGTGGGTTGGAGGATACAATTCAGCAAA
The DNA here is from genome assembly GCF_019054845.1 of Dipodomys spectabilis. Taxonomy (NCBI): domain Eukaryota; kingdom Metazoa; phylum Chordata; class Mammalia; order Rodentia; family Heteromyidae; genus Dipodomys; species Dipodomys spectabilis. The sequence goes on from NW_024870986.1 coordinate 1,380,184, forward strand.
GATATAAATTGTCTCCTCCCCTTTTTTTGTTCATTCATGAGGCTTGAAATCTGGTCCTGGGCACTGTCCCTCTGTTCTTCAGTTCAAAGTGAATAATCTACTCATTGAGCAACTGTGCCACTTCTGGTTTTCTGGTGATTATTTATACATGAGAGTCTTATGGACATTCCCGTTCCAGCTGACTCTGAACTGAAATCCTCAGATCTCAGCCTCCTAGACAGCTAGAATTACAAGTATGAGCCAACAGCTCTCAGCTTCACAGTTTTATTTAAGTTTATGACAATTTCTAAAAACACCTGACCAGCACTCTGAGTCATTGAAAAAGAATAATAAACTGGAATATATTGCTCTTTCTAATATTAAAGCTGTTAGTGTAAATTTGTTATATTTGTAGAGGAAATAATACACAGCTTAATAGGTCTGTAGGGCACCAGATTAGATCCACATAAATATTATCAAGGAATATTTAATAAGGGGTAAAACCAAACATTTGTGGAATGACATTCTCTTTAATAAGGGGGATAGATTAGACAGTATTTGGGAGAATTAAAAAGTGAACATTTAGTTAAACATAACAATTTATTCAAGCAGGATTTATTTATTTATTAACTTCAAACAGGATTAAAACGTGGTATATAAAACAAAAAGAGTTTTTTTAAATGTAAAGCAAAGGAAGATTTCTTGGCAATTTTGGAGATGAAATATTCTAAAATTTGGCATTAAAATTGTAAGAAAGGAAAATGATACAGTTCAACTCCATAAAAGTGTAAAACAATTTAGTCTGTGAAAGCTCATATACAAATAGTGAATAGTGGGAGCAGGTGGTTCATGTATCTCATCCTAGCTACTTCAGAGGCTGTGATTTGAGTATTGCAGTTTGAAGCCAGCCCACAAAATAAAGTTCCTGAGAATCTTATCTCTGATTGATCAGCCAAAAATGTCAGATGTGAGGCATGACTGAAATGGTAAATTAATAACAAATTGTAACAAATCTCAGGGACGCTGAGTTCAAGCCTCAAGACGATACATACATGTACAAAAGTAATAATAGTAATACTATGATGATGATGATGAAGGGTACCCATAGTCAAGGATAAAATATTTGCAACTCCTACACCTGAAGAATGCCTCAAATCTAGACTCTACAGATAACTCTTAAAAACCTAATGTTAAAAAGAACATAAATTAGAAACAAGCAAAATACATCTTGTGAAACATATGCACAAGAAAATCATCATCAGTCCTCAAGTAAATGCATATTGAAACTAAAATGACATCATAAAACATGTACGAGTATTACTTCACATAATACAATAATGACCATTATAAATGGTGTCAAGAAACAGAAACTGGATGTTCGCAAGAATGTCAAATGGGAAAGCCACTTCTGAAAATATTTTGACAGGTCCCTAGAATAGAAATATGCAACCACCCACAGAATAGTACAGGAATTGAGCTCTTTAGGCTTTGTCTCATAAAAATAAAATGTAACATTCACCCAAAGGCCAAAACACAGAGGATTATAGAAGCATTATTTCCTCTAGTCTAAGAAATGGAAATCAATTCAGGCTTTCTTCAGGTGAATGGGAAACGAATTGTGCTACATTCTCTAATAACAGAACCAAAAGGCAATTAGAGTGAACACAATACCATATTAAGACATACAATAACTGGGAATAATCTACCATAGATTTGAAGGCAATCTTAAAAACTTAATTATTGCATGATGTAGAAGTTAGAGAAAAAATGTGTTGGTTGGCAGGATGAAACAGGTTTGGGATGGGAAAAAGAGAAGTAGTGGGTTTAAGTATAAAAGGGAAACATGATACAGACTTATTTTTGGTAAAGTAATGTACCTGTAAATATTGTATATTCATATAGAGTTGATAAAATTATATTGGAATTAATATATGCACAAAGTAATTAAAGTAACTAAAGTTTGCATAAGGTACTTGTTAAATATTGTACTACTTCTGATGAATACTAGTAATATTTAAATAAGTTGGAAAAAGTTTTCAAGTGGTTTATCTGTGTTTTTACATCTTAAAGATCCATACTAACCTCAATAGAATTTAATGATATCTAGAAAACAGAAGGCAATATTGAATGTTTGCATTGAAAACTAGTTTGAGTTCAAGCTTGAGATGCAGTATACCTTGCTAATTAGAAGATTTGGAAGACTGATATCAGGGGAAATTTTGACAAAAAAAATCGTGAGTAACTACAAAAATAAAGAAAGGTAGATATAGTGTAATTTTCCTGATATTTTGTTTGTGGAAGCCATAGGTAAGAGATCATTGCTCAAGGGAGGCTTGGCCTGAAAAATAATCTAAAATGGTTAGAGCCTTAGTAACTTCAAGCACCATATTGCCAAAGAAAAAAAGAAGAAAACAAAAAAGTTTTATGTCATTGGATACAAGAATTGAAAGTATTTTTTTTTTTACTGTCTTAGTATTCAGGCCTCTCTATTATAAAAACATTTATTTCAAGTAATTATTGTATTACCACTATTTATTAACTTATTATTTGACCTTCTTGGAGATTGAATCCATGGCTTTTTATATATTAGTCTAGTTCTACAACTGAGCTGTACCCTAGCTCTCTTGTACAGTTTTGTAAATTGTCTATGAATTCTTCAATAGTTAGCTATTCTACTTTCCATCTTATCTTTTCTCTCCCACATTTTCCCCTATGTATTTTAGTTTATGTGTTGAAAACTTTCCTCAATTTTATCTTCTAAACTTAGAATTTTGCTTTTGAGTTTATAGATAAGGTGGTTATTTTTATGACATCTTTAAAAATTATATACAGATATATGTATTTCATATATATGATTGATTCTTAGAGTTCATTGCAATAAGCAGCATTTATCTGGTCAGATACATATAGCTATTGAGCCATTGTGATCCTATCCTAAGAATAGCTTTCCTTGTTCTTGCCATGTGAATGCTTAGAGTGCTGTTAATTATATCCAAGTGTAATTATTTGTCTTTTACAATGTATTGGATTACTTTGTAGATTTATAGACATATCTTCTTATTAGAAATGAGGAAAACTATGCAGCATATATTTAATTGGATCTAGCTTATTTCACTTAATACCATTTTTCCCCAGTCTTTCCATTTCTTCAGGCATGGAATAATGCCATTCTTTCCAGTGGAAGCACAGAATTACATCAATATAACAGAATTGAAGACCCAGAAATGAATCCACTCCTATAGGCACATAATATTTGATAATGGAGCCAGGAACACAGGATGGAAGAAAAACAGCCTTCAAAAAATTGTGCTGGTATAATTGGCTGTACACAGAAAACTGAAATTAGATCCTTATATATCCCCCTGCACCAGGATTGATTCCAAATGGATCAAAGACCTCAATGTAAGTCCAGATGCCTTAGGAATCTTACAATTAGGGGAAACATGAGGGCTCCTTGGCACAGGTTAAAACTTCCAAAGTAAGTCTGGAAAACATTTGTCAGACTCAAAAGCCATGAGAAAAAGAGAGTGTAACACAGATTTCTTAGGTAGCAAACTTACAGACGAGAGCCTCAGCCAATGCTAAACCCTTCCTCCCTTTTCTAACTAGGTTATTTATAGTGGGTTTACATGACTATAAGGGTTTTCTGGTAGGGATTAGTAAGAAAACAACTAATGCTAAGACAGAGATAGTATGTGAAATGTGTTGTAGCTGGAGAAAAGGAGGGATTAAGGCTGGGGTTCTAGTTCAAAGCCTTGGCTTGGTGCCAGCTAAGTAAGGTATAGCTGCACCAGGGAAGGTTGGTAAAACAGTAGTGGTTATAAACAAAATCACTGGTCTGAAGCCTCAAAATAAGGACCCTAGTCTGTGTGGACCAAACAGTCTCTAACATGAGGTTTTTATCTCAGTTAACCAGCACGATTTTAGATTTTTGCAGAGTGGGATGTGCATAGTCACCGGCAATGTCTCCTATGTCAGGTAATCCAATCTACTCTATCACATGTTACCCAATAGCCAGGTTTCATACAAATGACTACAATGTGATTGTACAAATGTGATTGCGACTTTTCCCTCTCACGAATCAAAACTATCAAATGATTTCTGTCTTCCAGGTGTTTACATATTTCTCATGATCTTTTCTACCATTTTGTCTTCATTATTGATATTCATAGTACTTTTTGTTGTTGCCTTGTGTGTATATGCCATTTTTAGGGCTTGAACTCCATGTTTAATGGTCTCTCGTAATTTTTACTCATGGTGGATGACACTCTATCCTTGAGCCGCATCCTCACCTTCTGCTTCTTGCTTGATAATTGGAGATATTTTTTCACATTTTTGTCTGTTTGGACTGACATTGAACTAAAATTATCAGGTCTCAGCCTCCTGAGTTCTAGGATTGTACACATGAATGGCTAACACCAGTCTTTGCTTTACTATTATTTTAATTATGTGATAAAGGAAAGTAGAAGTATATTTGTGTTAAGGGTGCAATTTTAAAATAAAAGTTTGAATCAACTTGATATAATATAACTTATCACTTTTAACAGTTAAATCAATGAATATTACATATTCCCACAGAAATTTAATTGAAAACAAAAGGCATAACTGTTTTCTTAAAGCAATTAATGGAACCATGAATTACTTTCACTTTACAATTCATGTTTTATATAACTTTAATTAGCAGACTTCCATGAGTAAAAGTAAATATATTAATTGTATACCACAAGAAGGAAAGTGATTACAGTTAAGGACAGATATATCATTACAGCCAGAAGATACGTTTTTGAGCATTCTCACTAAAAGGAATGTTACATGCAGAAAAAATGGATATGATGTATTTTATCATTACACAACATATATATGAATGGGATTGCTACTCAATAATTTATAAGTAATTATGTAGGTAGGACCCTTGTCGGTTGTATGGCTAGTGAAGATCTTCTCCCAATCCGTATGCTTTCTGTTGATCTTGCCAGCTATGTCGTTTGCCATGCAGAAGCTCTGCAATTACATGCAATTCCATTTGTACAACCTTCTTTGATTTGTTGTGTTTCTGGGTCTCTATTAAGGAAATTTTGGCCTGTGCCAAGGAGACCTAGGATTTCTTCTATTCCATCCTGTAATGTTTTCAGAACGTCTGCTTTGAATCCGAGGTCTTTGATTCATTTGGAGTTGATTCTGGTGCAGGATGATATATAAGGATCTAGCTTTAGTTTTCTACAAGTAGTTAACTAATTTTGCCAGCAGCATTTACTGAAGAGGCTGTCTTCTTCCATTCTATTTTTTAGCTGCCTTACCGAAGATTAGATGGCTATAGGTCTTTAGATTCATTTCTGGGTTTTCAATTCTTTTCCATTGGTCCTGGGATCTCTTCTTGTGCCAGTACCAAGCTGTTTTGATTGCTATGGCTTTCTAGTAGAGTTTGAAATTTGTTATTGATATTTCTCCAGCACTGTTCTTTCAGTTAAGGATCATTTTTGCTATTCGGGGTCTTTTATTATTCCATATGAATTTTTGTACTACCATTCCTATTTCCTTGAAGGATGAGGTTGGACTATTGATAGGTATATCACATTGAATTTGTAGATAGCCTTGGGAAGTATTGACATTTTCAGGATTTTGATCTTTCCAATCCAGTAGCATTGGAGTTATTGCCACTTTCTTAGTTCTGTTTTGGTTTCCTTTTTCATGTTTTTAAAGTTTTCATCTTAGAGGTCCTTCACTTTTTGGTTAATTCCTAGGTATTTTATATTTTTGTGAGACTATTCTGAATGGAGTTGCTTTCCTGATTTCAGCTACACTTTTCTCATTGTTGGCATACAGAAAAGCTATTTATTTTTGATGGTTAATTTTATCCCCTGCTACTTTGCCAAAGTTTTGAATCACCTTGAGTAAATTGGGAGTGAAGTCTGTGGGATTCTTTAAATTCAAGATCAAGTCATCTGCAAAGAGGGAGAGTTTTACTTCTTCTTTCCCTATTTTCATCGCCTTTATGTTTACATCTTGTCTTACTGCTGTAGCTAAGCATTCTAATACTACGTTTAAGAGCAGTGGGGAGATTGGATATCCTTATCTCTTTCCTGAGTTTAGAGGAAATTGCTTTAGTTTTTCACCATTGAGTATAATATTGGCTATAGGTTTGACATATACAACCTTTATTGTATTGAGGAGGTTCCATGGATTCATAATTTTTCCAGAACATTCATCATAAAGGCATGTTGGATCTTGTCAAATGCTTTTTCTGCATCGATTGAGATAACCATGTGGTTCTTATCCTTGCTCTTGTTGATGTGATGAATTATGTTAATTGATTTGCATATATTGAACCAGCTTTGCATCCCTGAAATGAATCCTGTTTGATGGTGGTGTATGATTTTTGATTGAATTGGTGAAGTCGATAGGGCAAAATTCTGTTGAGAAGTTTTGCATCAATATTCATCAAAGATATTGGTCTATAGTTCCCTTTATTTAATGAGTCCCTGCCTGGTTTTGGGATGAAGGTAATTATAGCTTCATAGAATGAATTTGGTAGTGAATTTTCTCTTTCAATTTCATTGAAGAGTTAAAGGAGTATTGGTGTAAGTTCTGCTTTGAAAGCCTTGTACAATTCTGCTCTAAAACAATCTGGTCCTGGGCTTTTCTTAGATGGGAGGTTACTTATTGCTGTTTCTATTTCATTGCTTGATATGGGCCTGTTAAGATGGTTTAACTCATCTAGATTTAGTTTCTGCTGGTGATATTTGCTAGGAAGAGGTCCATTTCTTCCAGGTTCTCAAACTTATTAGCATAAAGTTTTGAGAAGTATTCCCTTATAATGTTCTGAATCTTGGTTGTTTCTGTGGTGATGTTTGCATTCTCTTCTCTGAGTTTATTTATTTGGGTGTGCCCTCTTCTTTTTCTGATAAGAATTGCTAAGATTCTGTGAATTTTGTTAATTTTTTCGAAGAACAAACTCTTTGTTTTGTTCATTCTTTTTATGGTTTTTCTATTCTAATTCATTCAATTTTAATTATTTCTTTCTGTCTACTGGGTTGTGATTTATCTTGCTGCTCTTTTTCAAGGAGGCTCAGCTGTCTCATTAAATTGTTAGATCTCACCTAATTTGTTGATAGAGGAACTCAGAGCTATAAACTTGCCTCAGAGTACTGCCTTTGCTGTGTCCCAGAGGAGCTGGTAGTTTGTGTGATCATCTTTGTTGAATATCATGAACACTTGAATTTCATTTCTAATCTCTTCCATGACCAACTGGTGGTTTAACCCAGTGTGCTGTTCAGCCTCCATGTGTTACTGGACTTTCTTTGATGGCTTTTGCTGTTGAGTTCTAATATTATTCCATTGTGGTCTGAGAGAATGCAAGGTACAACTTCAATGTTTCTAAATTTGGACAAGTTTGCTTTGTGACCTAAAATGTAGTCTATTTTGGAATATGTTCCATGTGCTGCTGAGAAATACGTGTATTATGATGTTGCTGGGTAAAATATTTGGTAAATGTCTGTTAAATCTAGTTGATCTATACAGTTGTTTAGGTCTGTGGTTTCTCTATTGAGTTTTTGCCAAGTGGATATGGTGTGTTAAAATCCCCAACAATTAATATCTGTGGATTTATATGAGATTTGAGAGAAAATAGTCTTCCCTGGACAAATTTGTGTGCTCCGTTGCTTGGCGAATAGAGATTTAGAATTGCAATATCATCCTGAAGGAGAGATCCCTTAATAAGTATGTAGCGACCTTCTTTATCTTTTCTAACTAATTTTAATTTAAAGTCCATTTCAACTGATATTATTATTGCAAATTTTGCCTGTTTATGGGGGCCATTTTCTTGGTAGATTTTGTTCCAGCCTTTTACTTTCAAAATGTGTTTGTTTTTATGGGAAAGTTGTGACTCCTGAAGGCAGCAGAATGAATGATCTTGGTTTTTAATCCAAATTGAGTCTATGTATTTTAATTGGATATTTAAGCCCTTTAAAGTTAAGAGATAGGACGGAGAGATATTTGGGTATTCCTGCCATTTTATCCACCTTTTTGGGGGCTCGGCAACTGAGTTCTTCCTATCGTTCTTGGATTCTCAGTTTGTGTGCACTTTCTTGGCCTTTGTTGTGGTCTTGTTGGTTTTCTATGTGTAGGACATCTTTAAGTATCTTTTTAGGGCTGTTTTGGTAGAGATATATTGTTTCAATTTGTCTTTGCTATGGAAGGTTTTTATTTGACCTTTGGTTTTGAAGGACGGTTTAGCTGGGTACAGTATTCTTGGTTGATACTTGTTTGTCTTTAGGGCATGGCATACATCATTCCAGGTGTTTCTTGCTTTAATTGTCTCTGCTGAGAAATCTTAGGTGATTCTAATTGGTTTCCCTTTATAGGTAATTGATCTTTTCTCCTTGACAGCTTTCAGGATCTTTTCCTTGGTCTGAATTGATCCTATGCAGATTATAATGAGACATTGTGATGTCCTGTTGTGGTCTGGTCTATTTGGGGTTCTAAAAGCTTCTTGTATCTGAATAGGCCTATCTTTTTGTATGTTTGGGAAGTTCTCTGCTAGGATCCTGTTAAACAAATTGCCTAGATCATTAACTTCTGTCTCTAGGTTCTCCTCTACACCCATTATCCTCAGATTAGGCCATCCGATGGTGTCTTTCAAGTGTTGAATAGATTTTTCACATTTCTTGGCTTTGTCTTGGATGGTTGTATGTTCATTCTCTAAAATATCTAGGCTGTCTTCAGTCCCCGAGATTCGATCTTCTGCATGGTCCAACCTACTGTCAAGACTTTCTACTTTTTTTTTAAACTTATTTTCATTCTAATTGGTCGGCTTTGATGGCTTCAAATTCTTTGTTGGTACTTTGTTCTAGATCTTGTAAGAACTTCCTTATTTCCTTAATTTGGTGTTCTGTGTTTATTCTCAAATCACTTAGTTGATTGGTTATGGTTTCCTTGTACTGCCATTCCTTCTGTTGTGCTCCATTCAGCATTCCCTTTGTAGTCTCCCTGATTTCTTTCCACTATCTGGTTATGGATTCCATGAATGCCTCCATTGATCTTTGTCTATTCTCAGTTCAAGTATTTCACTTTGATTTGCTTCCTCACGTTCATGCAATTTATCTAGTTCTCTTTGAGCGTTCTCTGCCTGCTCACACCATCCATTCCTGACTATGTTCTCTTTGTCTTTTCTCAGCCAGTTCATGCACTTCCTATCTTTTTGACTGATCTCAACCTGCTCATGCAATTCCTTTCTTTCTCTTTGAGTGTTCTCAATCTGCTCATGAAATTCCCGTATCAATCTGAATAGCTTCTTCACGTTCATGAGACTACTGTATTGATCTTTGGTTTGCCTCCTCTCTCTCCCTATCATGCTCACACTGAGACCTGTGCAGCTTTTCACTATTTTCATTTACACTATCTATCTATAGCATTTGTAGAGCTTTTGGGGAACTCTCCTCTGCATTATTCATTATGATTTCTGTCCCCTGATTGTCATTAGTGGGAGTTGAGATCCCCAGACTTGCCATTTTTCTTGTGTTTTTCTGGCTTCTTCTGCCCATTTGGGATGAGAATAATACCAGTTTTTTGGTGGAACACTATTTTAAGGTTAGCATCAACCAAAGCCCATAATTCCACAATCAAAAATATGCAAATACAATCTAGTTCAAGAGATACAATCTATTCAACATCACACAACCATGTCTTAATGGCCTAAGAACAAGAAAGGAGAATTTGGCAAACAGAAATTATTATGTTTAGGAAGAATGTGGGGTAAAATAGGCTTAGAGGAATGTGGGAAGGTGAGGGAGAGTGGAATTAACCAAGTACTAATCTCAGAGAGAGAAATATATTGGACAGAATGATAGCAGAGAGAGAAAATAGAAAAAAGAAAAAGTAAAAAAGAATAAGAAGAAGAAAGAAGAAAAATAAAAAAGACAAGAAAAAAAGGAAAAACAAAAATTAAAAATTAAACACTGAAACCCTTAAAAACTGCAAGTTTGAAGATGTAATATCCAGAGAAGAATGGGGATTGGATGAGAGGAGGGAAGGGATAGAAAGAAGACATGAAACACTAGAAAAATAAAAATGTTTAAAATATTATGTGGGTATAAGTAGGTAATACTGTTATTAAGGAATTGAAGTCTAAGAGGTTTTGAATTGAATAATAAATTTCTGGTTTAAGTGTGTACACGTTGGGGGATAAGATCTAATAATCGACGATGGGTATATCTGAGGATGAGCAGAACAGCAATTAAGTCATGCAGAAAAGGACAAAAGAGAAGAAGTGAAAAGAATGAGAAAAGAAAGAAAGAGAAAAAAGGATCAATTGGTTAGTAGAGATAATAAAAAAGCACACATAGATATATACCTAAAATAAAAGTTATATGAGGAAGAAAAGAAAAAATAATAGAAAACAAAAATTTAAAAAAAGAATTAAAAGTTAAATATAAAAAAATTAAAAATAAGGTACAAAAAAAGAAAGTTCTTTGATTTTTATTTTTTTTGGGGGGAATGGGAAGATTCTGTATCTCCCTTGTGTCCATAAACAGTCTCGTGGTGGAGAGTCTGATCTTCTTGTGGTGTTTGGTTTTCCTGTGGCTTGATTGGTTACTTAAGTCAGTTTGTTTGTGCAAGCAGAATAATGTTCTGCTTTACCTAGGATTTTTTGATCCTCCTGCCAGCCTACTTCAGTGGGAGGGAGATCTGTTTTGAGGTTCACAAAAGAGGGAGTTGGCTGTTTCCTCTAGTTTGGAGATGCTGTGATGAGGCTAGGTTCTGGGTTGAGTTGAGGCCTTTCAGCAAACAGTAGCTTTTCCCTGAGGGGCTAGCTTCTGAGACACTCACAAAGGCCAGCCTGGAGCCATTCTCAGGGTTTATGTTTACTGAATTTCAGTTGATTGTCTAGGCTGCTGTAGGGACTGGCAGTCTCTGGCTCAGTTTACCCAGTGAAGAAAACCACTCCTGGGGGCGTATTTTGCTCTGCCTTTGCTGGGTGAGTTTTCCCTGTTGAACCCTGTTGAGTTGAGCCTGACAGGTCTGGGCAGATTCCTGTGACATACTAAATGACCCTTTTGTTATCTTCCAAAGCCTGAGTTGGAGATAGCAGCTCAGCCGTGCATTTGCCAATATCAAAAACTGGAGATCTCTGGTAGATGGGGGTGGATGGGTGGCCTTCCCTCCTCTCTTCCCTGACAAGGAGTGAGGATGTCAGGCTTCTACTCATGCTGCCGGAGTGTTGGTTCCTGGGTCATCTCTGGTCTGCGATCTGCAGGATGAAGATATCTGCTCCTTGTCAGTTCTTGCTGGTGTTGAGTAGAATGCGTCGGCCTGCTATGTCTGGCGCCTTTGTCCCGGAGTCTCTGTGTTGCAGGTATGGCAGCTATGGCCGCCTCTGCCGCCGCCACCACTTCAGCCATGGCTGCAGGCAAGTGCTCAGATCTGTCTCCTTGCCTGGATTTTCCTTCTCTGGCCAAACTCTCTGTACTGAGATGCCACAATTGGTATATTTCTCTAGCCTAGGACTGTCCACTGGAACACTAAAACTGCTTTCTATGCGAGAGCTTGTCCTCTGCAATCTTCCTGCCACTCTGTTTTAGGAACCTTCCTTGGCTTTCTAACGTTAACCCTTCTACCCTAAAATTGATATGCCCTCCAACCTTGTCAGAGGTTTCATCTCATTGGAGCAGAAAAGTATAAGCCATAATCATTGTTTGGAACAACTGTAACATTTTACATATATTTCACTTAATTTAAGAACCAAAACATTGAAGTCATATTAATAGCAAATGTCTTCTGAGCTTATCAGTCTCTTAATAGATGGTAATCTTTAATGATACATCTATTTTTTTCTTCCTAACATCTTATATCTTAGGAAAATCTTTTTGGGTAACCCTGTGTTTCCTGATTAAAAGACTGGAACAAAGGCAATAATGAAAATACCTAAGGAAAATACTTCAAAACAATTAAAAAAGAAATCACAGTCACTCCTGTTTTCACCAGTTCGAACAAGAATATACCTTAATGTATCACGTTTTTGTTGCATTCAAATAGCAATAATTAAAAAAATTAAAAGAGCAATAATTAAACCTTAGCAGTGAAGAAGGGAACAGAAAACTTTATTTGAAGACACCTTGACTTTGAAGAATTCAATATAAGTATAATGGATTTATCTTGTTTTTCTATGTAGTTGCCAAAATAATAGCTAACAACACCCAAAGGCAGGAAAACACCTAAGCCAAAGCAGTAAACTTTTGGCTATAAAACAATTGTGAGCGTCTTACATTTTCAAAGTCAGGCTTGCAAAGAGGAAAGTGTATTTGCTTTGGTATGAACAATAAAAAATATGAAAATCTTGTATTAATGTTTTACTTATCTTGACTAGGACTTCTCAGGTTGGAGAAGAGAAAAAGTATGAAAAAGTTCAAGATTGACTATTCCCCAAGATCATTCTTATTTATCAGCTATAGTGATGGAAGTAACGTGGGTTACTTTTAGTATCATGTTTGTTTACATTTTGAAGCACTATTTTTTCTGGGTTATAAACTGCAAACCCTTGAGTACTAATAAAGGGTCATTTCCTACGAGAGGATTGTTGTTGGGTAAACAAACAAAATATCAAAAACTTAGCAGAGAGGAAACTATTTTCTAGCTATACCACAATTTGTAGGTGTAGATTTTGTTTTTCATTGTTCCAGGGGACCCACTTTTGTTATCTTCTTTTTCAACATCTAGTGCTCCTATAATATCATACACCATCCTGGGATGACTATATCTTTACTGGATTCTCTAATTTCTGTTGGAAAGTTAGGAAGGATAGAAAATTGAGTTTCTGTTTCCATTTTACCTTAATTTTTATTGCTTTAGAAAATGTAACTCAAAATGATATAAATTATCTTTATAATATAAGGAGACAGATTCGATTTCCATAATCTTACCCTAGCCTTGTACATAGCTTTGGAACTTAGTGTTCCCTAAATGTGAAAATAAAGATAGGGAGCTTTTTATTTAAATATTATTTACAATTTCGAGTCTTCCTTTATGTAAGGCCCTTAGTGGTATGTACATATCACACATGTGCACAAAGCCAGTAGCAAAATTTTCTTATTCTCAGAAACTAGGAAATGTAGTAATGTGGTGTCCCTGTAGTTGCATCAGGAAAATGTTGTAGTTGAATTAGTTTACTAAACCAAATCTGCTGTAAAAAATTTCTACAAGTTAATTGGCTTGAATAATCCATATTTATCATTTTACAGTTCTAAAGGACAGAAATCCAAAAGAAGTCTCACTAGATTAAATTTGAGCCAACTACAAAGTTAAAATATTTTTCAAATGATTTAGTGGAAAGGGCATTTACTTCCTGTTCTACTTTTCAGAAATTCAGAATCTGGGTTGTCGTCTTTTCCTTTATCTTCTATCTTTACATCTTTCTGATGGTACTTACCTAATCATTTCCCTTTTCAACTACAGCTGGGATTTTTAAGTACCCATTTGTGTTACTTTCCCCATCTGATAATTATTCAAATTTGTGTTCCTTGGGTAATGAAAGGTGATTATTTTACATATATCTATATATATCTATCTATATATATATATATATGTATAAAGAAAAATCTACATTTGATGGATTAGGTATGTGGAGAAAACAGATATATTGGGAAGGTTTTGGTTTTAGAATGAGTGTAGTATTCTTTCTACTATAAGCTGTTTTCCTTTCATTAATTTTGAACAACATGTTTTCTCAATGAAATATAACTAGAAAAAATTTAGTCCCTGAAAGCAATTAATCCTGATTAAAATATTGTCAAGTACTAGAAATACTAAATGCCAGAGAGCAGCTCCTGAAGCAGTTCTGGCACTATCACTTTTTATACATTCTGCTTACAATCTTCACTTTTCAAGACCATTTGATTATTATTATTTTGGAATTATGGTAAATATTTATTTGACTGCTATTTTTAAAGAATGCACCACCCAATACTGGTTCTCTTTTTCTCACTTTTTTCGGTCTAATCTATTTCTGAAAGAAACACAGCTATTTGAATCACATGAACTGCTTATTGAAATTGAATTGGAGTGGAGAGGAAAAGAAGAATAAAGATGTCTCTGTGGATATGTCACATTAAAAAAGTATCTAAAAGCTAATTTAATGCCTCCCAAAAGGAAACAACAAATTACTATTTATTTTAAAATTATTTTTAAAAATTTTAAAAAATATCATTTATTTAAAAAACTATATGTTAAAAAATTAGTCAAGGCAAATGGTTTATTAGATATTTTAGAGTCATGTTCAGATTCTGTGATGGAAGCCAGAAAGGGAAAATAAAATCATGTTTTTATTCTTCCTCTTGCCACTCTGATATACTTCATATATTTCTGAAAGAATGAAATTCTGCCTTTGCTTGATATCCACAATGTATCATTCTTCCTTTATAAATAGGAGAATTTGGTGAAAGGATGAGAATTCACAGTAGAAAAAGTAGAAGAGGAAAAGAGAAGGAGAAATCTAGATATTTTGTTCTTCCTTATCTCAATCACAAGGTCTGGATAATGATTGTGGATATTAGATACAGTGCTCTAGAGTGATTAAACACATTTATAGAAAAAGTTAGCCCCACAAGTGATCAAGTAAAGAATGCTTATTTATTAAAAAATGTAATAACATCAAACAGAAAGTGTTCTCTATTTGTTTAGTACATGTTTAGTATTTGTTAAATTCTGGTATGCTATAGTCAACTATCATAAAGGTATACAAGAATGGTAAGAAACTAGTATTTTATTATCATATTCTAATATTAGCTTAATTCTTACTGTTTTTGAGTTTTGCCACAATTTCACAAGCTATATTCTCCCAGTATATAAGTTGAAAGAAGATTCCCTCTCTATATATTCTATTTTTATAGCTACGAGAAAAGAAGTTAACTCTTAGACACAGACATTGGGATAGAAATCTTCCCCTAGTAATAGCCTTTGAACATTTGTGGTTCATTTTTGTAAGCTGAAGTAAGTCACATGACCCATCTTGACATTGCAGAGTAGAGGTAAATCTCACCTATTGGAAGCTGATGCAGGAAAGAGTAATATGTCAAGATATGCAAAACTTGGGATAAAGAGGGAAAAGAAGAGAACTATAGTAAAATCAATCATACTTGCAATCATCACATGTCTCTGCAGGAAGGAAACTATTATGTACCTTTGTTTCTAAAACTACTGAGATCTTCAAATCATGTCTTTTATGCTTGGATATTACTGGAATTAGAGAACATTTTGATACTGAGACAGCATAAAATCTCAAAGAAAGCTGGAGTAATCATTCAATACTACCTTTTGTTCTGCAAAGAAAAGAAACCATTTTATATACAATAATTTATACTTTCTTACCTAGAATCTTTTTTTTCCAGAAATGGTTTTTGTTAATATATGTGACTATCCACCAGAATAAATGTCTTCATTTATCTGCATCTTGTGCAGACAATATAGTCAATTAGATGGAAGTGGGAGTTCAACAATAGCACTTTTTAAAAATGGAAAATATGTGGACAGGGAGCCAATATACATATTTTTCCACCATCACTTTCCACAACCTCCTTCTTTCTTCCTTCCTAGGAAACACATCAAATCTATAAAAAGCTTAGATATTTGGCTCTTGACCTGGAAAATGGAAACAGAATGTTATGGATGTCGGAGATAATGGCCAATAGTGTTTTACATAATAATGTCACATGCAACAGCCCTATGAGTCCTGCAGGTCTTAATACTACCTCTTTAGTGATGTGATATTAATGTCAGCCTTACTGGACTTAGTATTGTTTTACACTTCCTTTTCTACCACCTGGCCTAAATTATAATACATATTAATGGAATGAAATGTAATGCCATCTTAAGAAAGTTCCATTTAAAAAAGACTCAGAGTCCATTTAAACAAAACTCAGAGTCCAGCCTCTGAGTTCAAGCCCCAGAACCAGCACAAACTAAACAAACAAACAAACAAAAAAAAACACATATTTCTTTGGGGCCATCCTTAAAGCACTGGTTTGAAAACAGGCTCCTTTTGCTGATCAGACTCACTGGATACTGCTCTTTGGAATCCTTATTGCTATGGGGAACTCAGGACCAGATTAAAGTTTTGGATAACTGACTCCTTCAACAAGAGAATCATGTCAAGATTGAAATATCCATGTATAAGGCACTTTAAAATCTCCATTTCTTTGTTTCTTTGTAGTAGAACACTTTTAAAACAATGCTATTTCCTTTTTTTCTATACTGGCCTTCAAATGGCGTATTGTTTCCTTTTGTAATACTCTAAACTAGAAGTTTACCAGACAATTTTTATATGAGTACAGACAATTTTTATATGAGTAAATAACACACTCGAAAAAATTCAGGGACAGAGTTTCCTTAAAGCCTTGGATTCTGTTCTTGTACAGTAAAAACAACAGCACAAATTAACTTGAACTTTGTCATTTCTCTGTTCAATTCTTGTCTTGGAATCAGTTTCCACTTGCAGTAACAGTTCCTTCCACTTGCTTCAAGTAACAATCTATGGTGCTGCTCCAGGTAAAGTGAACATTTTGTGGCTTCATTGAAATAGCATAAGTACATCTTTGTTCATGAGGTACCACGTGTTTCAGAGACAACTTAGTAATGAGAAAATATGGAATTTGCATGCCTTATGAAACATTATCCATGTACATGTGGCCCTATAAGATGTTAACTGAAATGGACCCCAAGATAGGACACAAGTTGTTTTTTTTTCCTTGCTATTGTTTTTCATGTATCTAACATGTACTATGTGATATTTTTTTGTTTCTCTTCTATTTTCTTCCTCCATGGTATAAATCCAGTTTTTACTGTATATGATGTTAATGACTCACATATACTTTTTTCTAATGTGGGAAGGGGAAGGGAAATAACAAAATGCTGAAACAAGGATACAGCATGACCCAAGCATGACCCATTGTAACAATGTGTTGTACAAGACAATATGTAGAAAACGAATTTTACAACGTGGGAAGGGGAGAAGGAATTTGGGGCAGCGAGGAGGAAAGGGATGACGGGGAAAACCAAAAGAGGAGGTCACAATGCTTAATAGATTATGTGCTCATTAACTTACTTATATAACTAACCCCTCTATACAGAAGTTTTACAATAAAAAACAGGAGGAGGAGTTGTTTTTACTGTATTACATGTCAGTATAATTTGTGGAGGGGAAAGGGGAAAACAATTTGTTTAAATAGGGATACAAGTGGACCCATTGAATCAATGAGATGTACAAGATGTTATGTCGAAAACGAACTTTACAACTTTGGTTGGGGGGAAAGCATGGGGGAGGCGAGGGGAGGATGGGAAGGGATGGGAAGGGGAAACAAAGGAGGAGGCTACAATGCTTGATAAGAAATGTACTCATTATCTTGCCCATGTAATTGTAACCCCTCTGTACAGTATTTTCATAATAAAAAAACTATATAAAAAAGAAATAAAAAAAATGTAAAACTTTTATCCTGGATTACATTAAGTTCAAATTTCCTACGTGCCCTGTAAATTAAGACCAATTATAAGTGGGAAGAAGGTTCTCAGAAATATTTTTTTTGTTTGTGTTGTGTATTATTTCCCAAGTGTATGTAAGTTAACAGTTGAAGAAACAATACGAATAATAGAAGAAAAAGAAGTTCTGTGCTTAAGTATAATGGTTCAATAGAGTATAGAAGACTGCAAATAAGACAACTTTGAAACAATAAAGCCAAGGCCAGTATGTAGATTGATGGAGTGATATAGAGAAAACATTACTACTAAGTGGAACATGAAGGATGAGGCCACTGTTTCTTCTACTAGCTCTAAATCATGGCAGCTAGTCATGCAAATTTGTAAAAAGTAGAATGGAAGAATAATTCTAGTTCCAAAGCAAGTCAGATTTAATAGCATGGACTTAACTGGAAAAAATGCCGTGTTGAGAGAGCAGGAATTATAGTAGCAATGAACTGGTGGCTAAGATCACATTTCTTTTTTCTTTCTTTTCTTTATTTTTATGTTTGTGGGGCTTGAACTCTGGACCTGGCACTGTCCCTCTACTACTCAGCTCAAAGCTAGCAGTCTACCACTTGAGCCACAGTGCCACTCCCAGTTTTCTGGTGGTAAATTGGACATAAGTGCCTCAGAAACTTTCCTACAGCTTAGACTATACACTCACAAAAATGCATCTAGTTTAAAAGTTGATACTCCTGGAAAGATAAAACCTAAGAATATAAAGGAGTCTGGGAATTTCATTTTGCATCTAGCCTCAGCAGAACAGTCTTTGGGACACTAGCTATACTTAACCAGCCAAAAGCTGCATTGGAAGAATGGCTCAAGTGATGGAATACTAGTTATGACCAAGATTGCTGAATAAGAGCTTGGGATTTTTTTTCATACATACATACAAGTATGCACATACACACAGAGGAACTTATAGGTGCAAACACACAAATGAAACAATTCTCAGAATGTGTACAAAAATTAGAAAATAATAGAAAATATATCCTGAGTAAGACTAGAAAAAGTGATAATTTTTAATATTAGAAAGTTCCCAAAAAAGCTTGAGAATATTACATAAGTAAGGATCAGAGATTGTAAGAAAGTCAAGTAATCATTATTAAAAGGATTGGATCCATGGAGGAATGAATCTGAGACCCCTGCAGGTGCATCTGAAAATGTTCATATCTTGTGTCAAATGTTAGAACATCTTTGAAAATTGTACATAAACAGTCTGAGCAGTCAGTCTAGTGGATAAGATCATCGGAGAAGTTCAGAATTGCTAGTCTGTTACTCGAGTAAATAAACAAACAAAATATGGCAGGGCAATGTGATACAAGCCTGGAATTCTAGCACTCAGACTAAGACAGGAGGTTAGAGAGTGGAATTACATAGCGATACCTACCCTGGACCAGATAGTGTAGTTTTGTCTCAATGAAACATACCAAACAAGAAAGGGCTACACAGTTGGAACTTTGGGCTAATTTTGTCATTATATTTTGAGAAGTCAAGTTTCCTATTGAACTGCAACTCATATATAGTCCTCAGTTGTGTTTTAAATGATCTCTTCATTAGAGAACATTCCTAGATGCAAAACAGCTCATGATTCCCAATCAAAAATTTGAAAAAGTAAGCATCATTCTGTTGGATTCCAAAGAAATGATGAAAGATTACAAAAGCTTAAGCCTGGAGAAATGGCAAAGTTCATCTAATGTAGGACTTTGTATACCTGGCTAAATTAGAAATTAGATTTAAAATAAATATTTTGTTTATAATTTCATATTCTAACAGATACTACAAAATTGTTTTCATGTTGAAGATGTAATTTAGAAATTCACAGACAATTCTGGCATTCTATTTGCCTAGAATATTCTTTCAAGTGAGGTATAATTAGAACTTAGTAGCTAATTCCAACAGTTCATGTATGACATAATAATGTAAATAATCTAGACAGAGTTTCCAACAAATGGATGCTATTAATTTATAAATTTAGAAAAAGAGTAATTTTTTGAGACTTTGGTGTAACATGGTATGAAGGGAGTAACTGTGTGACATCTTTTTTCTTCTACCAACACATAACACTGGAAGAAATTTCCTTAATTATGTAACTCTGTATACAATGAGAAAAAAAGCTAGGTTTGAGGTTTGTTTTTATTTTGTTTTGCTATTTAGTTTGTCCTGGGGCTTGACTTCTGGGTCTGGGCACTGTCCCTGAGCTTGTTTTTGCTCAAAGCTACTGCTCTACTACTTGAACTTCAGTGCCACTTGTGTCTGGCTTTTCCTTAGCAGTTTATTGGAGGTAAGAATCTAAGGAACCTTCCTGCCAGGGTGGGCTTTGAAACTAATCTTCAGATCTTAATATTCAGATATTCAAATTTCCTGAATAGCAATGATCAATACAATAATAATCATATATAATAAAATAAATATAAAATAAAAATAAAAATAAATAATCTTTGCAAGTGTTCTTATCTCAATAATATTACTATGGGAAAATGATGCAGCAAAATTCAGTGTAGTGTTCTTTGCACAATTGCGAGGGCATCACAGCAGAAGTGTACTATTTTTTCACAATAATGTTAAGCTAGTCATGAGGTGAATTTAGAGAATTTTATGGTGCATCATACATGTTGGAAACTTTTGGGTTAGGATAAATTTATGGCATAAAAACTTGGGAATGATTGTCATAGAAACAATAGCTTACTCTGATGAACAAATGTTTACTCTTCTGGAATTAATTATTATAGATAGTTCATAGGTTTATCCTTACCAGAATGTGGGTCTTTTTCCTGTTGACTTTTAAATATGTAACGTCACATTGGAAACTGCATTTATTGCAGAATTAAATAAAATGCAAACAGATACTGTTTTAAATGAATCTGGGATGGCATGTTCAGAATTTGAACATGAGTATTTAATAGTCAAAGGAATTTTGAAGAACACATATATTCCGTCCTCTTAACAATTACTCAGTTTTAAGTTAGGAGTTTCCATAGAATTGAACTGTATTCTGTTTTACTATGAGACATTACTAAAATAATGTGTTTTTCAAAATAATGGCAAGTATATTGTGAAAATAGTGATGATGTCTATATTATTATATTAATATAATATAAACTTCAGAACTATCATTCATGAATTGGGCCTGCTAGGCCCTGAGTTCAGATCCTAGCACTGCCAAAAATTTAATCTTGGAGTAAGAAGCCAAATGTGCCACCAGTTTTCCTTTCATGGGAGAGTCCTGGGTGTCAGACATGATGGAGAACACACCTAGAAATCTAGATGCTCCCTCCATCGATTTTGTTTGTACACTCAAACAACTACTGATGCTTTTGCTGTTGCTATTGATCAATGGGTACTATTGCTTTCTTTGTTCATGCATTTTTTTATTATAAAATTGATATACAGAGGGTTTACAGTTACTTAAGTCAACTAAAGTGTACAGTTCATTTTATTTTCTAAGTTTCAAATTTTGAACTTACATATTTTCTTTTGATTCCCTAGGGTAATTCTTTTTTCAAAGTGTTGGATTAGTTAATTTAATTTTGCATGATTTTTATACATGTAAATTATTCAGACACATATATTTTGCTTTTAAAATATTTATCATGTGAATATTTAAAAATTATTTTCTTATTTTTTTATGATTGGTGAATTTAAATAAATTTATTTTCTTATACTTCTAAACATATTTTTCAGGTAATAAATACTTACTATATTTTCAAGAAGCACATACTTTATTAAGAAAGGCTTCATTACCTGGTCACTTTTTTGTAAATATTTGTACTTGAATTTAAAAAAAGTTTGACCTGGGCATGGTGATTTATGGCTTCCATTTTCTAGCTATGGTAGGAACTGCAAATAGGGTTTGTAATTCAGGAGAGCCTGAGAAACTGAGAGCTTATTATAAAAATATCTAGAGTGAAATGATTAGACATATAGCCATCCATAGCGAGATATAGAGCACCTGGTTATTATATTCTAAATCTTGAGTTACAACACCAGTAACATCAATCTTTTGTCAAAATAAGGAAATATATTTCAAAATGTTTATTATTTAAAACTTGTTTGCAAAGGTTCTCATGTCTTCTATTTCTTAATTTTCAATTTAATCTCTAAGAATCCAAGTATATTGTGACTATTTTATTTCTACTAAACTTTTACATAGTAAGAGCAATATTATGATTTCATATATTAACTTACTTTTATTATTTGTGATAATTTCCTCTGTTTAATATGATAATATCAATATTCCAAATGTGTGTATGTAGTATGTGTGTGTGTGTGTGTGTGTGTGTGTTTATGTGGTTTTGGTGTGTGTGTGCTTTGTGTGTACTTTGTAGTGTTTGGGAGATCACACCATTGTTTCACATATGCTAGGCCAATGTTTTAGCACTGAACTATCCTGTCTAGTTTTAATGTAAATAGTGTTTTATTACTTTTAAATTTTCATTCTTAGTATGTTTTTTGAAAATTATATATGATAAAATGTGATCCATATTCTATCCACTGTAGCAATTTTTATTATTTTATTGTTATTTAGAATATTTCCACTGCCTCTCCACTTCCAAATCCATCATTTCCACCTGTGGTCCTTATCTCTAAGAATATCACTAACACAGTTGCCAGCCAGACCTATGGAAGCACTTTAGATTTCTTCTTACCCTTCTACTCCCTCCCATTATATATGATGAATGATCAAGATTTTCTGAGTTTCTGTCACTAATATGATTTCGATGTACTCCTTTTTATTCCCCTGACACCAGCCTGTTTCTTTACTCATCACTGTCACCTAGTCCTAAAACAACCATTTCCAAAGTATGTTTTTCCCTGTATTCTTTTCATATTGGTCCTCTCCATCACCAAATTACTCTCTTTCTAAGCACACAGAGTGAAGAGCTCAGACATATATTCTAGTATTATTTACTCACTACATTGACTGTTAGTCTTACATTTCTCATTTGTAAATGGATGTAATCTACCAGAAATAATGGAGAATATATTTGTTGACTTCTAGAGCAAGAAAAAAGAAAAGTGAAGAGTCCTTACATTTTCCACCTTACCTTACAAATAAGGAAAGAGTAAAATTCAGTTTGTGTTTGCTATTGATAAAGGTTTTACTTTGCTTCTTTTCTCTCTTCATTCTTTTTGCCTTGAGTGTTTACCTATTCTTTCTCTTATTTCTTTGGAAATTAATTATCATATTACTATTACAATCTCTTTACATTGTAACAGTCTATAAAATGCTTTATTTTCTATTTTATTTTTTCCCATCTTCTCTGTCTCTCAGTGCACAGTATTAGGTGGATTAAAAAGAAATGGTTCAGGAAACTTTGATTATTTTCCTCCTTCTCTTCTCTGAAGTCTTTCTGATTTTTGAAACACAATACCAATGACATACAGCTACTATGTGGTCCATCATTCTATTCTATCCCTTCTCATTCTCCTCTGTTGTACAGCTCAAGTCGTTATCACTCAGCTCTATTATGCTATAGTGTTCCTAAATTTTAACTCATTCCTAAATTAAATTTAGCTGTTTCAAGCATTATCTAAAGACAGTTTTTGTCTATATATATATCTGGGGTCTTTTGTTTTCACAAGGTGCAAAATATGAGTGACTATCAAACATCTAGATATCTCTGTAGAAAATTGTTCCACCTACTCAATAAACTCATATGTAAATTCAAGGAATACAGGTCAGCCAGAAAAATTTTTTAAAATCGTATAGCTTGAGCCCTCATACTAGATTTGAATCTTATTACCATGTTTAGTAGTGAAGACAACATAGCTCTGCTATAAGAACAGACACATAGAAGTATGTAACAGATTTATCAAAAATAAATTTTTAGTTTTATGGTCAATAGATTTTGAAAAGGATGCCATTACTTTGTTGGTATAAAGTCACAAATAATTTCATGCAGAAATAAAAATAAATTTTACCTCTTGGCTCTAAGGTCTATGTCCTTTTAAGGTAACTGCAGATATGTAAGTGGTATTATGTAAATTGTGTAATGTGCTTACAGCTGTATTGAAGAACATACTCAATATATCATTGGAAAACATTGGTTATTGAAAAGCATCTATATGAGAAAGTTTTTTAACTAATCACACTAAGTTGAAAACTACATCTTTGTCCATCAAAATGTGGAAGTAAATGATTTTATTTATAAACAAACAATACTACCAAGAAAAATGAGTATACAAGAAAGAGACTGCCAGGTGCCTGTGGCTCACAACTGAAATCTTAGCTTCTCAGGAGGCTGAGATTCAAAGACAGCCTAGGCAAGGAAAGCCTGTTACTCTTATCTCGAATGAACCAACAAAAAAATGTGGCGCTGTGGCTCAAGTGGTAGAGTGTTAGCCTTGAGTTGAATTACACAGGGACAATGCCCAGGCTTGATACAAGTCACACAACTGGAAAAAAGTAAGGGTTAATCAAAGTACTTTTCCTATTTTATAATTATGAGAACATTCTTTAGAAAATGAACCCTGATGTACACCAGAATTGGAGTCAGAGCTTAAGGATCAAGTGTAGCACATCCATATGCCCAGTCTCTTAGACTCTACCATTACAACCTGTGTGCTAAAGGGATCTGAAAGGTACAATGTTCAAAGGCTTAATATGCTCCCCAAGCCCTTTGTGATAAGCCGTTGAATTGTATTGTCAATGTCATTACAGTTCTGAACCTAGCATAGCACCAGTAGCTCACACCCATCACCCTAGCTCAGGATCACAGTGTGAAGGCAACTAGAGCAGGAAAGTCTACGACACACTGGCTTCTACTTCTAAAAGATCAGATGATCAAGAGCTTCCTGTGTTTCCCTTGGTGATGAGAAGTTACTTGCACTCTAAATGTTCTTAGAGTTCTCAAGCTATAGAAGAAGGAAAGAAAGATCATTGACCCACCCTGGGTTCAAATGAGGTTCTCAGGATCCAAGCCCTAGCACGGTTGGCAGGAAGGAATCCAGTATAACACTGTATTTGAACGCAGAAAACAGTTGCAAAAGCCAGGTTGGGTGAAGACACAAAGGCCTGCAGGATTAGGAGGCACAATGTACACACTCAACAGGGAAGTGAGCTGCAAAACCACTTCATTCATTCCAGGCACAGTCAGCGATGGGGGGAAACCTGAGAAATTTGTTAGAGTTACACCAGGGTCAGGCTTTTCTCAGCCTCTTCAAACAATGACTAATAACCTTCTTCCCTCAGGTGAAGGGAGCCTCAGGCTATCTTTAAGTTACCAATAGAGAGCCAGTTTAGTGAGAGAGAGAGGGGAAGAACAGAGTAGAAAAACCCTGCTCTCTTGTCTTAGGGAATGGGTTTTTGAGTTTCCATCTGTCAGATTTGAAGGCCCTTCTTTTACCTCTGCCAGTCCATTCTCCTTCCTTCATTCTCCACAACATTAATGCAAATCCACAGTCCAAGAAGAGTCAGGGTACTTTTTCTTCTGTCTCCCAGCAGCTGAGTTAGACCCTGTCTCTGCCCTCTTGAATCTGGGGTCTCTGGCTGCCTGAGAAGTGGGAAAGTGATAGTCTTCCTGTGGTTGTGTGAGGGAAATGCTGGTAGCCTGGCAAACTGCAAAAGGCCTCATGACTGGGAATTGTACCAAGCTAGGAAATATGTATTCAATACAATGAGTTTATAACACAGAGACTGCTTTTATTACATTGCATGTTCCAGGGCTCCCCTCACTGATCCCAGGGTAGCCAGAGGGTTTCTCTGCATGCCAGGCCTGCTGGAAGAAGTCTCTCTCATTGTCTGGATAGGCAGGCAAAAGGCTTCGCTCCTGTACAGCTGTGTAACAGATAACTTTATCTGGGCCAATTAGTGAGGAGGAGTGTGGGCGAGCTCTGAAGGTCAGGAGAAAAAGGCCTGTCTTACCCCAAGCTCTCTCTCTTCCCAGTGCAATGTTTTGACAGGAAGCCTTCATTTGTGCCACCTACCATGGCAAGCCATGTTCTGTGCTCTTATCCTGCCTTTATGAGACTATATTCCGGTGTTAAATGCTCAATATTATTCAGGAGTCCTTCTGGGAGACAACTAGGGCACTGAACCTAATCAAATGTTTCAATCACAGCGATAATGGGCCTATGAAAGCTCTCATAGGTTTCCAGAAGCTTGGGAAATCCAAGCACATGTTGGATATCACAAAGTTTCCTTTCATCTAGGGCTGGTGAAGCTCGTCAGGTTTTGAAACCTTTGACCTCTCCTATTTGGGCCCTGGGTGGCTAATTTTTGTGGTTGAACACAGGACCTGCGTGATGACCATGAGCTCAGAACAGAAGTCTAATTCTTTCCCATTTTGTGTCACAGCTTCACTTCTGCTTTCTCTGTGTGTGTGTGTGCATGTGTTTGTGTGTGTGTGTGTGTGTGTGTGTGTGCGCACGCGCGCGCGTACACGAGTACTGGAGCTTGAACTGAGGACATGAGTACTGTACCTAGTTTCTCTTGTACAAGGATTGCCCTCTACTACTTGAACCACAAAGGCACTTCAGGCTTTTTCCTAGTGATGTTGTAGTGAGAAATCAAGCCCAGGGTTTTGTATATGGAAAGCAATCTACCACTAAGGCATATTCTCAGCTCTCTACTTCAGGTTTGTTAGTTTCTTTCTTTTTTGTTGTTGTCGGTTGTAGGAGTTGAAGTCTAGGCCTGGCTGATGTCCCTGAGCAATTCAGCTCAAATCTTATGGTCTACCACTTGAGCCACACCACCACTTCTGGTTTCCTGGTGGTTCATTGGAGCTAAGTGTTTCAAGGACTTTCCTGCCCAGGCTAGTTTTGAACCATGGTCTTCAGATCTCATCTTCCTGAGTAGCTAGGATGACCGGCATGAGCCACAAGCACCCAGCTTCCACTTCAGGTTTCTTAGTGGTGAATTGGAGATAATAGTCCCATGGGACATTTTGTCTGGGATATTTTGGAACCCAGATCCTCAGATCTCAGCTTCCTGAGAAGGCAGGATGGTAGACCTCGGCTATAGAACCCTAGGCCCTGGCACACTGCTGCAAGGGGGTCCTTGGCTCCACATGGTGGAGTGCTAGCCATGAGCCCAAGAAGTAAGGGTCAGTGCTAGGCTCTGAGTTCAAGGTTCATGACAGAGAAAAAAACCAAACAATTGTCTTCAGTAGGCAACTCATGAGTCTTCAGTAATACATAATTTTGTCCCTGCCATGTGGACATATCTGAACCTCAATATTCTTGTCTGCATAATCATCTCAGTTGTGGAGCTCTTACAAGAATAAGATGAAAGAATGCAGCCTTTGAAGGACAAAACAAATATCACTCTTTACAGGACTCAGTACAAGGCATCCTGTGAAAGTCTTAGCACCCAGCACCCAATGGAGGACTCAGCACCTTAGGAAGGACTCATCACATAGTTATATCCCACAAGCTGTCATTAGTATTATGGTGCTTTCATCAGTATCACCATTCTTTCAGAAACACATCACAAACTGCACAAAGTTAACATCTAATGATTCAGAGGAATGTTTTTTGGAGGGGAGTAGTCAGCCACAGGGATTGCACTAAAATGTTGGGGGTACTGTCCTAAGATCTTTTGCTCGAGGCTAGAGCTCTACCACTTTGACCCACATCTCAGACTTTCACATATATTCTGCTAGGACTGGGTTTTAAAACCATCAGTGTCAGATTTCAGCCCCTGAGTATCTTAGATGACAGGGGTGAGCAAGCCAGCAGCATCTGGTTCCGTGGAGCTGGGTTGCAGTGATATACCTCTGGCTAAGTCAGGTTAGATGGCAGCTGTCAGCACCAGACTCCCAGCTTGCTCTGTGACGAGGTATTTGAAGTCCTATCCTGGGTCTTGAGTAAGGGTCTAGACACAGTTCCTAAGGTTTTATGCTCAAAGCTAGTGCCCGACTTCTTGAGCGACAGCACGACTTCCTGATTTTTATGTGCATCTGGTAGTGAGGAATCGAATACAGGGTTTGGATGTACTAGCCATCACTATACCATTGAGCCCTATTAGTGACAAGTGTATAAACAGATAAAGGTGTAGATTGGCATATATATATATATATATATATATATATAAAACAAGAGAAACATGTCTGTATATTATGAAATTACATATATTACTACCAATTATTGACAATCAAATTATTCCTTCCATTTTTAAGTATCATGGTTGAATACATAATAAAGTATTAATTGAACATTAGTAAATGTAGTGTAATTGTTGTGTATAATTTTATATTATACTTATACACTAACTACTAATTTAATTGTTACTTTTGTAACATTTGTATGGATGCATATTGCAATGCATTTCTTAAAATCTCCCACCAATCCTTAGTGGCAGTCCCGGGACTCAACCTCCAGGCCTAATTTGAAGTTTCAGCTATGGCTTCCCTAATAGCCAGCCAAACATCAGCATGAAAGGTCATGTGCACTTTTCGGCCTTGTTATTTAGACCCAGGATGGTCACAATGCAAGGGGAAAAAATGTAAAACCACCTTCCTGAAGTTCTCCGTTTTAACCTTCTCCTTTTTATTTTTATTTTTGCCAACCCCGAGATTTGAACTTGGGTCTTAATAATACAGGGCCAACTGTGGTAGAGATGCCAAGACCTGAGTTCAAGCCCCATGCTTGGCCAAAAAAAAAATTAAAAATAAATTAAAAGCCCTGGCTTGGAATTTGCAACATTTTTCTGGCAGGCCTGGTATTTGAAATCAGGGTTTGGGTAACTCTGTGGCACTGTGGGTGAAGAGGAAGCTCACTGTCCTTGAAGACAAGAAATTCAGACCAGTTCCCAGGGCCTGAATTGAAGTGCCAGCACTGGAAAAGTGAGTATAGCGTTTATTAGCCTTATTTATTTAGTATTATTACACATACAACATTTCATTTATTACATCCTATCACACAGGATATATTTGCATATGGACTATACATCATACTGAGACCCAGGGCTTTTTTTCAGGAAAAAAAAAGTTTCAAAAGTGGCTCCTTACTCCATGAATGAGACTGAGATGAGAGGTCATGGGTCAAACTCAGCTCAGGGGAGGAAAG
The DNA here is from genome assembly GCF_019054845.1 of Dipodomys spectabilis. Classification (NCBI taxonomy): domain Eukaryota; kingdom Metazoa; phylum Chordata; class Mammalia; order Rodentia; family Heteromyidae; genus Dipodomys; species Dipodomys spectabilis. Next base: position 1,408,672 of record NW_024870986.1, read on the forward strand.
TTAGTGAGACTCTTCATGACAATGAACTACCAAAAACCAGAAATGGAGCTGTGGGTCAAGTGATAGAGTGCCAGCCTTGAGGGAAAAAGTTAAGAGATCAGAGACCAGACCCTGAGTTCAAGCTCTGGTACTGGCACAGAAAAAATAAGGATAACCTTTCAGGAGTACCCACTCCAATGTGGAGAAAGGCCATTATCAGCTGGGCACCAGTGGTTCATATCTGCAGCCTAACTACTAAAGGCTGAGACCTGAAAATCAATCAGGATTCAAGGCTGGCCTGGGCAGACTCTTATCTCCAATGAATCACCAAAAAGCTGGGAAGCAGTGCTTCTATGGTTCAAGTGGCAGAACACCAACCTTGAGCAAACAAGCTAAAAGATAGCATCTAGGCTTTGAGTTCAAGTCCCGGTAAACACATAAATACATACACACACTCACACACTCTAACATCCTTAGTATGTGCCAGTGGCTCATACCAGCAATCCTAGCTACTTGAGGCTGAGATCTTACAATGGCAGCTTGAAGCCAGCCCAGACAGGAAAGTCAATGAAACACTTATTTCCACTAAACTACTAAAAAAGATGAAAGTTGAGGTGTGGTTCAAGTGGTAGAATGTTAGCTTGGAGCAAAGGAAGCTCAGGGACAGTGCCTAGGCCCTGAGCTCCAGCTCTAATATATTTTTTTAGACACCCTTTGCCAGCCCCACAGCCGATAAATCCAGATTTTGGTCATACTAAATCTCACTTCCACTCCTGCCATTTCCACAGCACTGCCACAAGTGGCCGGTGTGTGGCCAACACTGGGTGAACATACACAAGGGGGACATAGCCAGGTCAAGCTAATGCCCCAGAACTTTGAGGTATTGGCCATACCAGTCTCTCTTCCCCCAGTTCCCAGGCCCTGGAATCTAAAATCTGTGCCTCTGTATTCTGGGCATCTGGAATTGTCTAGAAGGACCAGAGAGTCCCAGCCAGGGCTGGAAGACAGACTTTCCTGTGATAAAGTTTGTTTACATTTCCTAGACACTGACCAATACTTCCAAGCCATCTTGGCCTCACCTTCCATGTAGTCCTGGATCCCCTTGCTTGGGTGGTCTTCAGTCAGCTTTCACGCTCGAGTTGGCCAGAACCACCAGCAACCCCCCATTCCCTACTCCACTGCCAGCCTGTTTAGAGGGATGTGCAGAGGACCAGCTGAGGAAAAGGACAGGACATCCTGTGACTGAAGCCCTCCTTCTGAGGCAGAGGAAACCAGCTAGCACTGTTGTCCCAGAATCCCCTGGGGCCGGCCAAATATTTGGACAGCCAGACTTGTGCCCCAGAGAAAAGCTGGAACACAGGCCTCTGGCCATTTCGCACTCATTGTAGACCCAGATAGGGGGCTAAAGTCAAGGTCAACGTGGAGGAGGGGCACCATCTCAGGTCAGGAAGAGGCAGACAGGCACCCAGGAAGGGGACAGAGAAAGACAAGGGAAAATTACTCACACACACACATACACACACACACACACACACACACACACACACACACACACACACACACACACATATGGACATTCCAAGGGCTCAGCAGTTCCTGAGAACAGAACCATGAACTCTGTCCATTAGGATCACATCCGACCCATGAGAAGATGGCACTATCATACACACACCAACTGTAAACACAACATTGAGCCTCTCACATACTTGTAATGTCTCATAACCCAGCATGTAATTTCCTACCGTATACATTGGTATGTGGAAAACTCAGCTACCTCTTTGTTTATTGTTGATCATGGGGTTTGAACTCTGGGCCAGGGTGCTCTCACTCAGCTCTTCAGCTGAAGATGTGCACTCTACCACTTGAGCCACAGTACCACTTCCTGTTTTCTGATGGTTCATTGGCTATCAATTATCACACACTTTCCTGCCCAAGCTGGCTTTGAACCGTGGTCTTTTCAACTCAACTTTATGAGTATCTAGGATGACAGTTGTCAACCACCAGCAGCACCAGGCTTCAACCACCTTCATATACCCAGAGGAAACTCAATTCGTCAGGCCACATACTTCTTGCAACACTTGACTTCAGTCTTTGATATCCAGCATCCAAATCTATCCTTCAATGGAGAGAATACAGACACATCAATCCCACCCCTGAACCATTAGCCCACTCTGCCTGCCACGGGTCTCCTCTTCTTGAGTTCTTCATAAGGCACCGCCCATTCTAATGTGGTTTCAAACTAGGACAAACTTGGGGAGTTCTTAGAAATGTCTGTACAATGAGGCCAGCACCTAGTCTCTCAAACACAGCACCCCTACACACACCTCCACATCTTTATAGGCAAAGATGTTTTACTTTCTTTCTTTTCTTTGGTTGTGAGGCTTTAACTCTGGGCCTGGGTGCTGTCCCTGTGCTCTTCATCTCAATGCGAGCACCCTACTACTTGAGCCACAGCACCACCTCCGGTTTTCTGTTGGTTTGTTGGAGATAAGAGTCTCAGGGTCTTTCCTGTCCAGGCTGGCTTTGAACTGTAATCCTCAGATCTCAGCTCTTGAGTACCTAGGAATAACAGCCATGAGTATCCAAAGATATTTTTCCAAGGTTTTGAATCCTATCCCCTCGGAAAACCAAGATCTGAGGACTGCACAGATGGATGCTGCCCTTGGCAGCAAAGTCCATGAGAACTCTTTATTTCCAATTAAACACCCAAAAAAAATCTGGAAGTGGAGCTGTGGCTCAAATGGTAGAGTGATATAGCATAAAATACAAGACCACACCCTAATTTCAAGCTTTGTCTAGCATAGACCCACCCAAGAAAAGGAAGCAGGTTGGCACACGGAAGCTCAAAGCTCACACATAATACTCAAGCCTCCAAGAACAGACCCCATCCTGATCTGATTCACTAGATTCTATGTCCTACATCATGGCAGTCTTAGATGGGACTGACAATGCACCAAGTTAGGACGTTCAAGTACAGTCTCATACTGAGGATCCTCTGACATTATCAAAGACTCAGGATCTCTCACAGTCCTGCCTAACCACTGGGCAGTGAGGTGAGGTCTAGTTATCCAACCACATGATATGGGAACCAAAGGGTTTCTTGGTCAAGGGACGGAGACTGGGGGTGGGGGAGGCTCTAGGTCCCTCTCTCTTGGGAAGATAAAAAGGGCTGATCTATCCCAGGAATGTTCCTGTGTTGTGAGTATTATTAAAGAAGCAACCCTGCTCAGAGCCCAGTGCTCTGGAACCAGTCCTGGAACCTTCATTGTCTATGACCCCCCAGACCCTGGCACACACTATAATAGTTTGTTAGATAAATAAATGAGCATCTGTCTATGACAATACTACAGAAAAGTCCCATCTGATTCAGGTAAGTATCCTCTGTGGGGGAGGGGAGACGAAGCCTCATATAGCTCTCCCACAGTTCTCCCTCCTCCCTCTTCATGCCCTCCTGGTGACCTTGCACTTAACTGTTTTGACTCCGAGGATATGAGCCACAATATACTCGCTGGATTCTGGGCCTTCTGGGATGCCTATCTTCTCAAAGATCTCTGCCTAGCGGCTGATCAGTTCTGTGGTACTCAATTCCCCACTCAGGTGTGAACGAGGTTGTCATGAGCTGAATGTCTAGCTCAAGAGGCCTCCTCTCCTCCCCCTGGGACCAGCCAGGATGGTCTACCACATCCGGCCCCCAAGTTTCATGCTGCAGATAAAAGATCCTTGAGGCAGCCTGGGGCCTCTGAATCTCCCAGCGTCCAGTGTAGGTGCTGGGTATTGTCTCTACTCACAGCTGGCAGGCTGGGGATGGTGAGGTCACAATCTCTGCTCCCCACAATGCCTTCCACTGTGGTGGTCACCCTAAAGAGAGCAGGAAGAGATTCAGCAGCTGATGGAGAAAGGCAGTCAAGGCACAACGTTCAAAGCAGGACACAATATGGCTTGTGAACTCTGCCTGTGCAGCTTTGAATGTTATTGTTTGGTGGCTGAAATGGTCCATCTAATTTGACCCATAATCCCAGGCGTTAGTGGAAATTGCCAGCTTAAACAAGAACAACAACAAAAACCCTGGAAAATGTGGCATTTAATTTATCCCAATCAAACTTAAAAGTTTCCAAAGTCAATGGTCCCCTTTCCCTTCCAGACAGCCTACAGCAGGTTACAGAAACTGGCATTCAGTGAGCCCTAGCTAATTGACATGTCCTGATACTGAGTGGGCTCCAGTAGGGGGAATGGACTTGCCTACCACTACCAAGGTGGAAATGGCTCAAGCAGGACACAGATTGGAGTCTGCAGGACTCCAGGGAGGATTGACCACTGGTGCACTGCCGTGGGAGGGAATACACGCCACCAATAGGGGCATGGAGCCCTGTGCCCAGATGCCCACAGAGATCATGAATGCCCTAGGTAAGGTTCCCCTCTCATCCTCCGTCATGGTGAACCATCTGCCATGTCACACTGTATGCAAGCCCCCAAAACCTCATAGCTTCAAAGACCCTGCCCTGTCTTCTCTCCCATCTCATTACCTAATTATGTTTGGCAGACACATTCTCAACCCTTGAGTTAGCTCCAACTATACACACGAGAGCAGAATGTCTGGCTGGAAAATTGTGGCTGTGGTCACACTCGCCTCACCAAACTTCTGGCTGGGGATAGAAAGACAGGTGTCCACTCTAGTCCAGGGTTCACACAGGTCTCCTAGGGGAGGCACATGCAGGCCCATCATCTACTGTGGGCTATAGGAAAGGGGGAAGAGAGAGGTGGAAAGGGGAGGAAAGGAATATCTACTGAAATTTTCCATAAAGGAGCCATGAAACTGTGAAGGAGAAAACAAAGATTGTGGCTGGGCTCATACTTGGTATTGATGAAAGAAAGAACAAAAACAAATACACACACAGAGAGAAATAAAATGCTTTTGCTGTTTTTAGACATGATGATGTAAATATAGTTTCATTGATCTCATCTCCCTGCTCTCCTAACACACAAACACACACACACACACACACACACACACACACACAAATCCAGAACAGTGACAGAAGACTCTTCCATACAGCACCTGCAATTTGCCAAATGATCACTCACCTGAGTACAGTCAGGCTGTACAAGGAGAAAGATGATCTCTCTCTCTCTCTCTCTCTTCTCTCTCTCTCTCTCTCTTTCATGGTCTCTCTCTCTTTCAATCTCTCTCTCTCTCTTTCATGGTCTCTCTCTCTCTCGGTCTCTCTCTCTTTCTCTCTCTCTCTCTCTCACACACACACACACACACTCACACAGACTCAGAATAGTGCCTCTCTTAAGTTTGTTGTTTCCTCATGGGGGACAATGTACAAGCTGGAGCATGCAGGTTCCGATTCCCCATTCCCTTGTCAGAACCAAGGGCTCCCACCCAAGGGGAGCACCACTCTAATGACACAGCACCACCTCACCTCACACCTTCTCCAGGGCCAGACCCTTCCCCTTGGGAACAACCGGCCTTAACTCCTCTTTCACCAAAACCCTAGGCCAGGATGTGCGGTGAAGGAATCCTCAGAGAAGTGGTCCTCAGAGGCAGGATTGAAAACAAGCAGGGGGTCATGGGGTCCCCAGGGGGTGTCTGACCTGGAGTGGGGCGGTGTTGAGGAAATAGATGGGGTCTTAAAGGCTACATACATGGAAGTACTCCCTACTTCCAGCTTAGGTACTTCTGGGCGACTGTGTGGATTATTGGGGAGGACAAGGAGACCAGATGGACTGGGAACACCAACAGATGCTTGCAGAGCTGGGAAATGTGATAACCCTATGATTACTGTTGACAGCTAGGGTGGGGGGGTCATGCTGGGTATATGTGCAATGGAATAGTGTGTTCCTCCCAGATATTCACCTTCTATCTGACCCCCAGTGACCTCACCTCCCTAGTGGGCTTTTCTGGGTCCCTCCTCACCTGAAAGGGAGACTGAGAACAGAGGTCAAGGACTCACACAGCAAGGGGGTCCTGTCTTCTGCATCCAACACCCCCACCCCAGAAAAAAGGAAAAGACCCAAGAAGGCAGGTGTGGAGCTGCTGCAACCCACCTCTGACTAAAACCACCAGGCTCCCATCAGGGAGAGGAAGGGTGCAGATGTGGGGCTGTGGGTCTCCCACTGCTCCAGGCCAGGGGCTTGGTGGTGTCCCTTTCTCACCCAAACCTGCATCTCCCCATTTCCTGGCACACTGACCACTAGGAATGGGGTTGGAATCCCTGGGTCCATCAACCCCCACCCTTGGGGCACATTTTTGGCAGAGCCAGGGCTGGCCTTCCTGGCACTGAGGAGGCATGGTGGGGATTCGAGCGGGGAGGCTGGAGTAGTGGGTCTGGTTCCACAGTGAGGAGGGGGGTGTTCGGGTAGGACACAAGGTTCGAGCTCGTGGGGCGGCCACCCACATGTGCTACTGGGAGAAGCTGTAGGCTGTGGTACTGGGTGCAGCGGACAACAATGGCAGCATCATGGTGGATGCTCGGGCCCAGAGCAAAGGAATGGGGCCCGGGACTTGGTCAGGGTCGCAAGCCAGCCTGGGGCACACCATTGCTAGATTACTCCAAGAGGCACCATGTGTCTGAGCCAGCAGTGACATATTTGAAATGCGATGCCGTAGGGAGTGCAGGAGAGGGGACTGGGGCAGTGGCAGGCAGGTTGTGGGGCTGAGTGCCCCCCAGCCCCAGCTGAGCTCCCAACACAGGGACCTCAGGCTCACGGTCTATGTGGCTTCTGAGACTCCCTGGGGCTGTGCAAGGGATGTGCCTGCTGTGCTGGCTTTGTGTGCTCTGTGCTCTTTGCCCAGACCCATGTTCCTACAGCAGCAGAGGCCAGCCATTGACGCTGCCTGGCCTGGTGCCTGTGTCTGCCCTTCTCTCTCTGCCCCCAATTCTCTGCTGTGTTGCCCCGCCCCCACTGCACAAGTGTTCCAGCCTGCCCCTGGCTACAGCAGATATGTGCCCCTTCTGCCATGCCCTGTCCTCTCCTTGGTCACGCCCCCTACCCCCTCGGCCAAGCCCTCTATCCCTGGCCTTGTGCTGCACTGTCTCTGCCCTAAGGCTACCAGGCCATGGAAAAAGCAGCCTCATCTCAGCTCAGGGCTTACCCCCAACCCCAGCAGCTGCCTGGGGGGATCAAATTTCCCCTCAGCCCAACCACTGGGAGAGACTCTTCTCCATCCACCCCACACACCAAGCAAGTGCATGGTGACCCTCTGTGTTTGTGTTTGTGTGTGTGTGTGTGTGTGTGTGTGTGTGTCTGATTGTCAGGGATAACTCCCTCTCAAGGACTCAGATCATAGCACCCTTTGGGATGTCAGCACACAGCGCACTTTAAAAAATATAGCACAAAGAACCCTATGTAATGGACTCAGCATGACGCACCTTTTGAAAGACTCAGCACATAGCAACCTCTGGGATCCTCATGGTAATCTAAAGACCAGTAAAATTAGACATGCCATTTTGACATGAATAAAAAATATCATACTAATATGACATCATATGTCATAGTGACATTGTACACATATTGTGAATGCCTATTCTGTGATTTCATTCTATTTCAAGCAAGCAATATTGGTGGGTATCAGAAATCCATTGTGACCTCAAAACCATTGTAAGAAAAATCCCTTTCTGATATCACAGTGCCATTGTGATAACATTAACCTGTTGTGACATCACAAACATCTCCTGTCCATTGTGACCTCATCACCAATGTGACATCACAAAGCCATTGTGATATCACATTGCTGTTTTGACATTACAATCTCCTTGAGATCTCCCAAACCCATTATGACATCTTTAGCACCTTTGAAAAACCACATGGCCTTCGTGACACCACAGTCCCTTTGTGTATCCATATCCTCATTGTGAAATGTCAATTGAGATTAGATATGCCATTACAATATCACAAAGCATTTACAATATAATCATCGGTGTGACATCACATTGTCATTATAACAACATCGTCTCATTGTGACATCACAATTCTGTAATGACATCATACCACTATGACATCACATTTTCATTGTGATATCATATATACATTATCAGTGCCTATTATGTGATCTCATTATATTTCAAATGTGGCATGTGGGTTCATATAAAAACCACATTTTGACTTCATAACCATTGTGACATCACAATCCCTTTGTGACATAACATTGCCATTGTGATATCTCTAAACAACTGTGACAAATCAAACATGTCCTGTCCTCATAAGTTTTGTGACATGTTGCCACTGTGTTATGTTAGGCCCATGAGAGCTCACTATTTTTGACATCATATTGTTTCAGATATGACATGAAATATTCGAAATATACTGTGACATCATGAGTATTGTGACATCACACTGCTGGATGTAATGACCATTGTGTCACATTGTCACATCACAAATGTGTTCGGACTTCATCACTTTTGTGCCAACACATGCCTCTGGAATCCTCACAATCCCATTCTAAACTTATATACTCACTGTGAGTTAGGGATAATTGAGGTCTGGAATGACATTGTCACATCACAAACTACTGCGACATCACAAAACTATTTTGAAATCATCACTATTATGGCATCACCAACTAATTGTGACAAAACAACATTCTTACAACATCATAATTTGACATCATATTGCAATTGTTGTTACAAACCTATTATGACCTCATCACATCTTAGAACATTCATGGCCTTTGGGACATCAAGTTCCTTCTTTGAACTTGTATCATTGTGAACTTGTAGCAATTGAAATTTGAAATAAGATGTGATATTACAAACTAGTTTGACATCACTTACCCACTTTTATATCATTAACACTTTTGACAACAGAAACCTCACTTTAAACTAATGGCAATTAAGATCTGACATGCCATTGTGACATCACAAACCTTTTGTGACATCATCACCAGTGTGACATCAGATTGTAGTTATGACAAGCTATAGTGACATCATAACATTATGACATCGTATTGCCATTTTGCTGTCATAGACACATTGTGAATGTATATCCTGTGATTTCATTCTATTTCAAATGTAGCATATCAGTTGATATCAGAAACACATTGTGATCATAACCATTGTAATATTATGAACCCTGTGTGATGTCTTAACCAGTGTGAAATCACACTGTTGTTATGATATCTTTAGCTAATGGTGACATCACAAAATGACAATGACATTATAGCATTTTCCCTTGTGTCACTGTGACATCATAGTCATATTATGAATGCCTAATCTGTGATTTCATAGTATTTGAAATGTGGCATGTGGGTTGATCTCAATTGTCATTAACTACCATAAGTATATGATTTTGGGAAGGCATTCTGATGTCACCAAAGTATATATAGTCAAAGAGTTAAAGAACTAACAGGTCTGAGATGTCACAAAGTGACACCATGGTTATGATGTCCAGTAGTGTGATATCATGAAATTACACTGGAATTTAGATATCAGATATCATATCTGAAATATGAGATCGAACAGAGATTTTCAACTCACAAAGGGCCTAAAATATCACAATGGCATATCACAAAAGTTATGAGGACAGGAGAGGTATTTGATGTCACAGTAGGTTAGTGATATAACAAAGGCAATGTGATGTGACAAAGAGATTTTGATGTGACAAAGGTTATGAGTTCACAATGGTTTCCTGATATCAACCCACATGGCACATTTGTAATAGAAATAAATCAAAGAACAGGCATTCACAATGGGTCTATGACATCAAAGTGACAATGTGTTGTCAAGGCAGCAATGTTTGATAGGATATGTACTCATTACCTTATTCATGTAACTGTAATCCCTCTGTACACTGTACTTACAATAAAAAATGCACAGAAGAAAAAATTGGTATGGTGTCATTGGGGTTTGGTGTTGTCACACTGAGATGATAGTGTCATGATGATGTGATTTCACAGTCATAATTATTGCACAAAGTATTTGTGATGATACAATGCTATGTGTGATCACAATTTTCATTAGTTTACTATGAGAATATGGGTACACAAAGGATCTGTAATGCCACAGAGGTCGTGTGTTTTGTAAAGGTGTTAAGAGTTCACAATTACTTTATGATGTCACAATGTGATTGTGAAGGCACAACAACAACGGGATGTCACAATGGGTTTGTGATGTCACAGTGGTGATGAGGTCACAATGAGTTTGTGATGTCACATGAGTTTTCAATATTACAATGACAGGTCCAATTTCAATTTCTACTAATTCACAATGAGGATACAATTTCAAAGAAAGAATCTTAAGCTCCAAACAATGTGTTTTTAGTCATAACTTGTGTGATATGCTGACAGTAGGATATTTTAGGCCTTTAGCAAGCTTATATTCTGTTTTCAAACTCATAATAATTCAGGCATGACATATCATATCAGAAATTGACTCTGACATTATGAACATTGTGACATCACATTGATAGACATCAAGACCATGGTGTCACATTGTGAACTCATAAATCTGTTAGGACTTCATCACATTTGTGCCAACACATGACTTTGGAGACAACACAGTTCCTTTGCGAACTCATATCTTCATTGTGAATTAATGACATTTGAGAACTGGCATACCATTGTGACATTTCCAACCAATTGTGACAGCACAAACCTATTGTAGTAGAAACACATTGTGATCTAATAGCCATGGTGGTAACACAATCCCTTTGCGACCCCACATTTCCATAGTGATATCACTAACCTACTGTGAAATTCCAATCCTTTCATACTCAATCCAGGTATGAAATGTGATACCCGAATCCAGTGTGACATCTAGATCATGGTGACATCACACTGATAGATGTTATGAGCATTTTGTCACTTTCTGACAACACACACCTGTTAAGAGTGCATCACTTTTGAGACAACACATGCCTTTAGAGACATCACAGTTCCTTTGTGAGCTAATATACTCATTGTGAGTTGACAATTGAGATCACATGTGTCATTTTGATATCACCAACCCATTGTGACATCACACACCTCTTGTAAACTCATCACCAGTGTGGCATCACCAATTGTGATATCAAAAGATTATCAAGTCATCATATTGAAACATCACATTGCCATCGTGATATCACTGTGCCATTGTGTTTTCAAAAACTTGCTATGTCTTCATAGAGTTTTAGAAAATTCCTGGCCTTTTATACTTCAGTCTTCTTCTGTGAACTCATCTCCTCATTGTGAAATAGTAGCAACTGAAATTGGACATGTGATTATGAGATGTGACTTCACAAAACTATTTGATTTCACCACCAATGTGACATCACAAACCTATTGTGAGCTTTCATAGCCATTTGACATCACTATCACATTGTGACATCCCTAACCTATTAGGATCTCTTAGCACCTTTGAAAAAACATATGGCCTTTGTGACATCACAGTCCTTTTGTGTAACTATACCTTCATTATGAATTGACAATTGATATCAGACATGCCATTGTAACATCAAGAAACCTTTATGACATCACCAGTGTGACAACATTCTCATTAGGCCAACATCAACTACTTTTGACATCACAAAACTACAACAAGATAGCATTATGAGATCACATTGTCATTGTGATGTTATAGACAGATTGTGAATGCCTGTTTCTAATTTTTTTTTTTGGTTGTGGGGCTTGAACTCTGGGTTTGGGTGCTGTCCCTGCTTTTCAGATCTAGGCAAACACTCTATCGCTTGAACCACAGCACCACTTCTGGTTTTCTACTGGTTTTTATTGGGGATAAGAGTCTTATGGACTTTCCTGTCTGAGGTGGGTTTGAACTGTGATCCTCAGATCTCAGCCTCCTGAGTAGTTAGGATTACAGGTGTGAGCCACCGGTGCCCAGCTTTTTCATTCTAATTCAAATTTGACATGTGTGTTATAAAAGAAACATAATGTGACCTCATAACCATTGTAAAATCATAAATCAGCAGTGACATCAAATTGTCATTATGACACCATCAGCTCATTATGACATCACCAAACAACAATGCCATCACAGCATTATAAATCACAGTGTCATTGTTACTTATGGACATAACAGCATGAAGGCCTATCTGTGAATTCATTCTATTTCAGAAGTCCATTTTGACCATATAATAATTGTGATATCACAATCCTCTGTGACACTACATTACTATTGTGATATCATTAACCTGCTGTGCCATCACAAATCATCCTGTCCTTATTAGTTTTGTAACATGCTGCCATTGTCACATATTAGGCCCTTTTTGAGCACATAATCTGTTTTAAATATCATATTTCTGGTATGACATGTGATGTCAGAAATCCCCTGTGACATCATACTGCCCGATGTTATGACCATTGTGTCACATTGTGACATCACAAACCTGTTAGAATGGCATCATGTTTGTGATAACACATGCCTTTGGAGACAGTACAGTCCCTTTTTGAACTCATATATTCATTGCCAATTAATGAAAATTGAGATCTGCCATGCCACTCTGACATCAGGAACCCATTGTGACATCACAAACTTATTGTGACCGAAGTGATCCTCGCGACTCAGGATCCCCCGAAGAGACCACCAGAGACTGTGACCAACGCAATCAGCAAAGAGTCATTTATTGGCAAGCCCAGGCTTGGTTCTCCGTGCACTCGGTAACCGGTGATGCTAAGAGGCCCCGAGGCTTGGGTTACAAAATTTTTATATACTTCTTGAGGTAGGGCAGAGACTTAACACACATAATAACATTTTGTAACAAATCATCACACATGGCGGAAAAATCATAACATTACTTTAGCATATGATTGGTGTATTACAGAGCAGGAAAGTATAAGGGACAGGGGATTGGGTGGTTTAAGAGCCGATGTGCTTTAAACTGATGGTGGGATATACTATGTAAACTCCAGTCTACTTGCTAACCTGCAGGTGCTCGTGACTAAGAGTGATCTGCAGAGCCCAGAAGGGGCTTTCTGGCATTTCAGATATGCTGATAAGGCACCCTCTGTGCTGATAAGGCACCAGCTGTGATGATAAGACACCAACTGTGCTGATAAGGCACCACCTGTGGTTTTAAGGCACCAACTGTTCTGATAAGACATCTGTACTGTTAGGCACCATCTGTGCTGATATCCTGTGTTTGTGTAACAGACCAGAACCATCTGTGGTTCAGAGAATTGCTCCATCAAGCCCTTTTTATCTGCAGTGAGTCGAGGTTCAAGCAACACGAAATTACTTATTTAGCAAAAAGCAAATTACAGAAGCAAAACAAGCAGTTAGTAACTATAATATTAACCTGATCAGTATTGTCCAGTCTTTCATGACCTCATCATGCGAATGGCATCAACAACTAATTGTGGCATTATTTTGACATGATATTGTGTATTGCCGTTGTGATATCACTATTCCATTGTGTTTTTACAAATCTATTATGGCCACATCACATCTTAGAAAATTCATGGTCTTTGAGACTTCAAGCTCTTTCTGTGAACTCGTGTACTTATGACCTCTAAGGCAAGGAGAAAAATGATCGAGTCACATTTAATAAAATGAACTAGTTTACACTAGAAAGGGGACTGGGATTACCTTATCCTGGACTGGATACCCAGGTCCAAGAGCAGCCTTGACTACCAAACCTCAGACCTCCAATGGGCAGCCAGACCCTTTCTTAATTGGTCTGCAAACCAACAGCCAAAAAACTATCATCTCCAAAGTGCCAAACCTCAATGGGCAAGGCTTTTTACTTTTCCATTCTTCCCTCCTTCGCTGCAGACCTGTCCTTCCTTTCTAGTCTTTCCCTTTTTCCCTTCCACCACTTCCTTCTTCTCTTCAGGCCTTTCCACTCTCCACAGGCCTGCCCTACTCTGCCCCAGTGACCACTTTCCAACTTTCTGCTCTCCCTCAACTTCCTCTCTTCTCGGGTTTTTCCCTTCCTGCTATCTCACCACTTACTTCCATCCTGGTAGCTCCCATTTTTATCTCCCCTTCCAGTGCTCTGAAAATGCAACCTATATATAGGTTTTATCCCTCCTCACTCCAACGGGTCTTCTGTCTAACCATCACTTCCCAAGCCCAATGCTCAATCACTTCTTGATAGCTCACTATGTGAAGCTTGACACCTCCACATTTGGTGGCATTCCCCACACTCTCTGGTGGGCCAGGCCAAGAATTTACTATGGTTATCTGCTCCCACAGATAATTCTGGCTCCACTGGTTATTATATTATCCTCATTGTGAATTAGAAGCAATTGCAATTGTATATGTCATTGTTATACTACAAACTTGATGAGACATCAATAACACATTGTGACCTCATCACTGCGGTGATATCACAAACTCATTGTGATATTACATTGCAATTGTGCCACTATGATCACATTGTGACATCCCAATCCTATTATGACCTCAGAAGTTTTGAAAGAAAGCATGGCTTCTGTGACATCACCGGCCCTTTGTGTACCCATATCCTCATATTGAGCTAATGACAATTGAGATCAGACATGCCATTTTAACATCGCAAAACCTTTGTGACATCATCACCATTGTAACTTCACATTGTCATTATAACAACATCAGCCCATCATGACATTATAAAACAGCAATGACATCATAGCATTATGACATCAAATGGTCATTGTGATATCACAGATACATTGGAATGCCTATTCTGTGATTTCATTCTATTTCAAATGTGGCAGGTGGGTTGATATCAGAAAGACATTGTTACAACATAACCATTATGATATCACAATACCTTGATGACACCATATTGCCATTATGATATCACTAACACCCTGTGATATCACAAAACTGTCCTATCCTCATAAATGTTTTGACATGCTGCCAGTGTGATCTCTGGCCTCTCTGACCTCATAAATTTTTTAACTCATAATACTTCAGGTATGACATGTGATACCAGAAATGCACTGTGACATCATGACCACTGTGACATCACACTGCCAGATGTCATGACCACTGAGTCACATTGTGACATCACAAACCTGTTAAGACTCATTACAGTTGTGCCAAGTGTAATCTTATCACCACAGCGACATCACAAACCCATTGTGAAATCAGATTGCCACAGTGATATTAAGATCACCTTGTGACATCCCAAACCGGTTGTGACTTCTTAGCACCTTTGAAAAAGCACATGGTGTTTGTGACATCACAGTCCTTTGGGTAACCATATCCTCATTGTGAACAAAAGACAACTGACATCAGACACGCCATTGTATCATTACAAATGCTTTGTGACATCATCTCCAGAATGAGATCACATTGTTGTAATGATACCATCGGCCCATTGTGACATCCCAAAATGACAATGACATCATAGCATCATGACATCACATTTTCATTGTGAAGTCATAGAGACAATGTGATTGCCTATTCTGTGATTTCATTCTATCTCAAAAGTGGCATATCGGTTGATTTCAGAAACCCATTGTGCCCACATCACCCTTGTGACATTACAATCCCTTTGTGACCTCATATTGATAATGTGATATCATTAATGCAATGTAACTCACAAATCTGTCTTGTCCTCAGAAATTTTGTAACAAGCGACTACCTTGACCTGGGCTGCATGCCCAGAGCTAATTGCGGCCTCAACCATGAACCCTCAGACATCCAAAGAGCAGCCCAGCCATTTGTTAATTAGTCTTCAAACAACCAACCCACAAAATAATGATCTCTAAAGTTACACACTTCAAAAGACAAGGCTTTTTACTTTCTCTTCATCCTCCTTTTCAGACCTGTCCTATATTTCAGGTCTTTTCATTTTTTCCTGCCACCATTCCTTTCTTTTCTTCAGGCTGCTCTACTCTTGATAGGCCTGCCTGCCTTATCCAGATGGTCAGCTGCCATTCTTCACCTCCTGCTCTCCCTCAATTTCCTCTCCTCCCAGGTCTTTACCCTCCTGCAGTCTCATAACTTCTTTTCTTCCATGCCTTTCCCTTTTTCTCTCCCCTTCTGTTGCTCTGAACATGCAGCCTAAATATAGGCTGTACCCTTCCCCCACTGCAATATGTTTCTTGCATAACAGTTTTCAATCATCACTTCCCAAATGTCCATGCACAATCACTTCTTGGCAGCCCACCATTTGAGGCTTGACATCCTATCTCCTTCAGCAGCATGTCCTGCCCCCTCCAACGGCATGCACTCCCCTCTCTGGTGGTCCATACCAGGAGGCCATGATGGCTATCTGTTCCCGTGGATTATAGGGGCACTGATGGTTATTACAGTGTCTTCATGGTGCACTAGGAACAATTGAAATTGAACAAAAATTGTGATATTACAAACTTGTGAAATAACTAACCCATTGTGACCTCATCACCACTGTGACATCACAAACCCATTGTGACATCACATTGCTCTTTTGACACCAGGATCACATTGTGACCTCCCAAATCTATTATGACCTCTTATATCCTTTGAAAAAAATACATAGCTTTGTGACATCACAGTCCCTTTGTGTACCCAAATCCCCACTGTGAAATAATTGAGAATCAGACATGACATTTTAACATCAAAAACAGTTTGTGAGATTATCATAATTGTGATATCACATTGTCATTTTGACACTGTGTGCTCATTGTGAAATCACAAAACTAAAATGATATGATAGAATTATAACTTCACATTGTTATTATGACATCATAGACACATTATGAATGCCTTTTCTGTGATCTCATCATTCTCTTTCAGATGTGGCCCGTATGTTGATATCATAAACAAATCTTGAATTCATAGCCATTGTGACATCACAATCCCTTTGTACATCACATTGCCATTGTGATATTACTAACCCACTGTGACATCACAAATCTATCCTGTCATCATAACTTTTGTGACATGGGGCAATTCTGATACGTTAGGCATTTTTGTCCTCATAATCTGTTGTCGACCACATTAGATTTCACATATGACATGTGATATAACAAATTCCCAGTGACATCATGACCATGGTGATATCACACTGCCAGATGTCATAACCATTGTGCCAAATTCTGACATCACAAACCTTGTAGGATTTCAATATATTTGTGCAACACATATTTTTGGAGAAATCACAGACCTTTTTGAACTTATATACTCATTGTAAGTTAAAGACAATTGAGAACCATTATGTCATTGTGACATGCCCAACATACTGTGACATCACCAATCTTTTGTGACATCATCACCAATGTGGCATCATCAACTAATTGTGACATCAAAACAATATTTTGACATGATGTAGTGAGTTGACATTGCCATGGTGATATCACTGTCCCATTGTGTGTTCACAAACCTAATATGACCTCAAACATTAAAAAAAATTCCTGTCCATTAGGATTTCAAGCTCCTTCTGTGAACTTGTGTGCTCATTGTGAAATAGTAGCAATTGAATTTGGACATGTGTTTAAGATATTACAAAAGCATCATGACATCAAAAACCCATTGTAACCTCATCACAATTGTGTATCATAAAGCTATCATGACCCCTAAGTATCTTTGAAAACACATCTGGCATTTGTGACATCACAATCCCTATGTGTACCCATATCCTCATTGTGAACACATGACAATTGTATTCATATATGCCATTGTAACATCACAAACCCTTTGTGAACCCATCACCAGTGTGACAACACATATTCATTATGGCACCATAACCTCCTTGCAACATCACCAATTTACAATGACCTCATATCATTATGACATTATTGTCATTGTGATGTCATAGACACATTGTAAATACCTATTCTCTTATTTCATTCTATTTCAAATGTGGCATGTGGGTTGATATCAGAAAACCATTGTGATCTCATAAATATATGGCCCTTTCTTGTTACATAGTTTCATTTTATTCTCCATTGTTGGTAAATAAAGCCTCCAGATTGGACTTCAGGAGCTGTCCATGATCATTGCTTCATTCCTTTTCCCTGCTCTTCCTTTACATTTAAATTCATTTTTACTTTTACTTTTTGTCAGAAGCAAAGAGGCAATTAAAAATCTATATGTAATGTTAACTTTTATTCATTTTGGGGGGGGGCAGTCGTGGGCCTTAACTCCGGGCCTGGGTGCTGTCTCTCAGCTCTTCACCTCAAGGTTAGAGCTCTACCACTTGAGCCACAGCGCCACTTTCGGGCATTTTTCTGCTTATGTGGTGCTGATGAATCAAACCCAGGGCCTCATGCATGCAAGGCAAGCAGTCTACCACTGAGCCACCTTCCCAACCCATAGTTTTTATTCTTGAATTACTAAAATTCATGCAGAACATGTCAATTCAAGCAGCATAAAATGGCAGATGTCATGAGTTTGATCTCTGTCCCTCTCCTGTGGCTCTCTTGCTCTACCATAGGGTGACCACTCCTACTAGTTAGTTATGTATCCATGCATCTAAACCAAATGTGCACAAAGGGGAAGCTATTAAAAAGAGAGTCACCCAAGGTCCTCCAAACCTATCTTACTAAGAGGCCAAATTTCCAATTCACACTATGGAGATTCAAACTTCTACATTCAGGTTCAAAGACCTGAATCAAGTCTGTGATGGAACCACATGACTGAAGATGGTAGCTCATTGTCCACTATAGAAGAAGTCTCCAATAGCTGGGAATCAGCCCTCTGCCTTTCCCACTAAGTCACAGTGTCAGGTATGAGAACTAAGGAGTTACACAGACCATTTAGAGGTTACTAGACGTTGGGTTTTAACATTTGTAATTCCAAGATTCACTTCAGATCAAATATTGGGCCTGCACAGCAGCAGCCCAAGAGAAAATGATGTCCAGAACTTGTGTAAGAGTCTCAGACTATTTGAATTTGTTTTTATTGATCTATCTTTTTTCCTACAATGCACACCTGTGGTCAAATGGGGGCTTTCTTACGGTCTTAATGAATTTTGTTATAGCATCACAATGAAATTGAAATACACAGCTATAACTCTTTCTCTAAAGGAATACTGATGGATTTGGCAGTAGGAGAGTTCAAACTGATGACCTCTAATATTCTAGGCAGGAGTTCTACTACATAAGTCCCTTACTCCAACCCTTGTTCTTCACTTGGAGCATATCAACACACTGCCTTACGCATTTCAAGAATGCTGATGTAAACTATTTGTTAGGAAACTATCTTTGGAAAGGATGATGCTCTCTTTTCTCTCACTCTTATAGGTGTTAATAACCCGTTTCATGGAGCTGTATGGCATAGGGCATTTTGCTACAATATTAGATGATTCTTTTATTTGGGGGGGGGGTTCTGGTCATGGGTCCTGAACTCTGGGCCTGGGCGCTGTCCCTCAGCTTTTCAGCTCAAGGCTAGCACTCTAGCACTTGAGCCACAGCACCACTTCTGGCTTTTTTGTTTTTGGTTATGTGGTGCTGAGGAATCGAACTCAGGGCCTCAGGCATGCAAGGCAAGCACTCTACAACTGAGCCAACTTCTCAGCCACTATCAGATGATTCTGAAGTAATTCCACTATTCTTTTAACATCAGTCATTCTAGATTTAAAGAAAAAGACCTTAAATATCCTCAGAAAATTGATGAGGTCTTTAAAATCCAAAAGATAGAGCAGCTTTTCAGATTATGGATGCCATGAAGTATCGTACTGGATTTAATTTTTAAGTGAGAAAACAGCTGCTTTCATGACCCATCTAACTATAAAATTTTCTTGGTCTTAGTTATGTTGCATTTTAAGGTAAATGACAAAAGTGCCAACTTAGTGACTTCATAAGGGACTCAGCATTACATAGTTAAATAGTTGTCAAAAATTACTGAGTTGAATAGAGAACATGCTTAATTTATATTAAAGTAGTAATATATTGCCATTAATGCAAGGATGTATTTTATTAGTAAATACTGAAAAGGAAAAAAAAAGTATTTCTATAGGGGATTCATCTTGGCAATAGTCATTTTGCAGTAGGCTGATACTACCTGCATTCTTTCAAACACATGCTATTTTTGAGTGTGTTATTGTTTTAATTCTTCTCAAGAGCTATGCAGTTAATCTTGGATTCCATTAAGAAAACACCAAAGTGCATACTGATATTATAACTTTTTATTTATTTATTTTTTTGTTGGTCATGGGGCTTGAACTCTGTGCTTGGGTGCTATCCCTCAGCTCTTCAGCTCAAGGCGAACACTCTAGGGCTTGATCCACAGTGCCACTTCTGGTTTTTTGGTGGTTTATTGGAGAAAAGAGTCTCACGGACTTTCCTGTATGTTTTGGCTTTGAACCACGATCCTCAGGTGTCAGCCTCAGGAGTAGCTAAGATTACAGGCGTGAGCCACCAGTGCCTTGCTCTGATATTACAATTTTTTAAGACCAAAAAATGATGTATTGTATGTTTCCAACAATAAATCAAGTCCATACCAAATAAAGACTTTAGTATTATTTTAAGCAGTAGTGTTTGGGGGTTATAATTCAACAAATACAGACACTTCATATGCCTTAACTACTTCTTTGAATTTTCTCTTTATTGTCAAGTTTAAAAAAATCTGGATCCACTTTAGTGAAAGTTTCCAATTGGACCCTTTGTCATGAACCCTCTGCACCTAGAAATACATAGAAATTCACTTTGTTTTTAAATTGTTGGAGCAAGTTCCAAGACCTGCACATATGTTGAATGGAAGCCACTGGTGTATGTTTGGCTCTTGCACATGGCCAGCATTCTAACAGGAGCATACATGAGGACATGGATAGTACTGAAGGACAAAATCTTTGGGAGCAAACACTGGGACCTGGCAGCCACTGAGGACAGAAGGCATTGGCTGATACCCTTGTAGTTCCTGCAACACTGCCATGGCTGTAGCAATGGCATCATTCTGTGCCCCTCGCATACCTGTAGAAACCTTGGCAACAGTCCTACAGGCTCAAGACTAAAAGAGCCAGTGGGTTCATGCCAACCTGTGATTGGTCCATTGCAACCATTGTGAGTGGTCTCTGCAGTCCATTAAAGTGCTGGGAGTTCCTGGTGACCTGCTGGACTCAGTTCTACATTGACAATTTTGAGTGTGTGGTAGTTTTTTTTTTATTTGGAGGGGGGGGCTATGTTTTGTTTGGGTTTGGGTATTTCCTTTTGGTTATTGCTCTGGGGTTGTTATTTGCTTAGCTAAGTTTAGGTAGATTTACTTCTTGCCATCCTAGCAAAAGATGGGAGAACACAGTGAATTAGGCTCAAGCTCTTAGGAAAGGGATATTTTCACAGAACAAGACAGTATGAAGGAAATCATTGGCTACGGCAGGAGATTTTCCCTGAACAATACAGTGTGAAGGAGGAGATCATTGACTATGGTAGTATGGATATGTAAAATTGGCCTAGCACCACCTTATAGACACTAAGGTGGTAGTGAAAATAACCCTAAAGGGAGAGTTCAACAATTGTCAGATCAAAAATGAGATGGACAGGTCGGGACTGTGGCTCAGTGGTAGATGTTTGCCTCGCAACCAGGAGGCCCTGGGTTCAATTCCTTGTCACCACAAGAACAGAAAAAGCTGGAAGTGGTGCTGTCGCTCAAGTGGTAGAGCACTAGCCTTAAGCTGAGGAGATAAGCCACAGTGCTTACGCCCAGACTACAAGCCCTAGGGCCCACAAAAAGTTAAAAAATGAGATGGATATTATTAAGTTTTTCCATCACTGACCCATGATGAGGTCATACCAGGTGAGGGAAAAGGATGAGCACCAATACCTGGCAGTGGAACTGGTCATCCAGAGACCTCCTAACATATATGTGAAAATTATACCACCTATTCAAGAATGAAGTCAGGAGATTGTTCAGATTGTGAGTACTGTGCATTACTTTAACGAAAATATAAATGAATAATGACACCTTAAACCCAATAACATCGTGTTGGATGACAAATGCAATGTGAAGGTCAATGGCTTTAGCATGAGCATAAGGACTTCCCAAGGGTAGTTGCTGAAGTTCATATTGGTACCTTAATTTTGTCCCTATAAAATATTCCTGCATGGAAATTACAATGTCTGCAATGTAGACATCTGGTGCTTGGGTGTCCTCATTTGTATTCTATGGGGATGGCACATTTCCCATTTGAATATATGAAGTTTAGCCAGAGAGAGGTAATTGTCTTGAAGTTCACATACATTTCTCTATTCACTTGTCTCCAAAAGAACAAAATATCATCTTGAAACTGTAAACTGCAGACTCAAGTGAGCGTCACAGTATGGAACAAACAATAAAGATTGGCTCAACCAAGTTGAGGAATATTTCCTCTGTCCTGATGAGCTACTATGTAATGAGCTAAAATCTATTATTCTTGCACTCATATGTGACATGGGGTATAGCCTGCCTGATAAGCACAAATCTATATTGGACAGGACATTCAATGAAATCATTAAAGTAGTATGACAGCAATGAAATTAAATCAGTGCCTTCAATTGTTTCAGTGTGCCAATCTTCTGCATATATATAACATGTATATATGTATATATTTCACAAATATATTACATATTAAATATGTTATATATAAATATATGCATAAATATACATAATTATGGAGATGGAGTTTCATGGAATTCTCTGCTTTTGCTTCAAGCCAACATTCTCCTCATCTGAGCCTCCTTAGGTGCTAGGATTATAGACTGGGGCCAGGCAAAACATTTCCTAATAAATGCAACAGAGAGCCTATGTTTAACTTCCAAGAAACATTAGAAACTGAAAGATAGTAGAATGATGAATGTAAAATAAAACACTTAAGTTATTGTAAAATTTCCAAAACTTATTTCATACAAACATTAAGGGACAGTGTTACCAGATTTATCTTTTACAAAAAGATGAATAAAAAATTAAACACAGATACAGATCCCAGTTTGAAGTGTGAAAGTAAGTGGAAGGCCCATAAATTCAAGTCCTAGTACTGACCCATAACCATATATAAAATTAATTTTCTACCTGTTTTATTATAAAAATCTGTACAGAGCTGCTACAGTTACATGAGCAAGGTAATGAGTACATGTCCTGTCAAGCATTGTTGCCTCCTCCTTTGTTTTTCCCCTACCATTCCTTCCCTCCCACCTAAACAACTACCCACCCCGAAGTTGTAAAGTTCATTTTCAAGGTAGTGTCTTGTACGTCTTTTACATAAAATTTTTACAATGGGTCAACCTGTAGCCTTAATTAAGTATTTTGTGTTTTCCCTTACACTCCCTGAATTAGAGAATTATATATACAAGATGCAGGTTACCAGAATAAAATATAGTGAAAACAGGGGTTATATCATGGGGAAGGAATATATAAAGCAACCAAAAATCACATGGTACCTTATAAATAGGTTAGAAACTTTAGCAAGAAAGGAAAAACTACTTGCGTCCCTATCTTGAGGTTTATTTCGCTTAACTTCATCTTATCTGGTCATATGTACATAGCTTTTGACCTTTTCTGCTTGTCCTAGATATGTACTAGTTATTGCAAATAAGGGAAACCATGGGACCTATGTTTCATTGGGCATGCCTTACTTCACTTAATATAGTTTTCCCCAAGACTTTCCATTTCCTAACAAATTGGGCGATGTCATTTTTTTTAATGGAGGCATAGAATTCATATATATATATATATATCACATTTTCTTGATCCATTCCTCTACTGAAAGGCATCTGGCTTGGTTCCATATCTTAGCTATGGTAAATAATGTTGCAATAAACATAGTTGGGCTGGTAGCCTTAGTATGGCCTAGTTTGTGATCATTTGGGTAAATGACTGAAAGTGGGATGGCTGGGTCATAGGGGAGCTCTATGTGGAATCTTTTGAGGAATCTCCATATTGTTTTTCAAAGTGGTTGAACAAATTTATACTCCCATCAACAATGCAGTAGAGTTCCGTTTTGGCCACATCCCTTCCAGTATCTATTATTAGATTTCTTATTTATAGCTATTCTAACAGGGGAAAGGTGGAATCTCAATGTTGTTTTGATCTGCATTTCTTTTATGGCTAGAGAAGTTGAACATTTCTTCATGTGGCTATTGGCCATTGTTATTTCCTCTTCATAGAATTTTCTTTTTAAGTCTTTAGCCCACTTACTTATCAGGCAGTGTTTATTTGAGGATTTGTTGTTGGGGGATTTAATTTTTTGAGTTCAAAGCATATTTTAGATATGGGACCCTTGTTTGTTGTATGGCTAGTGAAGATTTTCTCCTAATCCACGGGATTCTATTGATTTTGCTAGCTGTGTCCTATGCCATGCACAAGCTCTGCACTTTCATGCAATCCCCATTTGTGCAACCTTTCTTTGATTTGTTCTGTTTCTGGGTCTCTATTAAGAAAATTTCAGCCTGTGCCTAGGAGAACAAGGGTTTCTCCTATTCCTTCCAATATCGTTTTCAGGGTGTGTGCTTTGACTCTGAGGTTGACAATTTTGTAGGCCAGAATTTGTTTTTTTACCCCATCCTTTGTGTTCATAGAATTGTCTGTATTATGTGTAAACAGGCTGCTTTACAAGGTATCTTTCCATGTCATACAGTAGGTATTACATGGCTCTATGTAAGTATTGTATAATGACATAGAACTTTCTAATGACTTAGCTATAAAATCTATTAATGTTAATTAAGTGCCATGAAGAATGCCAAACCTCCATTTTTGTGCGCAACTCCGTCCTTGTCCTCCCTATTGTTTAGCAGCTTATATCACACTGAGCATAACTGAAGCTGGCACATGGAACAGACATGAACTCGATGGATCCTATCTGTGAGATGGCCCCAAATACAGCAAATATCAGAATCAAAGAGATTGAAGCAGTTATCCAAGGTTCCTAGTTGTATGAATGACTTCGGCTTCCAATGGTTGTACCTGCCCCTGTCAGAAGCCTGTTGATGGTCTGTCACCATCAAAGCTCACACTGAAGCTTAACTTCTCAATGTAGCAGTGTCACGAGGTGGAACCTGTAAGAGAGGTTTCAGTCATAAATAGATTAATGCCATCTCATCAACTCTGAAGGGACTAACATCATCGTCATTCTAGCACATGCCATGATGCCAAGATCCTCTGTGATATGATGCACATAGGGGGCCTTAGCCCATGTGCTAGCATGCTATTTAGACATTGCATCTACTATTAATTTTGATTGAAATCGACCTTTTTTCCGTATGAAGTATACAGCTTCAAGGATTTTGTTAAACCATGACAAAATGGACTGAGATGCTATATTTTTGTCTTTTTCATGGAACTGAGGGATAAACTGAGAGCCTTACACTTACTAGGCGGATACGTTACCATTTGTTTGAGCCTGCATTCCCCCAACCATTTTTTTTCTTTTTCATTTGGCTTTTCATATAGTCTTGTGCTAACTTCACTCAAGCCACCCTCATTACCCCATCCTCCTATACCTCTAACTCTCAATATCTGGGATTAGAGCCTGTGACACCAGTTTACCCCTTCGAATATACTATTCTTTTGGGAAGAGAGATACAGACCCCTGAGAAGAAGCTTATGTGTATTTGTGTGTGCTTGTGTGTGTGTGTGTGTGTGTGTGTGTGTGTGTGTGTGTGTGTGTATGTGTGTATTCGGGTACTGGTCTTGGTGATTTATTTTGTACTGAGGGTGAATCTTCCTGATGATTCTGCATTCTAATTCTTTTCACTAAAAAAGAAATGCTTCTCTGCGTGCTAGTGGCTCACAACTGTAATCCTAGTTCTTCAGAATGCTGAGATTTGGGGATAACACTGTTAAGCAAGGTGAGCCACGAAAAGTCCATGACACGCTTATGTCCATTTAATCACCAAAAATGTCAGAAGAGGAGCTGTGGCTTAAGTAATAGAGTAATATTCTCGAGGAAAAAATAGAAATAGCACCTAGGCTCTTATCAAGGTTAAGGACCAGCACCCATACAAAATCTCCAGATAGCACTTGTGCTATTACAATGAGCTCTTGTGCTTTTTAAAGTCACAATTATGTCTAATGGATTATCTGTACAGGATAGTTGCAGTAAAAAGAAAATCTTGTATTTCTTCATAAGGTATGTTCTTTCTGGACCATCTTTATGACCCATTTTTGTCTCTTGAATGATGTCTTGATTTTGAAATGGAGGAAAAATTCAGCGATGAATTTGTTCTCTGCATCCTTCCCTCATCCATTATTAATATGTTCTCTCTTTTTATTTTTTGGCAATCCTGGGGCAGGAACTCAGGGCCTAGGCACTGTCACTGAGCTTCTTTTTTGCACAAGGATAGCACCCTATGACTTGAGCCACAGTGCCACTTGTGGCTTTTTCTTTTTATGTGTTACTGAGTAATTAAACCGAGAGCTTCTTGCATGCTGAGCAAACACTCTACCACTAAACCACATTCCAAGCCACATGATCTCTTTTTAAAATATATCTGTCATGTTTACTTCTGTCCCATTTCTGAAGCCACTGCCACTGTTCTTGAATCTATCCTCAGTTTTACTCCTAATTGCCTTTCATTCCCTATAACTGCTGAATTGTTTTCCACTCCACCAAAGAAACTATCTTTCCTTTTCTTAAATTTCACACTTCATTTGCTAAAAATGAAGGAATAACTCAATTACCAGTGTCTGAAATTGAGGACACTTAGAATAGTAAATAGATTTTTCTACTTATTTTTTCAGCCGTGGTGTTGCAACTCTGGGCCTGGGCGCTGTCCATCAGCTCTTCTGCTCAAGGCGATTGCTTCACCACTTGAGCCACAGTGCCATTTCCAGTTTTCTTAGTGCGTTATGGGAGATAATACTCTCTCAGCCTTTCCTGCCTGGGCTGGCTTTGAACCGGCAGCCTCAGATCTCATCCTTCAGAGTAGCTAGGATTACAGGAATGAGCCACGGCTGGCCAGCTAATAAATAGCTTTTTATGTGTATCAGGTGATACACAACAACTCAGAACCTTGGGATATCTTTTGTCTTCCAGTCTGGGAAGGATCTAACCCCACAATATGCCCTGCAAGACAACAAAATTAAAGAGATTCTACAAATGTAATTAGTTCCCACAAGATTTGGGTGTGAGTTACTTCCAAGTAGTGAGTGCAAAATAAGGCCTTTCTAGAAGTCAGTGCCGCCAACAGGATGAATCAAACAGTAAAGAGAATATGTTTGTTAAGAAAGTATGGAGGTGTCTAGGAGCTGACAAAAGTGGTTGTATGATAGGAGACAAGAAACCAGAAATCACAGTCTCACAACCACAGAACCTAAAGCATACCAGGCATCCCTTAAGTTTGGAAGAGATCCCCACATTCCATGAGAGACTATAGCCTGGTGGCCCCCTGGTAGAAACTGAGCAGCTGCTAGAGACAAACTACACCCAAACTACCAAACTTATGTCCTACTATTACTGGTATTTAATGGTCAAACAAATAAATTTGTGGTAATTTGCCACATATCATGACTAAATAAATGCATCTCCCAGAGTACTGGTGCCTCACACCTGTAATCCCAGCTACATAGGAAGCTGAGATCTGAGGATCCAGATTCAAATGGATCTCAAGCAGCAATGTCTGTGATATTCATATTGCCAATAAATAGTAAAAATATTGGAAATGGTGGTATGGCTTAAGTAATACGGCACCAGCCTTAAGAGAAAAGCTAAGTAAAACTCAAGACCCTAAATTAAAACTCCAATACCAGTACATACACAAAAAATAATGGAAAAATGAGAGCATTTATTGAAGAGCATCTGGTGTTTTCTCTGCTCTGTGTAAAACTCTAACATCTCTCACACTTTTTGCTTGTGCTTGAAGAAATTTATTAAAATCTATAACACCACGTTAATGATATCTAACTACACAACTATACAAATGTGTTGGTCACACACTTTTCAATATAGCATATTGTAATTGTTACTGCAAACAAAGTACCATTCCTACTAATTTAATCTAATTAATCTCAGTAACTGGATTTGTATATTGGTATTTCTCACAATACTTTATCTGAAATCAAACTTAAACTTCGTAACTCATCAAAAGGGCAAACTTATGCTGTATCTTCAGGTACATTCCTTTCTGTCACTTTTCCTACAAATGAAAATTAATTGATTCCAACATTTAAAAATCCTACATCCCAAATTAAGAGAAGACTCTGATTAAAACTAAAAACTTTAAAGTGTTTTCAATTTCTGTTTAATTTGGACAAAGTACTTAAAGATATCTTTGGACTTCCATAGAGATATCATATCCAAAACTTCATCTATACCATATAAATAAGTTCCCTAAAGGCTGTCTATAAATTCACATAGATGTTGCTCAATTCACTAGAGCAAAAGAACTATAAATTCTGACTTACATCTATAAACATCCCATGACAATTTCTAGATCATTCCATTTTTCTCAGAACCATGAAGGCTGCCAAGATACTCACTAATGGTGAGAGGAGAAAAAAGAGCAAGTTTGCGATGGCTGATATTTTACAAAAGCCTTATTTGCATGTGGGTACACACAGAAAGCTATACAATGTTCAGCTTTACGTGGAAAAAAAAGGAACTCGCCCTACAGAGAGAGAAAACTCTTGGCAGGAGGAAGATGGACTGAAGAATTACCTGAATGCATGTCTTCTCATATATTTCCCTCCATGTGCTTCATGGAGTTTTCTCTGGGACTCAATGCTCAATAAGGCAGACCACGGTCATCCCAGCAAAAGCACAGACAGCCAAGACTCAGGAAACAGCCACTTCTTTGCTCTCCCTGTGAAAACATCACCAACCGAATGAAAAATAAAGCAAAGTGGATTTCAGGGGCACATAAAGAGAACCATAATGCTTTTGGGGACAAAGAAAACATGTGTGTGTGTGTGTGTGTGTGTGTGTGTGTGTGTGTGTGTGTGTGTTCTTGTGTGTTGGTACTGGTACTTAAAATCAGGACTTTGGAACCACCCTTTAGGAACTACACATAACTACACTTTAGCTTCTTTGCTCAAGCCCGGTGCTCTACCACTTGAGCCACACTCCACTTTTGGCTTTTTAGTCATGAATTGAAGAAAAGAGCATCATAATCTCTCCTGACCAGGCTGGATTTGAACCTTTATCCTCAGATTTCAGCCTCCTGTTTAGCCTGAATCACAGGAATGAGCCATCAATGCTGGCATTAGTGACAGACCAATGTACTGATTTCAAGCCCCAATACCAGCACAAAAACCAAAACCAAAATCATACTTCATAGCCTATAAATATACAGATAGCATATTAAACCAATATAATGAAATGTGGAGAAATGTGAAGGCCATCTGAAAATGATTATTATTATTAGCTTTTCTGATTTTTAAAAACCTAAAATTTCTTTCCTAAAATGTAAACTAACTACACAAGTCCCTCATACCAAGGTATATGTTTCAAATGAGATAGCAGATAAGGACAAACAGAAAATGCTGAGGAAAACAAATAATTTTAGAATTCAGTGATTATTACACAGAAAATCTACTTTAGCATCTGTACTTTGAAACTGTTTCAAGTAGGCTACAGTAATGACAAAAACTACTGTTCTTCTCATTAACACTTCTCATGAAAACAGGTTTACTTTATTCCCTTTATCTGTGAATATTTGATTCACTTTTCCCAAAATGACACTAAAGAGACTCAGTCTTTCCAAAAATCCAAATTTTATATCTTAACACTTAAATCAAATATATCAGGTATCTTCTTTGGGTTGGGAGTATCATAACAAGTTTTAAGTTGTTCTTTTACCTTTGATGCCAGGAGGGTGTGTATTTTCACAAAAGAGGACAGGAAAACACTCAGTAGATCACCTGAAGGCTGAAATCTGAAGATCATGGTTGAAAACCATGAAAACTCTTACCTCCAACTGAAAAACAAAAAGCTGGAAGATGTGGCTCAAGTGAGAGGCTGCTAAAGCAAACAAAACCAAAAGGAGGGATGGGGACAGAGGACAGCATCCAGGGCCAAACTTCATATTCAAAGACCATCTCACATATGCACAAATAAATCTGACAACAATTCAGATTAACATCATCTGAACTGCCTAATGGGAAGTGTGCATGAGAATTTAAAAATATTTCTATTTTTAAGAAACACATTTAAGGAGTTCTGTGAAGATGGGGGAGGAGAAGCTGGAGGCTAAACATGCTTTCACATAGGAAGCAGTTTTAGTGTTCCAGTGAACAATCCTAGGCCAGAAAATTTCACCAAGTGTGCCATTACAGTACAGAGAGTTTGGCCAGAGAGGGAAAATACAGGCAAGGAGACAGATCTGAGCATGTGCCAGAGGTCATGGCTGTTGTTGTGTTGGCAGCGGCAGCGATGGCTGTAGCCATCATACTTACAACAGAAAGAGTCCGGGACAAAGGCGCCAGAGGCAGCAGGTGAGTGGATTCTATTCAACACCAGCAAGAACTGACAAGTGTCAGATATCTTCATCCTGCAGATTGCAGACCAGAGACAACCCAGGAAACAAGACTGTCTTGAGTAGAACCCTGACATTCTCACTCCTTCTCAGAGAGCAGAGGAAGGAAGGCCACCCCTCCGTACCCACCCCCCAACTACCGGAGATCTCTGTCTTTGATACTGACAAAGACCAGAGAAAACTCTGCCCCTTTGGGAGGGACTTTCTTCACTGGGTAAACAGAGCCAGAGGCTGCCACTCCCTACAGCAGCCAAGAAAATCAATTGAAATTCAGTAAACATAAACCCTGAGAAAGGCTACAGGCTGGGCTCTGTGAGTGTCTCAGAAGCTAGCCCCTCAGGAAAAAGCTACAGTTTGCTGAAAGGCCTCAACACTACCCAGAACCTAGCCTCATCACAGCATCTCTAAAGTAGAGGAAACAGCCATCTCCCTCTTTTGTGATGCTCAAAGCAGATCTCCCTCCCTCTGAACTAGCCTGGGAGGAGGAGGATCACAAAATCCTGGGTAAAGCAGTGCATTTTTCTGCCTGCCCAAACAAACTGACTTAAGTAACCAATCAAGCCACAGGAAAACCAAACACCACAAGCAAACCAGAGACTCCAACAGGACACTGGTTATGGACACAAGGGAGATAAGGATCTTCCCATCCGCCCAAAAAAAAATCAAAGAAATCATTTCTTTGTACCTTTTTTAAAAATTTTTTAAATTTTTTGTTAAATTTTTACTTTTTAATTTTTTTGAAAAAATTGTTCTCTATTAATCTCTTTTTTCTTCCTCTTACAATTTTTATTTTAGATTTTAGGTGTATATGTGTGTGTGCTATTTTTTAGCTCTATTGAATTTTTGATCCTTTTTTCTTTCTTTCTCATTCTTTTCATTTTTCTTCTCTTTCATTCTTTTTTGCATGACTTAATTGCTGCTCTGCTCATCCCCAGATATACCCGACATTGATTATTAGACCTTATCCCATGTTGTCTACACACTTAATCCAAAAATTTATTACTCAATTCAAAACCTCTTAGACTTAAATTCCTTAGTAGCAGTATTAACCCTTTATACCTATAAAATATTTTAAGCATTTTTTAGTTTTTAGTTTTTCAACTCCTTTCTATCCCTTACTTCCTCTCTTCCTATCCCCGTTCTTCTCAGAATACTACTTCTTTAAACTTGCATAATTCTAAATGTTTCACTTTTTAATTTAAAATTTTTGTTTTTCCATTTTTTCTTGTCTTTTTTTCTTTTTCTTCTTTTTTTCTCTCTACTATCATCCTGTCCAATCCATTTCCCTCCTTGAGATAAGGACCTGGTTAATTACACTCTCCCTTTACCTTTCCACATCCCTTTGGTGTTAGTTTTACCCACATTTCTTCCTAATTTCTGCCAAATTCTTCTTTGTTGTTTGTGGACGATTAATACATAATTGTTTGGTATTTAATAAGTTGTATCTTTTGAATTAGATTGTATCTGCAGACTTTTGACTGTGCAACTATGGACATTGGTTCATGGTTGTCTTAAAATAGTGTTCTACCACAAAGCTGGTGTTACTCTCATCCCAAATGGGCAGAAGAACCTGGAAAAAAACACAAGAAAAATGGCAAGTCCGGGGAGCTCAACTCCCACTCATGATAATCAGGGGGCAGAACAGATCATGAATAATCCAGACAAGAGTTCCCAAAAAGCTCTACAAATACTACTGGTAAACATGGTAAATGAAAAGATTAAAAACCTGCGAAGGATCAGTAAGAGCATGATATGGAGAAAGAGGAGGCAAACTAAAGATCAGTACAGGAATCTCATGAGCGTGAGGATGCTACTCAAAGACTGATACAGGAATTACATGAGCAGATTGAGAACACTAAATGAGAAATAAAGGAATTACGTGAGCAGGCCAAGAACAGACAAAGAGAAAGTCAGGAATGGAGTGAGCAGGCTGAGAACACTTAAAGAGAACTACAGGAATTGGGCGCATATGAGGAAGCTAATCAGAGTAATACAGGAATTGAGAGAGTGGGACGAGAAGATCAATAGAGGAATCTATGGAACCCATAAACAGAGAGCTGAAAGAAGTCAGGGAGACTACAAAGGGAATGCTGAATGGAACCCAACAGAAGGAATAGAAGTCCAAGGAAACCATAACCAATTAAATAAGTGATTTGAGAATAAACACTGAACACCAAATTAAGGATGTAAAAGAGTTCATACAATTTCTATAACAAAGCTTCAACAAAGAACTTGAAGCCATCAAAGGTGACCAATTAGAAGGAATAAACAAAAGAAACAAAGTAGAAATTTCTGAATGTAGGTGAGGCCATCCGGAAGATCGAAACTTGGGGATTGAAGACAGCCTAGATATTATAGAGTAAGAACCTACAACAATCGAAGACAAATCCAAGATATATGATAGATCTATTCAAAATTTGGAAGACACCATCAGAAGCATAATGGTTGTAGAGGAGCACCTAGAGACAGAAATTAATGGTCTAGGAAATTTTTTTAACAGGATCCTAGCAAAGAACTTCTCAAACTGGCAAAAAGATAGGCCTATTCAGATACAAAAAGTTTTTAGAACTCCAAATAGGCTAGACCAGAACAGGCTATCCCACTGTCACATTATAATCCATACAGGATCAATTCAGACCAACAAAATGATCCTGAAAGCTGTCAAGGAGAAAAGATTAACCATCTATAAAGGGAAACCAATTAGAATCACCAAAGATTTCTCAGCAATTAAAGGAAGTAGATCTTGGAATTATGTATGCGATGCCTTAAAGACAAACAACTATCAACCAAGAATACTGTACCAGTCTAAACTCTCCTTCATAACTGAAGGTCAAATGAACACCTTCCATAGCAAAGAAACACTGATACAATATATTTCCACAAACCAGACCTACAAAAGATTCTTAAAGATGTTCTACACATAGAAAACCAACAAGACCACAATGAAGGTCAAGAAACTGCACTGAAAATGAGAATCCAAGAACCATAGGAGAACCTAGTTGCCACAGCCCCCAAGAAGGTGGATAAAATGGCAGGAACTCCCAAATACTTCTCAGTCCTATCTCTCAACATTAACGGACTTAACTCCACAATTAAGTGACATAGACTGTCTAGTTGGATTAAAAAGCAAGATCCTTCTATTTGTTGCCTTCAGGAGTCACACCTTGCCCATAAAAACAAACACATTTAAATGTGAAAGGCTGGAACAACATCTACCAAGCAAACGACCCCCATAAACAGGCAGGAGTTGCAATCCTAATATCAGAAAAAATAGACTTATATTAAAATTCGTGAGAAGAGATAAAGAATGTTGCTACATACTAATTAGGGGATCTCTCCTTCAGGAGGATATTACAATTATAAATATCTATTTGTCAAACAACGGAGCACCCAAATTTATCCAAGAAACACTACTTTCCCGCAAATCTCACATAGATCCAAAGATATTAATTGTTGGTTGTCGGGTCTTTGTCCGTCCCACGAAAGATGGACGTGGTCTGAGGAAAGGTAAGTGCAGCTGCTCGGCCGATCGCCAGCCTCCCTCAGCCCAGGAGACAATCAGAAGCAGCAGCAGGGAGTCAAGTCAAGTAGGAAAACTCATTTATTAACACAGAGCAAGCCCTTTTAAAGGAAAAAAGAGCAGGTGGCATGGCAGGGGAGGAAGAGGAACCAATCACTGTGAAGGTCACACCCTATTATGCACCTAAGTTTGCACGGGCTGGTTTTGCACTGAACATAAAGCAAATTGGGCTCTGCCCACTCAACTCTCTTTCAGTGTCATCTTTGCTGTCCATGTGCTCTACAGATTCCCCTTTTTTGTTTTAATGGCAGACCCACCTCCCAGTTAGTTATCGTTTCCCCCCCTCTGTAAAGGTTATTTTAACAGGATTACATTGGTAAGGATAGCATTGGCCACACAAGGGGTTTGAGGCAAGTCTGGGGGTGAGATTCGCTAGACAAGGATAGGGAGGGTCCGTGTGCATGATCCAAGAGCCCGTCCCAGTTACCTCACATCCCCACATAGCACTGAAATAAACATCTGTCCCACCACAGTTAGAAATGTCCAAAGCAGTTCAATTAATTCCTGGGCATATATAAAAGTCAGTATCTCATAAGGTCTTCCTCTTCAGAACATGGGAGCAACCTGGGTATTGGGAGTTCCACACATGCAGCACGGTGCATCCTCGTGGGCCCCCACACTCAGGCCATTCTACTATAGTCCAGAAAAACAAGGAAAATTTAAAACAAACTGCAGACAAAGCAAAGCAATACTGGGCATCTGCTGTCTTTTAAGTAAGCCAGTTCCTTTTACATGCCTTTAAGTGAGCACAGGGGTCAAGATGACGTTGAGGTTTACTGTCAGCAACCAATGGCTCCCAACATCTCTACCGTCTTTCTTTAAAGAAGTGAACTGCCTGCCTTAGGTTGGGTGGATCGCCTTATATGCCTGACCCATCATCGGGACTTTCTTCAGAGCGAAGCTGAAAGCCCTGTCTTAGTTTGGTCAGACTGACACCCCCTCTTACCCATCTCTGGCTGCAATTCCTCTCAGGGGAAATTCATTCACTTGGAGCTTGATCTTATGTAACTGGCTGGCTAAGCTCATAAGAGGTTTGCAGTGCACATATAATGCAAGGAAGGCATAAAAAAACCATCAGCAAATGCATTACCAGGCCAAGAAATGTCATTAGCAGTCCTAGAACATTAGTCAAGGATGGGATAGCAGTCTTTGCCACTTCAGAGTCCAGAGCTGGGGCTTGTTCTAGAGCAGGTTTTAGACATGTTTACAGGAAAGCATAACAAAAGGTGGTTGTACAAGCAATGAGTAAAAGAACAATTAGAGCAGGTAGCATTAAAATAAATAGCTCCTACAGAAATATTAAACGGTCCATACATAATGACATAGGGTGGTGATCAAAATGAAGGTCAGGCCAACAGGTAGACGGGACAGCTTTTCTTGTAGTACTATTGATGATTTCTGCATTGCCAGCACTGATCACTGCCCAGGTCACATGTTGAGGTTGATGTAGGTTCGGTAGGGCCATTACCAGGACTGGGAGGGTCAGGATAGCCAACAGCTGGACTATCGCCATCTGCAATTGTTAAAGAACACAACAGATTCTCAAGGGCTGGTTGCCCATGGGGATGGTTACTAGTTATCTTTCTGGCTTTCCTCTTTTAAACACAAGCCTCGGTCACCATAGCCGTTTTTCTTTCCTTGTTGATCAGCTTATCCTTGTACATCCTCCTGTATAGAGATGATGGGTAAAAACTTAAGGTTCCTGGCAGGGATCCAAATGGGGGCTGTCTCCCCTATGGGAAAAATGCATCCAAATCCTCTGCCCATGCTAACTAGGGGGTCAGGTCCTCTCCATTGTTGTGTCAGGGGGTCCTTCCACTTGACTTTCACTTGGGGCTAGGGCTTAGTTTTCCCCAGTTCTTCTGAAATCTGGATTCAGTTGCCCCTTTTGAAAAATTTAAGATGTTAATTGTAAACAAAGCTATCTGTAACTGTATATGGCGGCTAACTCACCCTTTTTTGTTTTATAGGTTATCATAATACAAATTAAAGGGATTTTGAATGTCCTGAAGGGCCATAGTTATGGCCAGCTTTTCTTTTATATTGTGCTGACCCTTGACAAGGTTGAAATCTTTGTTGGTTTCGGGTCTTTTGTTTCTCCTCAAAGGCTGCATACACAGAGCCTTTACCTTTGTCAGTAAAAACATGGAGGGCGCCAAGAATAGTCGTAGGAGAAAATAGAGATGGCATTTTGAGGGGAAGTCACCATAACATGACAGTCCATTTGGATGACCCATAATGGCAGTCAATTTGGCCTAGAAACCTCTCCAAAGAGAAAGGAAGATGAGCATTGGCTAGAGTGAGCCACTCAACATCTGCCTTCCAAACATGAAAAACAATGAAGTGAGGATCAAGGCCATAATGCCCTTGGGCTTGGGTCCTTCCCTTGAGGATAGTATCTGCAAGTTGGTTTGCCTGAGAGTACACCCAAGGTGTGCCCCCCATTGGAGTATGAACCCACTCTATTGGCTCCCCCCCTTGAGTTAAAATTGCAGGTATTACTGTGACACCTGCAAACAATCAAAGGGAAATGGTCTTAAAAATAGAATACCTCTTTAGGGAAACTTCATCCAGGGATTTTTGGAACTGAAAAAATATTACCCGATGGCTGTCTGTAATTGTAATAAATTCTTGGGGTATCCTGTCTTTTAGTATGGTGAATAAGGACACAAGAGTATCTTTAGGGACAAAAACCCATGGCAACAGCCAATTGATTTCCCCTAAAAGACTCTGAAGTTAGGTTAAGGTCAGAGAGCCTGGAAATCCAGCAAAGGCTTAAGGGGTCTGGCCTGAGTCAAGGTAAGGTGGGTTCTGAGCACCTTAAAAGGAGGTACCTTTTGAACTTTATTGAGGGCTATGGTAAAACCCCCCTTTTTAATATGGCACAAACCTGGACCAGAAGACCCTCCAGGCGGCTCCGGTCTTGGTACCCCAGAATTATATCATCCATGTAGGCATAGGCAAGGGAGGTATCTGAACCCAGCACAGGCCCTAAAAATGTGGCCTTGTATTGTTGGCCAAAGGCCTGGCTATTGGCCATTCCCTGTTGCAACACGGTCCATTAAAACCTCCGATCAGACTGGGAAAAATTAAGAGAAGGGATGGAGAAAGCAAACTTCTCGCAGTCATCTGGATGCAGGGGGATAGAAAAAAAATCTTTAATATCAATCACAACTAAGGTATATTCTGAAGGTATAGCAGGAGTCCAGGTCATGCCTCTTAGGGGCGTTCCTACTAGCTCCATCCTTTCATTTACTTTACATAGATCTTGGAGCATAAGCCAAGTCCCAGAAGCTTTTTGAATAATAAATACGCTGTGTTCCAAGGACTCATAGAAGGGTGTGTGTGCCCAAGGTTTATCTGTTCCTTTACCAAAAGGTGGGGGGCTACAAGTTTAGGTTTGGTCAATGGCCACTGCTCCACCCAGATAGGGTTTCTCATCTAAATCAAAATTGGATCGACAGCCGGGCGCTGGTGGCTCACGCCTGTAAT
Source organism: Dipodomys spectabilis (assembly GCF_019054845.1). Classification (NCBI taxonomy): domain Eukaryota; kingdom Metazoa; phylum Chordata; class Mammalia; order Rodentia; family Heteromyidae; genus Dipodomys; species Dipodomys spectabilis. The sequence continues at coordinate 1,445,949 of NW_024870986.1, forward strand.
CCTAGCTACTCAGGAGGCTGAGATCTGAGGATCGCGGTTCAAAGCCAGCCCGGGCAGGAGAGACTGTGAGACTCCGATCTCCAATAAACCACCAGAAAACCGGAAGTGGTGCTGTAGCTCAAGTGGTATAGCGCTCGCATTGAGCTGAAGAGCTGAGGGACAAAGCCCAGACCCAGAGTTCAAGCGCCACAACCGACAAAAAAAAAAAAAAATTGGATCGACAATCCTTTTTTCTAAGGTATCCCTTCCTGCGCCTTGGGCAGGGTATAGGGGGCATTTTGGCTCCCCCTGGGCAAATTGGCGGGGGATTGTTATGAACAGTCCCTCTCAAAGTGCCCCTCCTGCCTGCATTTAAAATAAGTCCCTCTCCCCAATGTTCTTGGGGTTCCTAGGCCCTGGGCTGCCAGCACATGGGTAATAGCCTCAGTCATTGAAGATGTCTGAGCCTGTAAAGCTAAAACTAGTGATTGGGACTGATTCTGTTGCTTTCCTACATCCTGTGAGGCCACCTCCCATCTGCCCAGGAAACTCTCTCTCAATCCCATGCGGTGGTCTGCATTCATCCCTTCCCAGACCAGCGGCTTTACAAACTGACCTTGAAGGTTCCCTGCCGGCAGCTTGCAGACTGCTGTACTCAGCTGACCAAGTTTTTGTCTCACTCCTGCTATGCGGGACTCAGTAGGCCCATCATCCAGTTTGTACCACACAGCAAGTCAAGCCTGTCTCACCTGGTCATGGTATAGGCCAGGTATTGTGGCATGTTGGACGGCAGTGGAATACCCAAACCATATCTCTGTTAACATGGCATAAGTAATAGGTATCGGTGATTGAGCCTGCCGGTTATTCTCCTCTTGCACTCTTGCATTCCTCCTTAAAGAAAGCACACCATTTAATAAACTGAGAACTAGTAAGGATGACTTTGAGCCTGACGGTTATTCTCCTCCTGCACTCTGCATTCCTCCTTAAAGAAAGAACACCATTTAATAAACTGAGAACTAGTAAGGATGACTTTGGCCACATCCAGTCAGTCCTTAGGGACACATGGGTGATAAGCAATGTCCTGTAATAGGGTCTGGGCCCAAGGACAGTTTGGACCATCCTCTCCACCGCCTTTTGGGGCTCTTTAAGATCCTTAGCTTCCTATGGATACCATTCCAAGGGCCTGTTAGACCCTGGTGCCCGACTGACTAAATACCCTTGGGAAGCGAATCCTGTGGCCTAGGGTTCAGGCTCCCAGGTGGCTCTTCCTTTCCAGGGTAGGCCTCAGAGTAGGTTATTTCACCAGACTTCAGCCCCTCCATGGAAGGTTGGTAGAGATCCTGGTCTTGCAGGTCCGTCTCGCAGGTTGCGTAGGATGCCGTACTTCCCCCCCCCCCAATCAGGGGAATAGGGAGGGGACCTATGACCGTCATGGTCACCTGAGTCAGAGGGAGTAACTTTCACCATCGTTTTGACTTCCACTGTGCCTGTTTCAGTGCGTTCTCGGTCGAATTTGGCCCATTCCTTTTCCTTCTCACTTCCCAAGTCCTCCTTTACTCCCTCTTGGCATAATGTTGCCTCCTCCTCCTTCTTCTGTGAGATAGCATTACCCATAGTAAGGGTTTCTCTTACCCTGAGAGACTGCATAGCATAGGCTGGTAGTTTTTCCTTTCATGGCCCACGTTGGGTGCCACATGTAGGGTCTTCATCCATTCCACGAAAGACGGATGGGGTCCGAGTAAAGGTAAGTGAAACCACCCGCCCCATCCCAGCCTCCCTCAGCCTGGGAGACAATCAGACTCAGCAGGGAGTCAAGTCAAGCAGGAAAATTCATTTATTAACACAGAGCAAGCCCTTTTTAAAGCAAAAAACAGCGAGTGGCATAGCACTAGGGAAGAGGAACCAATGACTCTAAAGGTCATACCCTATTATGCACCTAAGTTTCTATGGGCTGGTTATGCACTGAAAATAAGGCAAATTGGGCTTTGCCCACTCAATTCCCTCTCAATGCCATCTTTGCTCCCCATGTTCTCTACAGTTGGGGACTTCAACACATCAGTATCCACACTAGATAGATCAACTTGACAAAAATTCAACAGAGAAACCGCAGATCTAAACATCTGCATAGATCAAGTAGATTTTACTTACATCTACCTAATGTTTCACCCAACAGCATCAGAATACATGTTTTTCTCAGCAGCGCTTGGAACATTTTACAAAATAGACCACATTTTAGATCGCATAGCAAATGTGTACAAATTCAGAAACATTGAAGTTATTCCTTGCATTCTCTCAGACCACAAGGGAATAAAATTAGAACTCTACACCAAAAGCCACCAAAGAAAGTCCTGTAATACATGGATGCTGAACAACACACTGCTTAATCACGAGTGGGTCATGGAAGAGATTAGAAAGGAAATTCAAATGTTCATGATATTCAAAAAAAATGAACACACAAATTACCAGCTCTTCTGGGACAAAGTAAAGGCAGTATTCAGAGGCAAGTTTATAGCTCTGAGTTCCTACATCAACAAATTGGAGAGACCTGAAACCAACAACTTAATGAGACATCTGAGCCTCCGTGAAAAGAGCAGCAAGACAAACCTGAATTCAGTAGATGGAAAGAAATAATTAAAATTAAATCAGAATTAAATGAATTAGAATCCAAAAAAACTATAGAAAGGATCAACAAAACAAAGAGTTGGTTCTTTGAAAAAATTAACAAAATTGAGAGACCCTTAGCAAATTTTATCAGAAAAAGAAGAGAACACACCCAAATAAATAAACTCAGAGATGAGAATGGAAACATCACCACAGAAACAACCAAGACTCAGAACATTATAAGGGAATATTTCTCAAAACTTTATACCAATCAGTTTGAGAACTTGGCAGAAATGTAGCTTTTCCTAGAAAATATCAACATGAAACTAAACCAAGACAAGTTAAACCATCTTAACAGGCCCATATCAAGCACTGAAATAGAAACAGCACAAAAAGACCTCCCATCTAAGAAAAGCCCAGGACCAGTTGTTTTTACAGACGAATTCTTCAAGATTTTCAAAGCACAGCTAACACCGATACTCCTCCAAGTCTTCAATAAAATTGAAAGAGAAAGTTCACCACCTAATTCATTCAATGAAGCCACCTAGACCATGGCACGCCTCAGTGGGAGCCATTATTCTTGAAAGTGCTAAAAGAATTACAAACAGCAGTAAAAACTATGGGTCCTTCTGCCCCTTTTACTTTAACAATCCTTGACTCCATAGCAACTGATTGGCTAACTCCTTATGATTGGTATCAAACTGCAAAATCGGTGCTAACCCCGGGGCAATATGTATTATGGAGAACAGAATATGAGGACCTTGTTAATGGAGAGGTGCAACGGCGATTATTACTACTTCAGGCCTTAAGCCTACAGTCTCCATGTTAACTGGTCAGGAGGATTTTGCAGACATTAGAAAACAACTTAAATTCTCAAAGGAGATTTTAGAAACCATCACTAAGCTTGCTGTTATGGCCTGGAAAAAGTTACCATCAGGGGAAGGAAAGACCACTGTTCTATCAGGAATTAAGCAACGGCCTGAGGAGCCATATGAGGAATTCATAGCTAGGTTGGAGGAAGCTATTACAAGAATGTTCCTTCCTTCTGAAGGATCTCAAATCATTCTCAAACAATTGGCATGGGAGAATGCTAATATTGTGTGTCAGGAATTAATCAGGCCAGTAAGAAAAACAGGAAGCCTACAAGTCTATGTTAAGGCTTGCATAGATGCTTCTCCTGCTATGATTCATGGACTTGCATATGCTGCTGCCATGAAAGAAACGCCTTTTCAAACATATGTGAAAAAGGTAACCAGAGGCTCAGGATATAATCCTGAACAGAGAGTATGTCATAATTGTGGCAAACCAGGCCACGTTCAAAAGGAGTGTAAAGCTCAAAAGCAACAGAAGGGATCAGGAAAAGCACCAGGCTTATGTCCTCGGTGTCAAAGAGGGAACCATTGGAAAAGTGATTGTAAATCTAAGTTCCATAAAGACGGAACTCCTCTTCAAGAGGAAACAAAAAACGGACAGAGGGGCAACCTCTCAGCCCCTCCCCAAGAGAGGAACTAAAGCAAACTATTCATGACTTGCCTAGAGCCACTCCAGGGAGTGCTGGATTGGACTTGGCTGCCGCTCAAGATCATATCATATCCCGAAATAATGGGGTTGTACTGATAAGAGACAAACATAAAAGGGGAACTCCCTTCGGGAGTAATGGGCCTAATCATAGGCCGGAGTTCAAACTATAAAAAGAAATTTGAGGCTTTACCAGGAGTAATAGACTCAGACAGTCCTACCACTATAAAAGTCATGATAAGGTCTCTAAAAGAGACTATTCAAATTCATAAAGGGCAGAGGATAGCCCAAATACTTTTACTTTCATATCTAAAGTTGCCTAATCCCACCTTGACTCAAAACAGAGAAGGAGGGTTTGGCACCACAGATACTGTAGCCTGGGTTCAGGAAATTACAGATAAAAGGCCTTACAAGGCCATTAAGGTCAATGGAAAACAAATAACAGGACTCTTAGACACAGGGGCTGACAGATCCTGTATAGCTGGAAAAGATTGGCCTATGACCTGGCCAGTGCAGGAGAATTCTTCCTCCCTAATTGGATTAGGGATGGCTTCTAATGTAGCTCAGTCAGCTCAGAAACTCAAATGGGTATGTGAAGGGCAGCAAGGCCACTTGAAACCTTATGTTATCCCAAGCTTGCCCTTTTCTTTATGGGGCAGGGACATCATGCAAGACATGAATATAAAAATAAACAAATAGACTCCTCATCAAAGGAGCAAAATTTTTCATAGGGGCCGCTGAGGAACAGCTTTATGCTGACAAAATAATATGGAAAAGTGATGATCCTGTATGGATTAATCAGTGGCCCCTAACTCAAGAAAAGATTCAAGCCATACAGGACTTAGTTCTAGAACAATTTTGTCAAGGAAGGATAGAAGAGACTACCAGTCCATGGAATACTCCAATTTTTGTAATAAAAAAGAAGTCAGGAAAATGGGGGTTATTACAAGATTTAAGGGTAATTAATGAGACCATGCATGACATGGGAACCCTTCAACCAGGCCTACCCTCTCCTGTTGCAATCCCACAGGGTAGATATATAATAATAATAGACTTACAGGATTGCTTTTTTACAATAAAATTACAACTAGAAGATTCCAAGAGATTTGCCTTCAGTGTCCCTTCGGCTAATTTTAAACAACCTTATGATAGGTACCAATGGAAAGTGTTACCTCAGGGCATGAAAAACAGCCCAACCTTTTGTCAACAATATGTAAAGAGGGCTATAGAACAAATTAGACAAAAATATCCAGAGGCATATATTATTCATTATATGGATGATATACTTATGACCGATGAAACTAGAGAAAAGACAGAGAAAATATTACAGGATATGGTAGAACAATTAACAAAATTCGGGTTAATAATAGCTCCTGATAAAGTTCAACATGAACGACTTTTAAATTATCTAGGAAAAGTGATTGGACATGATTATATTATGTCCCAAAAGACACAAATTAGAATAGATGAACTAAAAACATTAAATGATTTCCAAAAATTATTAGGGAATATTAATTGGATTCGGCCTAGTTTAAAAATAACTACAGGACAATTAGATCCTTTGATGAAAATGTTGAACGGAGATCCTAATCCTAAATCTACCAGGGAAATAACTCCTGCAGCCCTATCCTGTATAAGATTGGTAGAAGAAGCATTGAATACAGCTAAAATACAGCAAATTAATATTACACAAACATGGTCCTTTATAATTCTGGCTACAAGCTTCACTCCCACAGGATGTTTTTGGCGGGATGGGATACTGGAATGGATCCATTATTCCCATAACCCTGGAAAAATAGTTGCTTCATATCCCTTCTTATGTGCTAATTTGATTCTAAAGGCTAGATTAAGAGCTAGAGAATTATTTGGCCAAGAAATACCTAACATTTCTTTTATGGCTAGGGATGTTGAACATTTCTTCATGTGTCTTGAACCCTTAGATGTGTATTTTAATGTTTTTTTTCTTTCATGCATGTGTTTCTAACACATTTATAAGATTATCTCTTTGTTGCTTTGTATGTCACTCCTCCACAGTATAACCCCTGCTTTCACTATATTTGATGTCAGTATAACTTGTGGAGGAGATGGGGAAAAACCAGTTGTTTAAGGATACAGGTGGACCTGTTGCAACAATGAGAAGTACAAGTTGTCATGTCCAAAATGAGCTTTACAACGTTGGTGTGGGGGGGGGGGGGAGGAAGGAGAAGGATTGGGATTGGGTGGGAGGTGGGAGGCTGGGAAGGGATGTGAAGGATAAACAAAGGAGGAGGCTGCAATGCTTGGTAAGAAATGTACGCATTATCCTGTCCATGTAACTGTAACTCCTCTGTACAGTATGTTCACAAATAAAATTAAATTAAATTAAAAAAAAAAGGAATACCTAACATTATTGTCCCCTATAATAAGAAACAATTAGATCATTTGATACAATTTGATGATGATTGGAAAATTGCTGTATTAACTTATACAGGTAAAATAAGCTTTCATATGCCCCAACATCCTTTGTTACATTTTATACTGAAACTCCTGTGATATTTCCAAAGGTTGTGGTTACAGAACCTTTGGCGGGGCATTAACTATTTTTACAGATGGATCTTCTAGTGGAAAGTCTGTGGTTTATTGCAGCACAAGACCACCATTAATATTTTATGACCCAACTGTATCTGCACAACAGGCAGAACTCATTGCAGTTCTGCTAGCATTTCAAAATTATTCAGAGGAGTTTAACCTTTACACAGATGTGTGTGGTTTCCTTGTTTCCTCCCATTGAAACAGCCCTAGTTACTGGTCAATCTAAAGTTAAAGAATACTTAGTAAAATTACAACAGCTATTACAACAAAGAACGACAAAGGTATTTGTGGGACACATCGGGGGCATAACAATCTCCCTGGACCTTTGTCTCAAGGGAATAAGTTTGCAGACTTATTAACTAAGGAAAGTCATGTAATGTCAGCTTTAGAAGAAGCTCAGGAAAGTCATAGACTACATCATCAAAATGCTAATGCCTAAAGAAAGATGTTTGAAGTGTCCCGAGAACAGGCAAGACAAATTATCAGGGAATGTGAGGCATGCCCAGAAGTTTTTCATCCACAAAAAATGGGAGTTAATCCAAGAGGCTTAAAGCCTAGAGTGTTGTGGCAAATGGATGTTACCCATGTAACAGAATTTGGGAAACTCTCCTTTGTCCATGTTACTATAGATACTTATTCTCATGCCATGGTTGCTACAGCCCATTCTGGACAGGCTGTGAAAGATGTTATTCAACATTTGATTAATGCCTTTGTGGACCTAGGAATTCCCAAGGAAATAAAAACAGACAATGGACCAGCATACACCTCCAAAGCTTTTGCTAAATTTTGTGCACAATGGAAAATCGTGCACAAAACAGGGATTCCGTATAATCCACAAGGCCAAGCAATCATAGAACGGGCTCATCAGACCTTAGAAAACCAATTGACAAGAATTAGACGGGGAGGAGGGAAGCAATACTCCCCCCATTACACTCTTAATCATGCTTTGCTGGTCCTTAATCATTTCAATGCTGATGAGCAAGGAATAACCCTGATGATGAGACATTGGGGCATGGAAAAAACTACAACTTTTCCTTTAGTAAAATGGAAGGATCTATTCACTGGAACCTGGCGTGGGCCAGACATCCTGTTAACATCTGGGAGAGGGTATGCTTGTGTTTTCCCACAGGATGCAGAATCCCCCATTTGGGTCCCAGACAGACTCATCAGGCCTTTCTCGGGACCAAAAAAGAGCCAGGAAGAAAGTGAAAATACATCAGGAGAGAAAACTGGTGCAGAAGATGAAGACATTCTATCTATCACCACCGCAGGCTGATTCTACAAAAATCGCTGCACCACCTACGTGGGAACAGATCAAGAAGTTGTGTGAGGAAGCTCGACACACTGTTGAGATCACCGGAAATCAACCCAATCCGGAAAACATGTTTTTAGCCATGCTTGCCCTTGTTTCTTTACAGGTGAAGTACGCTTTTTGTACAATGTATTGGGCGTATGTTCCTGATCCACCTTTGCTTCACCCCGTGGGTTAGACTCACCCATCTAACATAAAAGTACTAATGAATGATACCTCTATACTAGGGGGCATTCCAGTGGGGTCAGAAAAGCCTATGATCTCCAAGTATCTAGATTATGAGGGAAGATCTGATGTCACCCCTATATGCTTGGCTTTAAAAGGCCGTGCTCCCTTTGCATGCTTGCCTGTTAACTACAGGACCCTTTATGCTGATGCACCTGATAAGACTAACACTGCTTCTAGCAGTAAGAGGGTGATATGGGAATTGAGTTTTCAAATACTTGGGTATTTTAATTACAATGAGACCTTTGACAAAGATAACAATGTTAGCATGCCTTTTCCAAATTGTTTAACAACTTACCGGGATAAAGATCAATTTTGGGACAGCAAAACAGAAAAAGAACTTCCAACATGGTTGGATTGTGGATTTCCCCTTTCTGCCTCTGTACATTGGCCTAGGTGTACTACAGATTTGGTATTTGATTTTTCCATTGCCAACCCAAATTATGACTATAAGAAATATTTAAAAGAAAATGAGAAAGTAAAATTCACAAGCTATAAAGCTCCGGTTGGCCCGGAACCGGTAAGGCGTTGGTTCATGCCTGGGTTTGTCACCCCAATGTGGGTTGCTAAATCTAGTCATTATGGAACCACCGTTACCCATAAAAATTTGTTTAGATTTGCTGCAGCTGCAAATATGGTATTGCTAAAAAAGCCCAAAGCTAACCTACCAGAATCAATTGCATTAAGAGCTTGTTTGTCTTATCCATATGCAGCTTTAATTGGAAGTGATAAAAGAATTAATATTACACAAGTAGGGAATTCCTTTTTAATTCAATGTTACTCTTATTGGTTGACCAACTGTGTTGATGCTTCCATAGATAAAGAATTTTCAGTAGTAATTATTGTAAAAAGACCTGAATATGTAATGCTTCCTGTAAATTTGCATAATGATCCTTGGTTTGATAATTCTGCTTTGCAAACACTTCGTGTTTTGTATGAATTAATACGACCAAAAAGATTTGTTGCAACATTGATCTTTGGAATTGCTTCCCTTATAGCATTAGTAACCTCGCTTGCTGTATCCACCACTGCACTAATACAACAAGTGCACACGGTGCATTTTGTTAATGAGTTAAATAAGAATGTTTCTCTAGCATTAACAGAACAGCAAATCATTGATCAAAAGTTAGACAGCAAACTAGAGGCTTTGGAGGAAGTAGTCTTATTTGGAGTCATAACACTAATTGTTATATGTATTCTTGTTGTCTTTCCAGTCCTCTTCAAACTAGTCTTCCGCTCCATCTCCTCTATACGAGAAGAAATTTATCTGGCACATCTAAAAAATAAAAAAGGGGCAAATGCCACGCCTACTCCAGTGGAGTCTGCGTAGCATGGGAAACCATCTTTCAGACCTGAGAAAGGGGCTTTAGAGACCTATCACTGAGTATTGGGACTTCACCAAAGTCTACCTCAGAGAATGGGGCTTTACAGAGACCTATCTCCGAGTTTTGGGACTTCACCGAAGTCTACCACAGAGAATAGGGCTTCTAAGAGGCCTACTCCTGGAAAGGCTGGCAAACCCCTGGGAAAGATGTGTTTCTGCCTTTCTTTTCCTCATAAGAGTGCCTATTAATCTTTTACTGCTTCTACTGCTCTTTGTACTTACTCATTGTCAACGTTCCTTTATTCAAAGCTCTTTCTTAAGAGTGTTGACGACTCCAATATCTGATGAGTATCTTAAAAAATATGACTAACTCACCAGAGTTAAGTGCTACCCTGAAACCCCTCTTGTGGAGGCTAGTAGACAAGTTATAAGTAAATATAAAAGTATTGGGGGTTTCACGAAGTCACTTTAGCAGAAGGAATTGTTTGTAAGGGACTTACAAGAAGCTGTAGGCTCAGCTAGAGCAGAAAGAATGTATGGCAATTGCTGAGATAACTATTTAGGAGAAAGAATTTCCTGCTACTCTCTTTTATTTACTAAGAGACTTGCTAGATCTAGGTCTCCTTGAGGTTTACTATTAAAGAAGAAACAGGAAAGATCTTATGGGAAAGTTAAGGCCTCTCTAAAGATAGGTAATTGTTAATTGGTGACAAACATTGTAATCATTGTATTTCTTAGAGATAAGCCGGAAACAAGTGCCTATCAGGTGACCAGCTGGTGACCACCCAAAAATGAAGCCATGCAGCAAGATTGTGTAACCTTTTGCCCTTTCTCTTGAAGGCTTTTGCTATAAAAGTTTGTTTTCCTCTGTATTAAATCACACTCAGCATCCACTCCTCTTGTATGTGAGTTGTCTTTTTGCCATCTCCCCATCCTATTCCAGGTTCCTCCCCTAGGTGTCCTCCGTCGTCCCGACAGAGCCCGGTCTGCAGCACCATGTCTTGATTTTGAAAGGTTTATTGGAGATCAAAGTTTCAGTGTTGCACATGTTCATTCTTTGTCCCTCCTTTTCCATGACCCCTTTAACTTCTGAAAGAGAGATAAATGTAAAAAAATGACAAAAATGAAATCAAATAAATATCATCTTGTTTCTGTTTCCTGGTAACTGATTATTTTTGAGATAGTGCTTCTTACTAATAAGAATTATTGGTAGAATCTGAAAACATATTTGAGTAATAAATAGACGAGGAAAAATGTTGTCTCCTATTTTTTATCACTACATTTCTTTTTGTCTAAGTATAAATGCCATACTTACACTAAGTGCCTAGAATAAGCAAAATGACTTATAGAGCTCAGATCATATCTTTCCACAGAAGATGACAGCCCCAGAAGAAAAACAGGGCAACAACTTGCACAAGAAAGAGAGAGTTTGATGTCTCCTTAAATCTTAGGATCAAATGCTCATGAGGAGCCCTCGGGACTGATGACAGCTTAAGGACCTAACATTTCCTGTGTCATTCCATCAAAGGAAACAGTCACCAGTCTCCCATCACACTGTAGGTGCCACGCCTGACTGTTGACCTTGGCTGTGTCATGAGAACGTGCAGCAGGGCTCTGTCATGGTCACTGGAGAGTCAGGATTGCACACTAAGAGGACATTCATGAAGGTGGTAACAAGGCCTGAGTCAGGGTTTTGTCAGATCTAGATGATTTGTAACAGGCACTAATGTCTTCTGGCTAAGAATGTGGATATATCATCGGGGTCTTGCACACAAATTTATCAAATGTTAGCTTGCAACATTTCCGTATGAAAGCCAACAAAATGACATCAATGCCCTCTGAACATATTCTCATCAATATTTAGTAAGTAAAAAGCTATAAAATCAAGCTCATCATGAGGAAAATACCGATATGAAAACCAAATTGCAGGAGCATTTACAAAAAATGTTTTTCTGTATGTATCAAATGTGACAAAATATTAAAAGTTAATGAAGCTGGGAAAGTTAAATTGATTTCCTTTTTTATTATGGTTGCAACTATCTTTTACATTTCAACTACATAACAAAAAGAAGGTAGGCCAATCACCACCAGTGGCTCACACCTGTAACTCTAGCTATTTAGAAATCTGAGATCTGAGGAAAGTGAATTGAAGTTAGACTAGTTAGGAAAAACCAGTGAAACTTTGATCTCTGATTAACCATTTAAAATCAAGACATGGAAGTTTGGTTCAAGTAGTAGACTCTTACCCTTGATTACAAAAGCTAAAGGTCAGCTCCCTGAATTCAAGCCCCAGTATTCACACACACACACACACACACACACACACACACACACACACACACACACACACACACAGTGACCAGGAAAAAGAAACAAGATATTTATTTTCTTTCATTTTTGTCATTTTTTTTACATTTATATCTCTTTCAGAAGTTAAAGGCGTCATAGAAAAGGAGGGACAAGGAATGAATATGTGTAACACTGGTATTCAATTGGTACTATGTTGAAAATGACCTATGTAATTTGTTTTTTTGGAAGGACGGGAAAACGGAAAAAGATAAAGTGAAAGGTTAACATTGTCCAAAAGAAATGCATTCAGTGAATTAGAGCTATGGCTCAATTTGAGTGCCATTATTCAGCAAAAGAGCTCAGAGAGAGAGTCCAGGCCCTGGATTCAAGCCTCATTACGGACTAAAACAAAAAAAATAATCATTACCACAAGATTGTAACTAAACCATTTACAGCATAATAATAATAATAATAATAATGATAATGATAATAATGATAATAGAAGAAGAAGATGAAGAAGAAGAAGGAAGTTAAAAAAACCAAACCAGTGAGAAAAATTGATAGAGCAAGGGAAGGACTGAACTTTCAAAAAGAAATATATCCATACCTGACTTATATGACTGCAACCTCTGTGTAATTCACATTTATAATAATAATGCAAAAGAAAAAACAGAAATTTAGTGCTGGAGTCATAACTCAAATGGGAGGTCATACTAATATGTATGTGATACCAAGGTCAAACCCCTTATAAATTTCTCCTTCAAAAATGGCTCTTCTCATCACTTGTGCTTTCCAGAACTTATGAAAGGGGGTGCAGCTAAAGAAAGAGAAAGATAATCTGTCAGGCACAGAACTCTACTTGCAAAGAGCAGTACTCAATAGAACACGTGTTCTCTAGACCACATGATGACTACATGTTTTCTGAAATAAACAGAACTAGTTGGGCTTGAATACATTCTCCACTGTATACTAGATGGAGACTCAAAATTAATGAAACTCTCTGGATCTCAAATTCTTTACAGGTAAAGTGAGCATAACAATACATATCTTATGGGATTATGAGACCTGGTTGTCATCAAACATGGAGTGGGTTTTATCTTAGGTGTGTGTGCAACACTCAAACACTGCTGGAAGGAGTATAAACTGGCATGATGTTTACTATGTTACTTAACAGTAATACAACATGCCTGTAATCGTACTTACAAAATAGGATGAGAAAAGTGGATCAAGGTTTTAAGTCTGGACAGGAAACTGGATCAGACTCATCTCCAATGATCTCTAAAAAAGCTTGAGGTGGAGTTTGGTTCAAGTGGTAGAGTGCTAGACTGAAGCATAAGCCTCAGAAACATTGCCCAGGCCCTGAGTTCAAGCCCTAGGACCAGCACAAGCACACACACACACACACACACACACACACACACACACATACACACACACTAAATTTTGTGTGTTCCTACCCCCCGCTTAACAATATATTCCCTCTTCCAAGCTCACCTGATTTTTTTTTTGTTTTAAAAGGGACTTCCTGTGTAGCACAGGCTGCTCCTAAACTTACGATCCTCCTGGGTACTGGGAGTACAGGCATGCCTTCTATAATTGGCTTCACTCAGCAACTCTATTTATAACATATTTGCAAGAAATTCATTCATACTCATGAAGGTATTTGGCTTAAAGCTGCTCACAGTAATATTATACTGCACAAAATGTAAATAATATAACTGGGCATGGTACTATCTTACCATATGGTAATACCAGCCAATAATTAGGAACCTGACACAGGAGAATAAGCAGATGAGGAAAGCCTGGTCTACACTGCAAAAGCTGGTCTCCAAAGGAAAGAAATTCTATAAATATTAATCTACAATGAAACATACAATATGTTAAATTTATGTAATGTAACAAATAGACCATTGTTAATAGAAATAAAATCTTGGCAGAAATTTTAAATACATACATATGCATATATATTTAAACTTAGAGAAATAAAATTTCAAGTGCTTCAATCTGCATCTTTCAGTCTACCTGTCACCTACTTATTTACTGACACATTGATTTCTATTTAGTCTTCACAAAACACTGTTTTCACACATAAGTACACAAAATTGTAAATCAAAAAGTACAAAACAAACATTATCATAAATACAAATGTAGTTAAATCCCTATCATAATAATTTGGAGAAAACATACATTAAGTTAATGGCATTGTATACTGCTCAGGAGGGGGAGTCTAGGAAAACGTAGATTGTGTGTGTGTGTGTGTGTGTGTGTGTGTGTGTGTGTGTGTCTGTGTCTGTGTCTGTGTCTGTGTCTGAGTCTGTGTGTTTTCCATGAGTAAATAATGGAGATAGAATTAGACCTATTATTCCTGCTTGGTCTTTTTGCTCAAAGGTGACACTATACAACGTAAGCCACATCTCCACTTCTGGATTTTGGTTTCTTTTTTTTTTTTTTTACATTACTTTTTTATTTTTTTATTGTGAACATACAGTACAGAGGGGATACAATTACATGGGCAAGATAATAAGCACATTTCTTATCAAGTATTGCAGCCTCCTATTTGTTTACCCTTCACATCCCTTCCCAGCCTCCCCCACCCAATCCTAAACCCCCCACCGAAGTTGTAAAGTTCATTTTCGACATGAAAACTTGTATTTCCCATTGTTGCAACGGGTCCACCGGTATCCTTATTTAAACGACTTGTTTTATCCCTTCCCCTCCACAAGATATACTGACATCAAATACAGTGAAAGCAGGGGTTATACTGTGGGGGAGGGACATAAAAAACAACAAAGAAATAATCATATAAATGCGTTAGAAACAAATGCATGAAAGAAAAAAACACATTTAAGTACATATCTTAAGGTTCATTTTCCTAACATCATATTATCTGACCTTTTCTACTTGACTCATACATATAATAGATATTGGAAATAAGGGAAACCATGGGACCTCTGTTTCTTTGGGCTTGGCTTACTTCACATAATATAATTTTTTCCAAGCCTTTCCATTTCCTAACAAATGGGGAAATGTCATTCTTTCTGATGGAGGCATAGAATTCCATTGTGTATATAGACCACATATTCTTGTTCCATTCATCTACTGAGGGGCATCTGGGTTGGTTCCATATCTTAGCTATGGTAAATACTGCTGCAATAAACATAGTTGTGATGGTAGCTTTAGTGTGGTCTTGTTTGTAAACATTTGGGTAAATGCCCAAAAGTGGGAGTGCTGGGTCATAGGGGAGCAATATGTGAAGTCTTTTGAGGAACCTCCATACTGCTTTCCAAAGTGGTTGAACAAGTTTACATTCCCACAAACAATGAAGTAAGGTTCCCTTCTGTCCACATCCCCTCCAGCGTCTGTTGTTATTAGAGTTCTTGATTTTTACCATTCTAACTGGGGTGAGGTGGTATCTCAATGTTGGCTTGATTTGCATTTCTTTTATGCAACCTCTAGGGAGGCTGAGCATTTTTTCATGTGTCTATTTGCCACCCTTCTTTCTTCTTCAGAGAAGTTTCTCTTTAAGTCTTTAGGCCACTTATTTATTAGGCAGTTGTTTCTTTGAGGATTTGTTGTTGGGGGATTTATTTTTTTGAGTTCCAATTATATTTTAGATATGAGACCCTTGTCTGTTGTATGGCTAGTGAAGATCTTCTCCCAATCCGTATGCTTTCTGTTGATCTTGCTAGCTATGTCCTTTGCCATAAAGAAGCTCTGAAACTTCATGCAATCCCATTTGTCCAAACTTTCCTTGATTTTTTTGTGTTTCTGGGTCTCTATTCAGAAAATTTCAGCCTTAGCCAAGGAAAACTGGGGTTTCTCCTATTCCATCCTCTAATGTTTTCAGAGTGTAAGCTTTGACTTGTGTTTAAAGAATCCCATAGACTCCACTCCCAAATTACTCAAGCTGATTCAAAACTTTGGCAAAGTAGCAGGGTATAAAATTATCCCCCCAAAGTCAATGGCTTTTCTG
Organism: Dipodomys spectabilis; assembly: GCF_019054845.1. Classification (NCBI taxonomy): domain Eukaryota; kingdom Metazoa; phylum Chordata; class Mammalia; order Rodentia; family Heteromyidae; genus Dipodomys; species Dipodomys spectabilis. Next base: position 1,461,741 of record NW_024870986.1, read on the forward strand.
TATGCCAACAATGATAAAAGTGTGCCTGAAATTAGGAAAGCAACTCCATTTGTAATAGACCCACAAAAAATAAAATACCTAGGAATTAACTTAACCAAAGAAGTGAAGGACCTCTATGATGAAAACTTTAAAAACTTGAAAAAGGAAATCAACACAGAACTTAAAAAATGGCAAAAACTCCCATGCTCCTGGATTGGAAAGATTAACATCGTGAAAATGGCAATACTTCCCAAGGCTACTTACAAATTCAAAGCCATACCCATCAAAATTCCAACCTCATTCTTCAAGGAAATAGAAGAGACAATCCAAAAATTCATATGGAACAATAAAAGACCCCAAGTAGCAAAAATGCTCCTCAATGGAAAGAACACTGCTGGAGGAATATCAATACCAAATTTCAAACTCTACTATAAAGCCATAGTAATCAAACAGCTTCATACTGGCAAAAGAACAGACCTCAGGACCAATAGAATAGAATTGAAAACCCAGAAATGAACCTACAGACCAATAGCCATCTAATCTTCGATAAGGGAGCTAAAAAATAGAATGGAAGAAAGATAGCCTCTTCAGTAAATGGTGCTGGCAACCTTGGTTAACTACTTGTAGAAAACTAAAGCTAGATCCTTATATATAACCCTGCACCAGAATCAACTCCAAGTGAATTTTGTTTTCTTAATTGGAGAAATATCTCGGATTTACTGCATGGGCTGCTTTAAACCCGAATCCTCAGTTTTAACCTCTAAAATAGCTAGGTTTTAAAATATGAGCCACTAGTGGAAAGCACCTATGTTAACATTTTTTCATGTTTTAGTGAGTTTTAAAGTAAGACATATATGTTACTTTTGAGAATGGCTGGAAATAGTAATTAAAATTTAACAGAATTTAAAACATACAAAGCTGAGGATGGCAAGTAGCTGAGAACAGAATGGAATAAATCAAAATTACCTATGACAGTTTTCAGTCTGTGCACAGAAATGATTACATTGTTGGAGCCCAAGGCCATCAGATAGCTGAACTTCAGCTGGCTGCTATGCTCATGAGGCCATTCTTGTGCTATTCACAAGAATGTGATGTTGTTGGATGGTAGGGATCAGCTACAAGTTCAGAACCTGAAATATTTCTATTGATCTAGAAGGGGAAAAATACCAGGACAAGAAATGTGATTAAAATTGTTGAATGCAAAATCCATCTAGTCAAAGGAAGACAGAATAACTCTTCCTATATCTGAAAAGAGTATTCACTCACGAAGAATCATGAGCTGAATATGGAAGTCAATGTTTGTAGGCCCGCCTAAGTTTTAAGCCTTCAGAAGGACATATAGGTAAATGCTATATTAAAACAACAACAAAAACAAAAGACCCAATGACTAGGAATGTGTTTACTGGTAAAGTGCTTGCCTTACATGCAAGAAGCACTTGATTTGATTCCTAAGTATGACGTAAGCAGAAAAACTGGAAGTGGTGCTGTGACTCAATTGATAGTGTGCTAGTCTTGAGCAAAAGAAGTTCAGGGAGAGTGCACAGACCCTGATTTCAAGCCCCAGCTCTGGCAAAATTAAAAAAAAAAAAACAAGCGCAAATTGCTGTTCGTTGAAATAAATATGTTGAAGAATTTTTATACTCTCTAGAAAATTGTGCTGTTGGGAATTCATAGTGAACTTTGTTAGGAAAAATTAAAATAAATTAATGAAATATTATCTGGCATTGGAAAGTACACAGTGAGATGTAAAAATGAGTGCTGCCTATGGTTACTTGATACAACAATGTTATAGATACACTTGTCAGATTGTGATTTTTTTAAGTATACAATCGTGGGGTTTATCTTTTTCAAAATAATTTTATTGCTGGGCCTAGAGAATAAGGAGACTGAGAACTGTTCAAATCCAGCCAGGGCAGGAAAGTCTGTGAGATCTTTATATCCAACTAAAAGTTCAGAAAATGTGAAGTGGCACTGTTGCTCAAGTGGTAGAGTGCTAGTCTTAAGCTGAAGATTTGAGGGACAATGCCCAGACCTAGAGTTCAAGCCCCACAACTGACAAAAAATAATAAAAGTAATAATAATAATGTTGTTGTTACTATTAAGGTGTTATATATAAAGGCTACCAATTCATAAGTTTTTTCTTTGCTAAAAGAAACACATATCCATCTTCATTGCCAACAGCCAGGATTTGGCCATCTGCTTTCCAGCAGATCTCTGTGTGTAGAGGCAATGTGTAATACAAAGCAATACAAAACATTTCTGACTATAAATAATTTTTCTCTGCACATCTTAAAAATCAATGCTGACAACATGAAATAAAAAACCCTAAGTTTAAAACATTCTTCTAGACAAGTTAAAGAAATCCTGATGACAAGTATTTTAAAAATAATTTTAGAGAGCTTGAACTCAGGGCCTGGGTTCTGTCTCTGAGATTTACTGCTCACAATTGGGTTGCCACTTTGAGCCACAGTGCCTCTTCCAGTTTTCTCGTGGTTAGTTGAACAGAAATGTCTCACCAACTTTCCTCTCCAACCTGGCTTTGAACTAGATCTAGAGATCTGAGCCCTCTGAGTAGCTAGAATTATAGACATGAGCCCTTGGCACCTGCCTTATTGCTTACCTGAGACAGAGGCCATTTAATATTAAATTCAATCATGTTTAACTTTGTAAAATAAGGCTAACTGAAATGCCTTCCACTAGAAATAAGGAATCAAATGTGTAAGTGGGTTACAAAGATCTTACCAAAAGCTACATATTTCCCTTGTGTTTTTTTTTCTTCCAAAATTGTGTGCTTTCCAGAATCATACATTTTCTTTCCTTGCTGGTTTCTTTATTTTATTTCATCAATGTCCACAGCTTCTTCAGCCATCATTTATTTATGTGAAGAGCTTTCAGACATCTCTTTTCAGTCTAAATTCCTTGTATGCACCTCTCATCAACTGCCATAAAAACTTGTGAAACAGTAATCATCTCTTATCATTATTGGATATTAATGTGTAAGTAAAATTTAAGAAAATAAATAATAATATCAATAAGTATAACGATTTTAATAGTAATGCTGAACATAAATACAACGTTGATTATATTCTGAGCAATATAAAAACCTCAAGGAAAACAAATCACTTTTTTTAGTGCTGATATTATGGTTTAAACTCAATACCTTACCTTCTCACTTAAGCTTTTTCCCTCAAGCGTGGTGCTCTGTATTTGAACCACAGCTCTCCTTCGAATTTTATTTGGGGGATAATATAGAGATAAGAATCTCATGGAATAAAAAAAAAAGATTTGTGTCCCTATCTTGGGGTTCATTTCACATAACATTCTCTTATAATGTTATATGGTACCATATACTACTTACTGCAAGTGAGGTTAACTATGGGACCAATGGTTATTTGAGCCTCGCTTATTTCACTTAATAATATTGTTTCCACGTCTTTCCATTTCCTAGCAAATGGGGCGATGTCATTCTCTCTGACAGAGGCATAGAATTCCATGGTGTGTGTGTGTGTGTGTGTGTGTGTGTGTGTGTGTGTGTGTGTGTGTGTGTGTGTGTATCACATTTTCTTGATCCATTCATCTTCTGAGGGGCATCTGGGTTGGTTCCATATCATAGCTATGGTAAATAATGTTGCAATAAACATAGTTGTGCTGTTAGCTTAATATGGTCTTCTTTGTGAACATTTGGGCAAATGCCAAAAAAGGGATTGCTGGATCATAGGGGAGCTCTAACTGGAGTCTTGGAAAAATTATATCAAGTGAAGTAAGCCAAACCAAAAGAAACATAGGTCCTATGGTTTCCCTTACGTGCAATAACTATTATATGTCTCAGACAAGCATACAAGTTCAAAAGCTATGTACATACAACCAGATAAGATGATGTTAAACGAAATAAACCCCAAGATAGGGTTTATAGTCTACCATGTTTTTTTTCTTTTTATGTTCCTCCACCCATGGTTTAACCCCTGTTTAAACTGTATTTAATGTTGGTGCCCTGCATCTTGTATACACCCTTCTCTAGCTTGGGGAGGGGAAGGGAAAAAACAAAATGTTTAAATAGGGCAGGCTGGCCCGTTGTAACAATGAGATGCACAAGACACTATGTTGAAAAAGGAACTTTACAATATGGGCGGGGAAGCAGGGAAGGGAGGAGAGGGGGAGTGTAGTTGTGGACGTGGGAGGGAAGAAAGGGTAGGGGAAAAACAAAGGAGGAGGTAACAATGCTTGATAGAAAATGTACTCATTACCTTGCTCATGTAACTATAACCCCTCTATACTATATTTTAGTAAAAACCCCTTTTATAAAACAGAAGGTGTCATGTACACCAAGTATAGTAGCCCACATGTGTAATAACTGCTGATTGGGAAGCAGACATGACAAGGATCATGGTCTGAGGCCAGTCCAGAGAAAAAAATGCCAAGACAGCCATCTCAACAAATGAGCTTTCCATAGTGGTTCACATCTGTAATCCTAGCTAATTATGTGGGAGGGATAGGTAGCAAAGTCTCAGTCAATCTAAGATCAGACCCAGACAAAAAGTTCAAGACCTCAAGTAATTAAATGGACTAGAAGTATGGTAAAAGTAGTTGAGCTTCTTGATGCTATACAACCAGAGTCCTGTCTAGCAAGCAGAAAATCCCTGAATAGAACCCTTCCACCAAAAAGCCTAAATAACTTTATCCTATTTGAACATCTAATTTCAAGGCGACTGACAGATCAGAGATGGTGACATTCTCTTTAAAATTAGCTATTCAAAAGAGACAAAGTTATTTAGGTTTTGAAAAAATTGAAAAGGAAAATGCATGTGATTTTTGTTAGCTCTATAATTCTTGAAAACATAAAATGTACTCAAGTATTTAATATATATCCATATGTGTGCATATGTCCATGTAAGTATGTATATCCATGTATGTATGTATATATGTATACATATATATACATACAAATGGTTCATCTCTTTTCTGTGTAGCCAATGGTACAAATGAATCTGTATAATCACTACTCAAATGCATGAATAGACAAAGAGAATGAGCAGAGAACTCATATTCAGGAAATTATGGCTAGCCCATAACGCTGAAAATCTTTTACATCAGTTTGCATATTTCTGTGACTGCAGTACAGGGACCATACGACGACAGTGGGATACCAGGCAGATGAATTGAGAAATGAGAGACACAAATGTTAAAAATATTCTTTCTGTTGGTTAAGTAGAATTTCTTGTATGTGTGTGTGTGTGTTTGTGTTTGTGTGTGTGTGTTTGTGTTTGTGTGTGTGTGTTTGTGTGTGTGTGTGTGTGTGTGTGTGTATTACATTTTTTGATTAATTTTTCTCTTGAGGGTTATCTGGGCAGATTCAATAAGAATGGTTGGGCTGAAACCTTTACTATATCCTGGTTTGTAATCTTTCAGGTAAATGACCAGGAGTAGAGTTGTTGGATCATATGGTAGTGGGTAGTCAAAAGAGGGGTGAAGGTTTAAAAGGTAGAAGATTGAACAGGAGAAAGGGGGAAAATGCAGAGAGGAATCCATAAATATCCTACAATATTAAGAAGAGTGAAGGAAGAAGTGCATAGATGAGGGATGGATGAGAATATTGAAAGGGTTGGCATTGATCTAGGTATATTGTACGCATAAAATGATCTGTTTAAAGATAATTCCTATGCTACTTAAAATAATAATTAAAAAATCATGTCCCTAAACTGTTATGCAATTAGAAGCAAAGAAGGAGAATTTGCTCAGATCAACTCCCGGGTCTATAAGTCTTTTTTGTTAGGATAAGTTTTAAAACAACACTAATGATACATATCACTGAAGAAAATTTAATGATCTTCAGCTATTTAAAATAATCATTTTTGGAGATATGGCTCAAGTGGCAGAGTGCTACTTAATGAGCAAAGCTGTCAGATATTGAATTCAAGTCTCAATCTCGAACAAAAGTACAAACAATCAGTAAAATTCAGGCACTTTCCTGGGCTCTGGTATCTTTAATCCTACCTTTAATCAGAAAGCAGAGATCTGGGGATCTCAGTTCAATGTCAGCTTAGATAGGAACATCTGTGCGAAGCTCATCTCCAATTCACTGCCAAAGAAAGCTGGAGTGGACTCATGGCTCAAGTGGTAAAATGCTAGACTACAGCAAAAAGCTCAGGGCTTTTTGGGCAGAACCCAATCCTTGTGTTCAAACCTTAGAATCGTGCATATACATACACAAGGAAGTCAGTCACTCAAGTTCTCAATCTTCCATTTCCCTAATCCTAACTCAAATCTTGGACAGAACCCTAAGAGCAACCTTGATGATAATAGTAACCCAATCCTAAAATTAATGGAAAATATATCCTAACAGATTCTCATTGTCTTTGAAATGATTTATTTACACTTTGCTACAAATCCTACAGATTCCCTAACTTGGACTCTGAAATCGTTCCCTATTATGAATCATTAACCTCAAATCTTCATATCATGAAAACTACCATAGTTTCCACTGATCTTAACTTTTTCTGAACTCCTCTGTCTCCAAAAAGAAGTTGCAGGTTTACTTAAAATCTACTCTAGTTCCTAACCCTAACTATATATCTAAACCTTACTAGAAACCTAACTCTAAATTTAACCCTATTGAACCCTGAATAGGAAACTTAGGAAAACTCTGGAGTTTTTGTTAAATTTCAAACTTATTTTACTTGAAAGTGTTAGCAGAAAACTCAGTTTTACCTTAAAGCTTACCCTTCCCTAAGCCTAAGTCTAACCTGAACTAGACAAGCAACCCTAGCCCTAGAACTAATAGCCTCTGGATTCTAAAAGCCATACAAATACATTAGTTTTTATTCATCCTAACTTTGATTCAACTCATCTCTCAAATAGTTTGTAGTTTTTCTCATTATCTTGCCATTTTTGTAACCCTAACCCTAACTGGAATATTGAGGCTAACCCTCACACTAACCATCCCCTAATCTTAATAAGTATTAGCAGTTTCTTACTTCACATTCATCCCAATTCTAACTAGGCTTGTTATTCGAAGATTTACTTTCAGTTTGACCCTAAACTTTCCATTTCCCTAATGCTAACACTAACTCTAGCTGGAACTGAAACCTAACTTTCACCCTAATGATAGTCCAATTCTAATGTTTAAGAAAAATACTCTGTTTTTATTCATTCTAATGAATACTCCAGTTTGGACTCTGGAAATGAGTTTCAGTTTGCCCTAATTCCCATAAATTTTCTGACTCTTCCTCTGAAGTTATCTTGTTCCCTAACATGAACCTTTATATTATTTGTCCTCATATTATCTTATCAGGAAAAATACTGTAGTTTCCAATGATCCTACCTTTTCCTGAACCCCTGTGCCCTAAAACAATTTCAGATTTACTTACCATCTATTCCATTAATTAACTCTAACTCTCAACCTAAACCTGGCTGGAAAACTCTCATTAATCATTACAAGAATGATCACTGAGAAATAAATATAATGATAATGCTCTAGTTACTGTTCAATCTCATATTTTTGCTACCACTTGTTAGTGAAAACTGAATATTATACTAAAAACTTTCCTATTCATAACACTATTCATAATCAGAACAAAATACTGACCCTAATGTTAATCCAAATTATATGTCAATACTAACACTAACACAAGTACACTAGTTTTCACTCATCCTAACTTGATTCAAATAAGCCTTCCAAAATAAGTTTCAATTTTTTTTCCAATATCTTAGTCATTTTCTAACCCTAAACTTAATCTTAACTAGAACATTGAGAATAACCATAACCCTAATTGCAAGTAGATTTTAATATTAATATCAATACTCTAGTTCACATTCATTCTAATTCCTGACAGGCTTATTCTAAAATTTACCTTCAATTTGACTCTCATTTTTTCTCTTTCACTCTAATCCCAATCATGTCTAGAATCCTAACCGCATCCTTGACACTAATGTTATCTTACTTCTAAAATTTATGAAAAATGGTTGATTTGTGTTATCCTTACTGAAATTCCACCTGTAATTCTTGAAATAAATTGAAGGTTTTCCTAAACGGTATAGATTTTATCACTCTTAACTCTGAATCTATCTTGTTCCTTAACAGGAATCATTATATCCATTGATCTCAAATCCTGATATTATGAAATACATTGTACTTCCACTATCCAAGCTTCTCCTGAATTCCTAGAACCTAAAATAAGTTCAGATTTACTTAACATTTAAAACATTTGTTTTCTTTTTCTTTTTGTTGAACGTGAGGCTTGAAATCTGGGCCTGGGCATGATCCCTGAGCTCTAGGTCATGATCCCTGAGTTCTTTAGCTCTAGGTGTGCACTTTAGCACTTGAGCCACAGCACCACTTTTGAGTTTTCTGGTGGTTAATTGGAGATAAAAGTCTCATGGACTTTTTGCCCCGGCAAGCTTTGAACTGCCATCCTCAGAAAACAGCTTCCTGATTAGCTAGGATAATAGGCACGAGAAACTAGTTTAACCAATTTCTTTATCCTATTCTCAACCCCCTTTAACCAGAAACCTAATCCTAATCACAATCTAATTTAACACCAAAATAGTTACTATTAGGAAAATTGTCTAGATTCTATTCAATCACACATTTTTTTTGCTTCTACTTCTTATTGGAAAACTAAATTTTACACTAAAGCGTATCCTTCCCTAAACCTAACGAGAAAAAAATGTAATTCACCCTTTAAGCCAAATTATGTCTGAATGTTTAAAGTAACACAGACACTGGTTTTCATTCATTCTAACCTTGATGCCATTCATTCTTCTTAAAATATGTTACTGTTTTACATCTTTTTATATCTTATATCTTTTTCTCATGCTAACCCCAAATCTAACTGGAACACCTTGCCTAATCCTAAAACTACATATAACCGAATCATAATGTTAATAGCAAGCTTCTATTGCACTTTTATTCTCTTGCTCAACATGTAGGTCTAAATTTTACTTGCATTTTGATCCTACATTTTTAAGTGTTTTTCTATATCCTGTCAGGTTTTCTTTCTCTTTATCTTTCTTTTTTTTTTTTTTTTGTTCAGTCATGGGGCCTAAATTCTAGCATTGGGCGCTCTCCCTCCACTCTTCAGATCAAGGCAAGCGATTTACCACTTGAGCCACAGTGCCACTTATGGTTTTCTAGTGGTTTATTGGAGATATGAGCCTCACAGACTTTCCTGCCTGGGCTGCTTTGAACTCCGATCCTCAGACATCAGCCCCCTGCGTAGCAAGGATTACAAGCGTGAGCCACTGACACCCATCTTTATTATTTTTTTAAATTTTATTTTATTGTAAAGATGCTTTAAAGTCAAATTAGTTACACGAGTAAGGTAATGGGTATATTTCTTGTTGAGCATTGTTAAACACTTCTTTGTTGTTCTCCTACTATCCCACCTCCCTTACTCCTCGTTCCCCATGGTGTAAAGTTCATTTTCAACATAGGGTCTTCTAAGTATCATTGTTGCATCCTGCATTGAACCTATTTCACTAATCCTAATTCTAATTCTGTCTGAGATCCTAAACCTAAACATAATAATAATGATAGCTCAATTCAGAAGTTAACAAAAATATTCAAGTTTTTGTTCATCCTGTTAATCCACTATACAACTTGAATTAATTGCAGTTTAGCTCATTTTTTCCCCAAATTAGATTATATGTGCAAATATAAAGATGTAACTTTATGTGAATTACAGAAGATCTTTGGAAGAAGAAGTAATGAAAAGAAAATAGAGGCAGGGAGTATAATCAAATGCTTTAAACATATTATGGTATTGCCACTTCTGACAATTAATAATCGTTAACAAAATACCTAGTATTTTTTAAGAGAGCCATTGATATATCTGGGGAATAAAATACTTGTGTTAGATGAACTTTGTTCATGCGTATTTTATATTGTTATTGGTCAATTATTTAACTTAATGAACAAAAATGTATCAAATAAGATTCCATGAAAAATATACAAAACAGTTTTTTAGTAATTGAGAAAAAGTTATAGTCATGAATTTTAGGAAACTAAATTTCTATTTCCCTATGAAGCAATGATTTAAGTTTACTAATCTAGTTACTTTAGATATCATAATTGGCATGAAAAACAACTAACTGTACATCTTGTTTCTTGAATGAGTGATGTTTAAACATGGTCTTTCATTCAAATGAATACTTAGGTTTACTTTCAAAATAAATGCAATTTTATCTCCTTTCACAGCAAGTACTTACCCTGCAATTAAATGTATTAGTATATTCAGGTATTTAAAAGCTAAAATTTCTATTTTTGATATGTAGCTCTACATATTCAGAATGACACGTTTTTTGTATTCGTAAATGTCTAACCTCTGGGATTTTTGCTTCATCAATATAAATTATCTCATGAGGTTGTTGCAAAGGATCCAGTAACCAGTGTGGTCAAAAATATTTCCTAAATTCTAAATTTAAGTCTAATCATTTTTAGCCTTTGATTATATCATTTATTGTCTCTTCAGAGCAATTAAGCTAAAATAATTACTACTTTTTAAACATTTTGCTCACATTGTAAATAATATCAACACAGGTCACAAAGAGACTGATTATTTCAGACTCATCATATTTGGTAAAGTTAGTGTGAAGAATGTAGAGAGCAGAAGGTTCTTATACTCAATAAATATTTTTGGTTAATTTAAATTAAATTAAATATCTGGATTTCTAATTTGGAGGTTAATCACATGGAAACAGGAAAATAATTTTTAAAAAATAATTACTTTGGGACCATTTTTCTTCTTAAAATATGAAGCAAAAATATCTCTAAGAAATGTATTTTTTTCAATAAAATGTTTCAACCCTTAATAAAGTGCTTTATACTTTAATAAAAGGCTGTCTCAAAATAGAAATTCTGCAACTAATCTAATGTATGTTTTCATGCACAAAATTCTGTGGCTTCTAGTCTTATGTGATTTTAATTATATTTTATATTTGTGACATGATCCCTACTTATATTTATTACAAACTTCTGTAATTATACAAATCATGCCGGTACACACATACTAACTTACATAAGATAATATTCAAACAAAATTATCTTTTTTTTATGTCTCCAACAGGGATGGATGCTGTGCTGAAGTATATTAAATGAAAGCACTCTAACAAAGAGTCTTTATGAAATGGAAATTTGCAACATGAGGATGGGAACATGAGCACTTTCAACTTGGCTGAACAGGAATTTTTGTTTCTACAGTACTTTCTTACCTTTTAATCACACAGGGAAAGCCATAAAATTTGAAATGCATATGAAGGAATTGCATTCCTAAAAGATGTGGCAACCCTGCTCCAAAGGTCGATCTTATCACTGGTTCTTTGTGCTTGCTGCCTGATCTATTTCTCTATCATATGTTTCATATTATTAAACATATTAGTAATTCAGCAGTAAGTATATTACAGGAAATTCCTGAAAATCACAGCTATTACAGCTTAATAATCAGAAGAGAGGAAAAGGATTATATTAATCTCCAATTTCTCCCTTTGGCCTTCAATTTGCCAATCAATTTTCAAAACAATCATGTAAGATGTTAGTTTATTTTTCCCTTTTTAATTAGAAATTAAGCAAGTGTTTTTTGCAGTAAAAAGTGATGACAGTGGTATCAGAGCTCTGGTAAGGGCACCTTCTCCTTAACAAGTAATGCTCTATGGACTGTAAACATAGAAGCCACACTAAAATTCTCTACACACACACGCACACACACACACAAACACACACACACACACACAGCTGCCACCCAGACACATCAGAGATAAGTTCCATTACCTTGTAATGATAGTTGATTGATGTTTGCTGCATTGCTTTATCTCAGCTTCAAGATCTTGCCTGGACCTTTATCTTTCCCCGAGATCAACTCCCTAATTATTAGTATACCGTGTGTCTGTGTATTCACAATAGGTTCCTGGATGCTTCAGGCCAATTAATACCCTGAATAGAGTATCCTCAAACTTCACATCCAAGTCAAAACTCCATGAGTTTATACATCGTTGAAAAATACTAAAATTTATTGGATATAGAAACCAAGAGAAAACCCACCTTGTTGCTTTAGTAGCAATTGACATCATTAAAGTAGAAGAATATTAATCAAGAACTGAGGTAAGAGAATGGGAGTATGTCTAAAATGTTGAATACTGGATGTGTGTTACAGATACAAAATCATGATCTATAGGCTTATTTATTGAAAAGGTCATCATATATTGAAAGCACTATTTACAAATACAGTTTTCCAGTTACTTTGCTTACCTATCACTTCTGATGACAAATCTGCTCATGAATTTTTACAGGATCTTTGAATAAATGACACGATTTGCATGTATGTATCATCTTAAGGAAATTCAGTATGCTTTTACATCTTTCTTTCTATATGACAAGCCCTTATTTTTTGTTTCCCTGTTTGCTGAATAAATGTATTCCTGGAAACAGAATATTCACATCAAATCTGGGTGTAATTTTTATTTTTTAAATTTGAAATATAAACTTTGTTGTGACTAGTCATTTTCTAAAGATGAGTGATATTCATGAACACTAAAATGTTGGTGCCTTTAAGTAAATTGAGACTTGATGTGGTATTTGTCTAATTGACTTAACCAACAACAATAACAATAAACATTTAGTTAGTAAATGCAAAATAAACAATTCATACTTGGAATATATAATTGCTCCTTCCATACTGATACCTGTACTTTCCCTATATTAGTATACTATTTTGAAAAAAAAAACTTTTGATCATTAATTCACAGCAATTAATGCCAGGAATGTGCTTAGATGTCATGTGAAGATTAATTCTGGAAATTCAAAGATTCCAGGCTTTTGAGTGGTCACTGCTAAACACAATTAGAAATGTAGTATAAGTGAAATTTGGAAATCTTTTTGGTAAGTCATGGCACCAAAAAGGCAGAGGCTAATTAATAGTTTTTACAGAAGAGAAGGAATAACTCCAGATGGAAGGAATAAATGATAATAACTATGTTATACCACAAAATGTTCTAGGGAACCATTTTTGGTTATTAAAGAACTAGTCATCAACAAGGCTTATTCCTCATTGCCTTTAGCATTGTAGTAATTAGTCTAATTCTTAATCTCTGTGTGATAAGTTGTATATCCTTCTATGCTGTACTTTCATACCTGAACTCCTTTGCTTTCTAAAAATCACAGTCTTTTATATTTCTCTATGAACAATTTCTGATATTAAGTCGACAAATCCAGACAGCAGAGGATGCTAATGTAAGAGTCCCTTAACACATGAATCATTAATGTAACAACATGGAAAAGGAGGATAAATTTATTGCTACCTCGATTTTTCTGAAAAGTTGCAATGTCATCATTTGATTCAAATTTCCATTCTTTGTCTACATAGTGTCAATAAGTGCACATAATTGCAAATATAAGACGGATGCTGGTGGCTCACACCTGTAATCCTAGCTACTCAGAAAGTTGAGACCACAAGATTGTGGTTCAAAACCAGCCTGATCAGGAAAGTCCATGAGACTCTTATATTTAATTAACCACATAAAACCCAGAAGTGGTGCTGTACCAAAAGTGACAGAGTGCTCAACTTGAGCTGAAGAACTGAGGGACAGGGCCCAGTATCAGAGTTAAAGACCCAAGACCAACAAAAAAGTGCAAATATGACTTTAAGTTTCCCCAAAAGGAACGACAAAAGCAATAGTAATCTTCCCAAGTAGAAAAAATAATTCCAAAATGATTCAGTGCACCTTTTTTATGGTTTCTTAGCTGGACATATTCTCTTCTTTTAAAAATTGTCAAATATTAGCTTTATAATAAACTTCATCTAATATTTCTTGGCTCATAGGAGAAGTCCATACAGTTGAAGTCACTTGAATTTATTACTATCTCAGTTCAGACAACCCAGGCAGGAGAGTCTGTCTAACTCTTATCTGTGATTAAACACTAAAAAAGCCAGAAGTGGAGTTTAGGCTCAAGCAATAGAGTACTAGGTTTGGGGGAAGTTGGGCACAAAAGACAACTGTACTGGGACATGATCCATCCTCTGGGTTCAAGCCCCAAAACCAGCACAAACTAAACAAACAAAGAAATAAAAAAACACATGTTTCTTTGAGACCATCCTTAAAGCACTGGTTTGAGAAGAGGCTCCTTTCGCTGATCGTACTCACTGGATCCTGCTTTGTGGAATCCTTATTGCTATGGAGAACTCGGGACCAGACTAAAGAATTGGGTAACTGACTCCTGCAACAAGAGAATCATCTCAGGAGTGAAATATCTGTCCATAAGTCTCTTTAAAACTCTCATAACTTTGTTTCTTTGCAGGAGAGCACTTTTAAAACAAATTTATTTCCTTTTATTCTATGCTGGCCTTAAAATGGCATATTGTTTCCTTTTGTTATACTCTTAACTAGAAGTTTACAGACAAGGTTTATATAAGTAAAGGACACACTTGAAAAAGTCAGGAACAGAGTTTCATTCAGGCCTTGGATTCTTTTCTTGTACCATAAAAATGACAGCACAAATTACCATGATCTTTGTCATTTTCCTATGTTCAACTCCTCTCTTGGGATCAGTTTTCACTTGCAATAACAGTTCCTTCCACTTACTTCCAGTAACTATCTATGGTGCTGCTCCAGGTAAAATGAATATTTTCTGGCTTCATTGAAATAGCACAAGTATATCTTTGAACATGAGGTAAAATGTGTTTCAGAGATAACTTTATAACAAGAAAATATTGAATTTGCATGGCTTATGAAACCTTATTCATGTACATATGGCCATATAAGATGATGTTAAGTGAAATGGAACCCAAGATAGGGACATAACTTGCTTTTTCGTTCATGCTATTTTTTTAAAAGTATCTAACATGTAGTATGTGAATTTTTGTTTCTCTTCTATTTTCTTCCTCCATGGTATAACCCCTGTTTTCATTATATTTATTGTCAGCGACCTGCATCTTGCATATACATTTTTCTAATGTGGGAGGGGAAGGGAAATAACAAAATGCTTAAACAAGTATACAGTATGACCTATTGTATCAATGAGTTGTACAAGGCACTATGTAGAAAATTAGCTTTACAACTTGAGGAGGGGAGAAGGGAGTTGTGTTTGTGGGGAGGAAAAGGATTGTAGGAGAAAAACAAAAGAGGAGGTAACAATGCTTGATAGATAATGTACTCATTAACTTTCTTATGTAACTCTAACCCTTCTTTAAACCATTTTTACAATAAAAAACATGAAAAAAACATCCTAGACTACTTTAAGTTCAAATTTCCTAAGTGCTCTGTAATTAAGACCAATTTTATGTGGGAAGAATGTTCTCAGAAACATTTTTTGTGAGTGTTTGTTTTGTGCATTATTTCCCAAGTGTACATAAGTTAGAAGTAGGAAAAACAATAGGAATAATAAGAGAAAAAGAAGTTTTGTGCTTAAGTATAATGGTTCAATACACTATAGAAGACTCTTTCAATAAGATAACTTTGAAACAATAAAATCCAAGGCCAGTATGTAGATCTATGGGAGTGATATAGGGAAAGCATTACTACTAAGTGGAACATGGACGATGAGGCCACTCTTGTCTTCTACTAGGTCTAAATCATGGTAGCTAATCATGCAAATTTGTAAAAAGTAGAACAGAAGAGCAATTCTGGTTCCAAAACTAGTCAGATATAAGAGCATGGACTTAACTGGAAAAAAAGGCCATATTGAGAGAGCAGGAAATATAGTAGCAATGAACTGGTGGATAAGATCACGTTTCTTTTTCTTTTTTAGTTTTTTTTTTTTTTTTGATGGTTGTGGGTCTTGAACTCTGGGACTGGGCGATGTCTCTCCCCTCTTCAGCTCAAGGCTAGAGCTCTACCATTTGAGCCACAGTGCCAATTCAAGTTTTCTGGTGGTTAATTGGAGATAAGTGCCTCAGAAAACTTTCATACTGGTGCTTGATCTGAACTGCAATCCTCAGATCTCAACCTCCTGAGTAACTAGGGTTAGGTTTGAGCCACCAGTACCAGGCTTAAGATCACATTTCTAGCAGTATACACTCAGGATATGTAATGTGTATATTCATCTATCTTTGTATGAAATCTTGAGTTAAAAATCTAGGCTACAAGTCAGACTTTACATTCACAAAAATGTTTGTAGTTTAAAACCATACTCCTGAAAAAATAAAAACTAAGAATGTAAAACAGTCTGGAAAGTTAAGTTTGCATCCAGCTTTGGCAGAACAGTCTTTGCAACACTGCCTATAATTAACCAGCCAAAAACTGCATTGGATGAATGGCTCAAGTGATGGGATACTAGTTATGAGCAACAGTGCTGAATAATAGCCTGAGGTTTCTGCATACATACATACAAACATTTACACACGCACAGAAGCACTTATATGTGCAAACACACATATGAAACAACTCTCACAATGTGTAGAAAAGTTAGAAAATAATAGATAATATGTCCTGTGTAAGACTAGAATCAATTGATAATTTTTAATATTAGAAAGTCGTCACGTGAACTTTCCCCCCAAAAGCTTGAGACTATTTCATAGGTAGTGACCAGAGATAGTAAAAGAGCCAAGTAATAATTATTAAAGGGATCGGTTCCATGGAAGAATGAATCAGAGACCCCTGCAGGTGCATCTGAAAATGTTCATATCCTGTGTCAAATGTTAGAACATCTTTGAAAATTGTACAGAAACAGTTTGAGCAGTCAGTCTAGTGGATAAGATCATCAGAGAAGTTCAGAATTACTAGTATGTTTCTCGATTAAATAAACCAACAAACTATGGCAGGGCAATGCGATACAAGTCTGGAATTCTAGCACTCTAATACAGGAGATTAGAGAGTGGATAAAATAGTAATATCTTCCCTGGACTAGGTAGTATAATTTTGCCTCAGTAAAACAAATGAAAGGACAAGAAAGGAATTCACAATTGGAAGTTTGGAAGTTTTGTCATTACTTTTTGAGAAGTCAAGTTTCCTGTTGAAATGCAACTCATATATCATTCTCAGTCATGTTTTGAATGCTCTCTTCATTACAAAATACTTCCAGATGCAAAATAGTTCATGATTCTGAACCAAAAATTTGAAAAATTTAGCATCATTATGTTGGATTCCAAAGAAATAATGAAGGATTACAAAAGCTTAAGCCTGGAGAAACAGCAAAGTTATCTAATGTAGGACTTTGTAGACCCTACTAAATTAGAATTTAGATTTAAAATAAATATCTATTTCTTGTAATTTCATATTCTACAGGATACTATAAAATACTTTTTAATTAGAAGTTTTAATTTACAAATTCACAAATGATTCTGGCATTCTATTTGTCTAGAATATTCTTTCAAGAGAGTTGTAATTAGGACTTAGTTAATAGATAATTCCAAAAGTTCATGTATAACATGATAATGTGAATAATCTAGAAAGAGTTGACAATAAATGGATGCTATTAATTTATAAATTTAGTAAAAGAGCAATATTTGAGACTTCGGTGTAACATGGTATGAAGAGAGTTATTGTTTGAAATCTTTTTTCTTCTACCTGTACATAACAAAGGAAGAAATTTCCTTAATTGTATACCTCTGTATACAATGAGAAAAATGCTAGGTTTGGGGTTTGTTTTCATTTTGTTTTTGTTGTTTTGTGTGTCCTAGGGCTTCACGACTGGGCCTGGGCACTTTTCCTGAGCCTGTTTTTTGCTCAAGGATACTGCTCTAACACTTGAACCTCAGTGCTACTTGTGTCTGGCTTTTCCTGAGCAGTTTATTGGAGATAAGAATCTAAGGAACCTTCCTGCCTGGGTGGGCTTTGAACCATAATATACAGATCTTTGCCTCCTGAGTATCAATGTAGATGAAAATATATGTATAAATAATATTTTCAAGTTTTCTGATCTTAAGATCACCACTTGAGGGAAAATGATGCAGCAAAGTTTAGTGTAGTGTTCTTTCAACAATAGAAAGGGCATAACATTAGCAGAAGTGTAGAATTTTTTCACAATACTGATAAGCTAGTCATGCTGTGAATTTAGGGAATTTTAAGGTGCACCTTACAAGGTGGAAACTGTTGGGTTAGAATGACTTTACTGCATAAAATGTTGGGATTGATTGTCATTGAAATAATAGCTTACTATGATAAACAAATGTTCACTCTAGAGGAATTAATTATTATAGATACTTCATAGTTTTATCTGCTACCAGAATGTGGCTAGTTTCTCTGTTGACCTTTAAATATGTAATGCCCCATTGGAAACTGCATCTATTGCAGAATTAAATAAAATGCATACAGGCACTGTTTTAAATGTCTCTGGTATGGCATGCTCAGAATTTGAAAATGAGTTGTTAGTCGAACACATACATTCTGTCCTCTTAACAAATATTCAGTTTTAAAAATTAGGAGTTTCCAGAGAATTGAACTATTTTCTATTTAGTATGAGACAATACTAAAATAATGCTTTTTAAAAAAATAATGGCAAGTATATTCTGAAAATTTTTATAGTTTGATAGCATTCAAGTTGATGATCCTCTGACAAAGACAGGGGAAATTAATTCAAATTAAAAGCCAAATATTGTTCATTAAAAAAATTTAATACACATAGAATATCATTTACTATAGAAATACCGTGAAATTATATTTTATGTAGCTTATTTTTAAATTTAATTTTATTGTCAAGGTGATATATAGAAGGGGTTGCAGTAATTGTAAGGTAGTGAATATCTAACAAGTCGAACTTTTTATGCCCTCCCTCATTTTTCTCACACTTTTACTTCATCCCAATACGCCTCACAAGTTGTAATGTGAATATCCTACATCTTTTCTTGTGAGTATTGCTATTGCATTGGTTTTCCCTTTGTCCTTTGTCTCGCCATTTTGTTGTACCTCTACCTTTGCCAAATTAAGATAAATGTGTATATAATACACAGGATACTGAAATCAAATACAGCATGGAATAAACCATAGGGGAAAACACAAAAGAAAAAATAAATAATGTGGTGATTGAAGGTGTTTAATGAGAAATCAAAATGTATAAGTAGTCCTTTGCTACAAGTTAAATCTCAATTTTTCTTTTTGGAGAATATAATGATCAAAGTAATATTTGAGAATCAGCAAGCAATTGTTCAGAATCATGCTTCCAGTGCAAGTGGATCAACAGTAAGTAATTCTCAATACCATTTTCCACAAAGTTTTGTCACAGATACAATCGGCCTGCCTTCTCTTGCTGCATTCCTAGCCTGGACCTATTCCTTCATTGTACATGAAAAGTGTGATTCAATTGATTTCATTCATATCTGTTCCTAGAATTATCAAGGATTTAGATTCTTGTCTGCAATATGATTAAACCTACATCTCTTCATATAGGCTGCTAAAAATGTATTTACCCAATTCAAGTAAATACATAAATTCTATTTCCATCTTTTTTAAACCATAAAATTCTTCTTCCTCTATAAATTGATCAGAGGCATGCATTTGTGGCTATCTGGATCATTGCACATCTGTCTCTCTTCCTCTCTCTTTAATATTTCTCATAGATAATAGGATTGCTCTATAATTATCGTAATTCATTTTGCTTTTATATTTTTGGCTGCATCATTTTACTTTCTGCTCTGCCATTTCCCAAATCATTTATATAGAAGGCATTATTTCATCTTTTCTCATTCCTAGAATAAGCTGCACATGAAGACACCACTGGTCCTTATTTTCAGTCTGTATCTTTGAATACGGAGGAAAATCTTTCCTCCGCTCTCCATCAATTCCCTACTCTCCAGTTAGAATAATTTTGAATAGTAAAAATGGAAAAAGGGAAAATAAATCATGGTGAAAACACAGATGCAGAAAATTCACCGGATTTTTCTGAACAGTTCAACTAACCTGATCTATTAGGGAAATACATGGACACCTCATTCCCATCGTCACTCAAAGTCTCAAGTTAGGCAATTCTAATGAAGACGAGGAACATGATGAAAAAGTGAGGAATGGTATCAATTGCAAGAAAAATGGAGAAGGATCCATGCAAATTTCTTCTTTGGGCTGCTGAAAATAATCAGGTTATTACACTGCAGAGACTACTTTCCAAAAAGGCCACTCATGTGAATACTAGGGATGACGATGATTATACCCATATTCATCAGGAAGCCTACAGTGGACACTTAGACACTGTCCGTGAGTTGGTGACTCAAGCGGCAGATATTCATGCAATAACTGTAGATGGCTGAACAACCCTGCGCAGTGCTTATATGTGGAATAATATTAGAGAGGCTTTTTTCTTACTTCATCATGATGCAGATACCAATGACCCCCTTGCATCTTGCTGCTGGGAATAGAGATAGCAAAGACATGTTCGATCTGCTTCTGTTGAACCATTATGTCTGAAGATCAACTTGGAAGAAACTGTATTTGATATTACCAAAAGGATAAGTATGTATCACTACCTCTTTGAAGTTTTGGAAGGCTGTACAAATTGCTCTCCTAAGTCATAATGGTTTGGTTAAGTTTCTTAAATTTCAAAAATGCCATTGCATTCTTTGTTTCCATACAAAGTATTTTCACAATCCAAATAACAATAAAAGCTTACTATAACATTTCATAGATTCCATGGAAGTCTTCCAAGTGAATTGCCTGACTTTGATGTCAAAATGTATTCAAGAGTTAGTTGTATACATCTATAATGATTTCTGGAGAGTTTGTGCTTTTTTATTGTAATTAAGTGGTTACATAATTTCCCTAATTTCACAGTATTGTGGGATAGTGATGCTCAATTAAAGTCACAAACACATTCTAACATTTCTGGAGCAAATTGTCTATCACAGTCTATAACATTTATGAGTTCTATGAGCTTTGCGATACAGTTATTACTTCCACATTGGTTGGTATGTACATTTCTTTTGTTTTGCATAACATCAGCTGTTCCCTTTTTCCCACTTGTTTTCTCCCTCCCATCCCTGCCATTAACTTGCTTAGTTCATTTTGGTAAATGTCCAGTGCAGCTCACGGGTTTTTCCCTGATTCCCTCTACTTCTATGTCATCTTCCTGGTTCCCCTCCATTGTACACATATATACCATACATGTGATCAGCAGCATGGGGTTATTTAGTAGGGATTCGACCAGATGAGTGGAAGTCCTTTGTTTCTTAAGTCCTGTTAATTTTGTCGTATTGCCTAACATTTTGGTTTTAACATCCACTTATCAGGGAGAACATGTACTGTTTGTCTCTTTGCTCTTGTCTTACCTTGCTCAACATGATCACCTTCTAGCTCCATCCATTTCCCTGCAAATGCCATTATTTTATCATTTCTAATGGCTGCATAATATTGCATTGTGTATAGATGCCACAATTTTGGGATCCATTCATCTGTGGTGGGACATCTGGGTTGTTTCCATATCCTGGCTATTACAAACAGTGTGGCAATAAACATGGAGGTGCATGTGTCCCTGTATACTGGTTCCTGTTGTTCAGGATGGATGCCTAGAAGTGGTATGACTTGGTCATAAGGGAGGTCAATATTTAGCTTTCTTAGGACCCTCCAGACTGTTTTCCAAACTGGTTGTATAAGTGTACATTCCCACCAGCAGTGTAGTAGGGTTTCTCTTTCTCCGCATCCCCTCCAGCGTTTGTCATTGGCTGACTTGAGGATGTGGGACATTCTGACTGGGGTAAGGTGGTATCTAATGATTGTCTTTATTTACATTTCCTTCACAACCAGGGATAGTGAACATTTCCTAATGTGTTTCTTTGACATTCCTATCTCTTCTTCTGAGAAGTCTCTCTTTAGTTCCCTTGCCCATTTAGTAATTGGTTTGTTAGGTTTTTGAGGTCCTAGTTTCTTGAGTTCCCTGTACATACTGGATATTAACCCCTTTTCAGATATAGTGCTGGTAAATATTTTTTTCCCAATTAATTGATTGTCTTTCTAGCTTGGTTGCGATAGCTTTAGCTTTGCAGAAGCTTTTTATTTTAAGGTAGTCCCATTTGTCATGTCTCACTCCAATTTGTTGTGACCCTGGGACTCTGTTCAGGAAATTCTTTCCTGGACCTATAAGTTCAAGTGTCTCTCCTACTCTGCCTGCAGAGGTTTCAGAGATTCAGGTTTAATGTTAAAGTCTTTAATCGATTTTGAGTTGATGTTGGTGTATGGTGATATGCTGGAGTCCACTTTTATTATTCTGCATGTGGCTGCCCAGTTTTCCCAGCACCAGTGGTTGAAGAGGCTGTGTTTCTTCCATTGTCTGTCTTTGGTTCCTTTGTCAAATATCAGCTAACTGTAGGCATGTGGATTTATTTCTAGATCTTCTATTCTATTCTATTGGTCTTTGGGTCTGTTTTGGTGCCAGTACCATGCTGTCTTTGTTATTATGGCTCTATGGTAGAGTTTGAAGTACGGCATGGATATCCCTCCCATGTTGTCTTTATTCACTAGAATTGTTTTGGCTATTCTAGGTATTTTGTGGTTCCATATGAATTTTTGGACTGTTTTCTGTATTTCAGAGATGTACATCATTGGGATTTTAATAGGAATTGCATTGAATTTGTATATTAATTTGGGCAGTATTGCCATTTTCACTATATTGTCTGACTATCCAAGAGCATGGGAGGTCGTTCCATTTCCTAGTGTCTTCTGTAATTTTTTCTTTAACTTTTTATAGTTTTCATTAAATAGTTCTTTTACATCTTTGGTTAGGTTAATTCCTAAATATTTTATTTTGTGGGAGGTTATTGTGAATGGGGTTGCTTCCCTTATTTCCCTCTTTGCTTGTACATTGTCAGTGTACAGGAAGGCAACTGATTTTATTGGATTGATTTTTGTATCCTGCCACTTTGCCAAAGTGATTTTTGATTTCTAAGAGTTTGGGGATGGAGTTTTTGGGATCATGAAGGTATAGTATCATGTCATCTGCAAAAAGGCATAGTTTAATTTCTTCTTTCCCTATGCAGATCCTTTTAATGTATCCCTTCCACTCCTCAAATTTACATATATATATATATATATATATATGTATATATGTATATATATATATATATACCTATATATATATATATATAGGTATATATAAGATACAGAACACTAGAATCAAATACAGTGAAAACAGGTGTTTACCATGGGGGAATAACGTACAAAAGAATCACATAGTGCATTATAAGCATATTAAAAACAAAAGAAAGAGAGGAAAAACCGCTTGTGTCTCTGACTTGGGGTACATTTCACTTAACATCATCTTGCATGTTCAAATGTACCTAGCCTTTGATCTTCTCTGCTTGTCCTAGACATGTACTAATCCTTGTAAACAAAGTTAAAACAAGGTAAACTATGGGACCTATGTTTCTTTGGGTCTGGCTTACTTCACTCAATATAATTTTTACCAAGTCTTTCCATTTCCTAACAAATGGGGCAGTGTCATTCTTTCTGATGCAATCCTAGAATTCCAGTGTGTGTGTGTGTGTGTGTGTGTGTGTGTGTGTGTGTGTGTACCACATTTTTTTGAACCATTCATCTACAGAGGGGCATTGGTGTTGTTTCCATATCATAGCTATGGTGAATAATACTGCACTAAACATGGTTGTGCTGGTAGTTTTGTGATCATTTGGGTAAGTGCGCAAAAGTGGGGTTACTGGGTCATTGGGGAGCTCTAGGTGGAGTCTTTTGAAGAAATTGCATTATGCTTTCCAAAGTGGTTAAACAAGTTTACACTCCTACAAGTAATGCAGTAGGGTTCCCTTTTAGCCACATCCCTACCAGCATCTGTCATCATTTCATTTCTTGATTATAGCCATTCTAACTGGAGTGAGGTGTAATCTCAATGTTTTGATTTGCATTTCATTTAGGACTAGAAAAATTGAGCATTTCTTCATTTGTCTAATGGACATTTTTTATTTCCTCTTCAAAGAAGTCGCTCTTTAAGTCTTCAGCCCACTTATTTATTCGGCAGTTGTTCCTTTGAGGATTTGTTGTTGTGGGATTTATGATTTTGAGTCCTAAGTATATTTTAGATATAAGACTTTGTCTGTTTTATGACTCATGAAGAACTTCTCCCAGTAAGTGGGCTTTCAATTGATCTTACTATCTATGAGCTTTACCTTGCAGAAGCTCTGCTGTTTCATGCAATCCCATTTCTACAACCTTTTTGTGATTTGTTGTTTCTGGTTCTCTATTAAGAACATTTTGGCCTGTGCTAAAGAGCCCTAGTTTCTCTTATCCTTCATGTAATGTTTTCACGGTGTCTGCTTTTATTTTGAGGTCTTTGATCCATTTTGACTTGATTCTCATGCAGGGTGATACACACACACACACACACACACACACACACACACACACACACACACACACACACATATGGCTAGCTTTAGTTTTTATTCAGGTGTTTAACCAATTTTAACAGCATCATTTACTGAAACGGCTGTCTTCCTTCCATTCTATTTTTTTTAGCTCCCTTGTCAAAGATTAGGTGGCTATAGGTCAGTGGGTTTATTTCTGAGTCTTCAGTCCTATTCCATTGGTCCTCAGTACTGTCCTTGTGCCAGTATCAAGCTGTTTTTTATTACTATGGCTTTTTACTATAGTTTGAAATTTGGAACTGATATTACTCCAGTGCTGTTCTTTCTGCTAAGAATAGACAAACCTACAGCCAGCATTATACTTATTGGTGAAAAGTTAAAGCCATTTCTTATTAATTCAGGGAAGAGATAAGGATGTCCGCTCTCTCCACTCCTCTTCAACTTAATATTAGAATGCTAGCTGGGACAATAAGACAAGATGGAAAATTAAAGGGAATCCAAATAGGGAAAGATGAAGTAAAACATACAAGATGATCAATGGAGTAGAATTGAAAACCCAGAAATGAACCTATAGTCCCATAGCCATCTAATTTTCGATAAGGGGGCTAAAAATATACAATGGAAAATGAGAGCATCTTCAGTAAATGGTACTGGCAAAATTCGTTAAGTACTTGTAGAAAACTAAACCTAGATCCTTATTTATTACCCTTTCAGAATCAACTCCAAATGGATTAAAGTCTTCAGAGTCAAATCAGACAGTCTGAAAATATTACAGGATGGAATAGGTGCAACCCTAGATCTCCTTGGCACAGGCCTTAATTTTCTTAATAGAGTCCCAGAAACACAAAAAAAATCAAAAAATGTTTGGACAAATGGGATTGCATGCAATTGCAGAGGTTCTGACTGGCAAAGGACATAGCTAGCAAGATGACTAGAAAGCCCACGGATTGGGAGAAGATCTTCACTAGCCATAAAACGGACAAGGGTCTCATACATAAAATATACCTGGAACTCAAAAAATTAAATACCCCAACAACAAATCTTCAAAGAATTAACTGCCCAATAAATAAATGTGCTAAAGACTTAAAGAGAATTTCTCTGAAGATGAAAGAAGGATGGTCAATAAACACATGAAGAAATGCTCGAACTCTCTGGCCATGAAAGAAATGCAAATCAAAACAGCATTGAAATACCACCTAACCCCAGTTAGAATGGCTATAATCAAGTACTCTAATAACATATGCTGGAGGGGATGTGGACAGGAGAGAACCTTACTGCATTGTTGGTGGCAGTGTAAACTTGTTCAACCACTTTGGAAAGCAATATGGAGGTTCCTCAAAAGACTCCACATAGAACTCCCCTATGACCCTCCAATCCCACTTTTTGGCATTTACCCAAATGTTCACAAACAAGACCACACTAAAGCTTCCAGAAAGACAATGTTTATTGAATCATTATTTACCATAGCTAAGATATGGAACCAACCCACATGACCCTCAGTAGATGAATTGATCTAGAAAATGTGGTATATATACACAATGGAATTCTATGCCTCCTGAGAAAGAATGACATTGTCCCATTTGTTAGGAAATGGAAAGACTTGGAAAAAAATTATATTAAGTGAAGTAAGCCAGGCCCAAAGAAACATAGGTCCCACGGTCTCCCTTATTTACAGTAACTAGCATATGTCTGAGTCAAGCAGAATAGGCCAGATAAGTTGATGTTAGGGAAATGAACCCTAAGATATCTATTCAAATGTTTTTTTTTTCTTTCATGGGATTGTTTCTAAATTTCTTTGTTGCTTTGTATGTGCCTCCTCCATGGTATAACCCCTGCTTTCACTGTATTTGATGTTGGTAAAATTTGTGGAAGGGAAGGGAAAAAAACCAATCATTTAAATAGGGATACAGTTGGACCCATTGCAACAATGAGATGTTCAAGTCATTATATCGAAAACGAACTTTACTACTTTGGTAGTGGGGAGGAGGATTGGGTGGGGGCATGGAGGGAGGATGGGAAGGGGAAACAAAGTAGGAGGCTACAATGCTTCAGACGAAACGTACTCATTATCTTCCCAGGTAATTTTAATCCCTTTGTACAATTTTTCACAATAAAAAATAATGAATTTAAAAATAGAAAAAAAGAAGAAAAAACATGAAAATGACATGATCTTTTATTTAATGGACCCCATGGACTCCACTCCCAAGTTACGTGAGCTGATCAGAAACTTTGGCCAACTAGAAGAATACAATTTTGTCTCAATAAAACCAAACAAGAAAGGAATAAAAAGTAAACAAGAAAGGAATACACAGTTGGAAATTTGGGCTAATTTTGTGATTATGCTTTGAGAAGTCAAGTTTCCTATTGAAATGCAACTCATATATAATGCTCAGTTTTGTTTTAAATTTTGTCTTAATTACAGAACATTTCTAGATGCAAAACAGCTCATGATTCCCAACCAAAAATTTGAAAAAGTAAGTATCATTCTGTTAGAATCCCAAGAAATTATGAAGGATTACAAAACTTTAAGCCTGATGAAATAGGAAAGTTCGTTTAATGTAGGACTTTGTAGACCTGGCTAAATTGGAATTTAGATGTAAAATAGATATTTTATGTTTGTAATTTAATATTCTATAGGATACTACAAAATTCTTTTCAAGTAAAAGATTTAATTTACAAATTCACTAATGATTCTGGCATTCTAATTGACTAGAATATTCTTTCAAATAAGGTATAATAAGAACTTCGTTAATAGATAATTCCAACAGTTCATGTGTAAGATGATAATGTGAATAATCTAGGCAAATTGTCAACAAATTGATGACATTAATTTACAAATATAGAAAAGGAGCAATCTTTTGAGATTTTGGTGTAACTCGGTATGAAAAGTGTAATTGTGTGATTTTTTTTTCTATCTGTACGTAACACAGGAAGAAATTTCCTTAATTATATACCTCTATACAATGAGAAAAATGCTAGGTTTGAGGTTTGTTTTCATTTTGTTTTTGTTGCTTGGTTTGTAGTAGGGCTTAACCTCTGGGAATAGGCACTGTCCCTGAGCCTGTTTTTGCTAAAGGCTGCTGCTCTACCACTTGAACCTCAGTGCCACTTGGGTCTGGCTTTTCCTTATGAATTTATTGGAGATAAGAATCTAAGGAACTTTCCTGCCTGGGTGGACTTTCAACCATAATCTTCAAATCTTAATATTAAGATATACAGATCTCCTGAGTATCTATGATAGATAATATATATAATAAAATAAATAAAAAATAAAATTAAAAATAAATAATATTTGCAAGTGTTCTGATCTCAAGAATACCACTGCAGGGAAAATGATGTAGCAAAGTTCAGTGTAGTATTTTTTTCCAAAATAGGAAGGGCATCACATTAGCAGAAGTGTAGTATTTTTTCACAATAGCGATAAAGTAGTCATGATGTGAATTTATGGAATTTTGAGGTGCACCTTACTAGTTGGAAATTGTTGGGCTACGATGACTTTACAGGATAAAAACTTGGGATTGATTGTCCTAGAAATAATAGCTTACTCTGATGAACAAATGTTTCCTTTCAAGGAATTAATTATTATAGATACTTCATATTTTTATCCTCTACCAGAACGTGTCTATTTTTTTCTGTTGACTTTTAAATATGTAATGCCTAATTGGAACCTGCATCTATTGCTGAATTAATTAAAATCAAACAGGTACTGTTTTGAATGTCTCTGGTATGGCATGTTCAGAATTTGAAAATGAGTAGTTAGTAGTCATAGGGATGTTGAGGAACAGATATATTCTGTCCTCTTAAAAATTAGTCAGTTTTCAAAGTTAGGCGTTTCCATAGAATTGAACTGTTTTCTGATTTAGTATGAGACAATACTAAAATAATGTTTTTTTCAAAATAATGGCAAGTATATTCTGAAAAAATTGTGTAGTTTGATAACATTTCAGTTGATGTCCCTCTGATAAAGAAAGAGGTAATTCAAATTAGCAGGCAAAATATTCATTTTTAAAAGGTAATACACATAGAATAATATTTACTATACCAATACAGTGAAATTATATTTTATGCAGCTCATTTTTAACTTAATTTTATTTTCAAGGTGATATATAGAAGGGTTGCAATAATTGTAAGCTAGTGGATACATAACATGACAAAGTTTTTACACCCTCCCTCATTTTGCTCACATTTTTCCTTCACCCCAATACTCCTCACAAGTTGTAATGTAAATTTCTAATGTTATCTTGTGAGTATTGCTATTGCATTGGTTTGCCTTTTGTCCTTTGTCTCACCATTTTATTGTTCCGCTTCCCTTGCCAAATGAAGATAAATGTATATACAATACACGGGATACTGAAATCAAATACAACAGTGGACAAACCATAGAGGAAAACACAAAAGAAAAAAAAGAAATCACATCGTACATTAAAAACAACAACCACAAAGAAAAACCTCTCCTTCCATACCTAAGAGTTTATTTTGCTCACCTCATTTTATGTGGTCATTTATACATAGCTATTGAGCCATTCTGCTCATCTGCTAGGACTATCCTAGATATTTCCTAGTTATTACAAATGAGGGAAATCATGGAATCTGTTTCTTTGTGTCTTGCTTATTTTTCTTAGTAAGATTTTTCCAAGTCTTTCCGTTTCCTTATGAATTGGAAGCATAGAATTCCTCTGTACATATATAAACAACATTTTGTCAATTCGTTCATCTACTGAGTGGTATATTGGTTTAAAACATGATTGCATGTAAGTATCAATTAAGGCCATGCAAAAATGGCAGATGCCAACTCACCAGATATACTAATATCATGATTTCCAAGGAAGATAGTATTTTATGGTTGTACAAATGTTGGGAATATCTGGATGAGTCTAAAGTATATCTTGCACTGAATTAGGCAGGAAGATATCCAATATCATATAGGATAAAAATGGTAGTGACAAAATATTTCCCTTGAGAAATATATAGGAGGCTGCCAGAAATATGAAGTAGTTGAGATAATTTTGAAGAATTTAGAAATGCAAGCTCAATTATGTCTCTTTAAATAATAATTATGAAAGTAGAGGGGCAAAAAAAGGGTAAGAGAAGAAAATAACTGACAGCAGATAATTGTCCCAAGTTAAAGTATAAAAAGACATAATCTATAACTTCCAAGTTAAAGAGACACCAATATGATATTATCCCACTTAGTTTAGGTTCATGCAAAATATTTACTTGGCTTTTTCCTACTTAAATGCTCCCACAATAACAAAGAATTGAAGCCAGGAGCCAGTGGCTCACGCCTGTAATCCTAGCTACTCAGGAGGCTGAGATCTGAGGATCGTGGTTTAAAGCCAGCCCAGGCAGGAAAGACCGTGAGACTCTTATCTCCAATAAATCACTAGAAAACTGGAAGTTTTGCTGTTGCTCAAGCGGTAGAGTGCTCACCTTGAGCTGAAGAGTACATGGACAGCGCAAATGCCCAGAGTTCAATCCCCATGAGCGACATACAAACAAACAAACAAAGGATTGAGGTAGTAGTCTAAGATCATTCTTTAAATCTAGAGAGGCAATAGTGCCAATACAACCATTTAAGATTCTGTTTTTATTTCATAAAGTCATAGCATCCTTTTCAAAATCTGTGGACCATAAAACTAAGAATTTATTTTTGACAAATCTGTTACCTTCTTCTATGTGTCTGTTCTTATAGTAGAACTATGTTGTCTTCACTACTAAACATGGTAATACTATTCAAAGCTAGTATGGAGGCACAAGCTACACCATTTTACAAGATTTCTCTGACTGACCTGTATTCCTTGAATTTACATAAGAGATTATTGAGCAGATGGACCAATATTCTACAGAGATATCTAAATATTTCATAGTCACTCATATTTCACACCTTGTAAAAATACAAACCCCTGATATTATATATACAAAATGTCTTTAGAGACTGCTCAATGCAACTAAAATTAATTTAGGAATGAGTTAAGATTTAGATAACAGTACAGCATAATATAGCTCAACGATAATGACTTGAGCTGTTCTGCAGAAGAGAGTGAGTGGGGGAAGAAAGATGGACCACATAGGAGCTGTATGTCATTGGTATTGTTTCAAAAAACATAAAGACTTCAGAGAAGAGAAGGAGAAAAATAAACTGTCCTGAATCTAGTTTCTTTTTAATCCACTTGATAGTTTTGACTGAAAGTCAGATAACAAAGGAAAAATAAAATAGAAAATAAAGCATTGTATAGAGCTGTTACAATATAAAGAAGTAGTAATAGGAATATAATTAATTTCCAAAGAAATAAGAGAAAGAATAACACTAACAATTGCTAACGTGGATAGAAGATGGATCACATTTTACCATATATAATTTTTATTTTATTTTATTTTATTTTATTTGTGAACATACTGTACAGAGGGGTTACAATTACATGGGTAGGATAATGCGTACATTTCTTACCAAGCATTGCAGCCTCCTCCATTGTTTACCCTTCACATACCTTCCCAGCCTCCCCTCCCCCTCCAATCCCAATCCTTTTCTTCCCCCGCCCCCCCCCCCCCCCGGAACCGACGTTGTAAAGCTCGTTTTGGACAGGACAACTTGTACTTCTCATTGATGCAATAGGTCCACCTGTATCCTTAAACGACTTGTTTTTCCCCCATCTCCTCTACAAGTTATGCTGACATCAAATATAGTGAAAGCAGGGGTTAAACTGTGGGGGAGGGACCCACAAAGCAACAAAGAAATAATCTTATAAATGCGTTAGAAACACATGCATGAAAGAAAAAAACATTAAAATATATATCTAAGGGTTCATTTTCCTAACGTCACATTATCTGACCTTTTCTGCTTGACTCATACATATACTAGATATTACAAATAAGGTAAACCATGGGGCCTATGTTTCTTTGGGCCTAGCTTACCTCACTTAATGTAATTTTTTCCAAGTTTTTTCCATTTCCTAACAAATGGGGCAATGTCATTCTTTCTGATGGAGGCATAGAATTCCATTGTGTATATATATACCACATTTTCTTGATCCATTCATCTACTGAGGGGCATGTGGTTTGGTTCCATATCTTAACTATGGTAAATAATGCTGCAATAAACATAGTTGTGCTGGTAGCTTTAGTGTGGTCTTGTTTGTAAACATTTGGGTAAATGCCCAAAAGTGGGATTGCTGGGACATAGGGGAGCTCTATGTGAAGTCTTTGAGGAACCTCCATACTGCATTCTAAAATGGTTGAACAAGTTTACATTCCCACCAACAATGAAGTAAGTTTCCCTTCTGTCCACTTCCCCTCCAGCATCTGTTGTTGTTAGAGTTCTTGATTTTTGTCATTCTAACTGGAGTGAAGTGGTATCTTAATGTTGTTTTGATTTGCATTTCTTTTATGGCTAGGGATGTTGAGCATTTCTTCATGTGTCTATTGGCCATTCTTCTTTCTTCTTCAGAGAAGTTTCTCTTTAAGTCTTTCTCCCACTTATTTATTGGGCAGTTGTTTCTTTGAAGATTTGTTGTTGGGGGATTTAATTTTTGAGTTCCAAGTATATTTTAGATATGAGACCCTTGTCCGTTGTATGGCTAGTAAAGATCTTCTCCCAATCCGTGGGCTTTCTATTGATCTTGCTAGCTATGTCATTTGCCCTGCAGAAGCTCTGCAACTTTATGCAATCCCATTTGTCCAACCTTTCTTTGATTTGTTGTGTTTCCGGGTCTCTATTCAGAAAATTTCGGCCTGAGTCAAGGAGACCTAGGGTTTCTCCTATTCCATCCTGTAATGTTTTCAGAGTGTCTGCTTTGACTTCGAGGTCTTTAATCCATTTGGAGTTGATTCTGGTGCTCGGTGATATATAGGGATCTAGCTTTAGTTTTCTACAACTAGTTAACCAATTTTGCCAGCAACATTTACTGAAGAGGCTGTCTTTCTTCCATTCTATTTTTTTAGCTCCCTTATCGAAGATTACATGGCTATAGGTCTGTAGGTTAATTTCTGGGTTTTCAATTCTATTCCATTGGTCCTGAGGTCTGTTCTTATGCCAATAACAAGCTGTTTTGATTACTATGACTTTATAGTATTGTTTGAGATTTGGTGTTGATATTCCTCCAGCAGTGTTCTTTCCGTTGAGGAGCGTTTGTGCTATTCGGGGTCTTTTATTGTTCCATATGAATTTTTGGATTGCCTCTTCTATTTCCTTGAAGAATGAGGGTGGAATTTTGATAGGTATCGCGTTGAATTCATAGATAGCCTTGGGAAGTATTGCCATTTTCACGATGTTAATCTTTCCAATCCAGGAGCATGGGAGGTTTTGCCATTTTTTAAGTTCTGTGTTGATTTCCTTTTTCAAGATTTTAAAGTTTTCATCATAGAGTTCCTTCACTTCTTTGGTTAAGTTAATTCCTAGGTATTTTATTTTTTGTGGGGCTATTACAAATGGAGTTACTTTCCTAATTTCAGCCACACTTTTCTCATTGTTGGCATACAGAAAAGCCATTGGTTTTGGGGGGTTAATTTTATACCCTGCTACTTTGCCAAATTTTGAATCAGCTTGAGTAATTTGGGTGTGGAGTCTATGTGATTCTTTAAATACAAGATCATGTCGTCTGCAAAGAGGGAGAGTTTTATTTCTTCTTTCCCTATTTGGATCCACTTTATGTATGCATCTTGTCTTATTGCTGTAGCTAGGTATCTAATACTAGATTGAAGAGAAGTGGAGAGAGTGGACATCCGTGTCTTGTTCCTGAGTTAAGAGGAAATGGCTTCAGTTTTTCACCATTAAGCGTAATACTGGCTGTAGTTTTGACATATACAGCCTTTATTGTATTGAGGAATGTCCCATGGATTCCTAATTTTTCCAAAACCTTCATCATAAAGGAGTGTTGGATCTTGTCGAATGCCTTTTCTGCATCTATTTTGATAAACATGTGGTTCTTATTCTTGCTCCTGTTGATGTGATGAATAATATTAATTGATTTGCGTATATTGAACCAGCTTTGCAGCCCTGAAATTAATCCTGTTTGGTTATGGTGTATGATTTTTTGAATGAATTGTTGAAGTCGTTTGGCCAAAATTTTGTTGAGGAGTTTTGCATCAATGTTCATCAAAGAAATGGGTCTATAGTTCTCTTTCTTTGATGATTCTCTGCCTGGTTTTGGGATGAGGGTTATGATGGCTTCAGACAATGTGTTCCGTAGTGAACTTTCTCTTTCAATTTCATTGAAGAGTTGGAGGAGTATTGGTGTGAGCTCTGCTTTGAAGGTCTTGTAGAATTTCGCTGTAAAACCATCTGGTCCTGGACTTTTCTTAGCTCGCATGTCTCTTATTGCTCTTTCTATTTCAATGCTTGATATGGGCCTGTTAAGCTGGTTTAACTCAGTTTAGTTTTGGAATGTCAATATTTGCTATGAAAAGGTCCATTTCTGTCAAGTTCTCAAACTTATTAGCATAAAGTTTTGAGATATATTTCCTTATAATGTTTTGAATCATGGTTGTTTCCGTGGTGATGTTTCCATTCTCATCTCTGATTTTATTTATTTGGGTGTGTTCGCTACTTTTTCTGATAAGATTTGCTAAGGGTCTGTCAATTTTGTTAATTTTTTCGAAGAACCAACTCTTTGTTTTGTTGATTCTTTCTATAGTTATTTTGGATTCTAATTCATTTAATTCTGATTTAATTTTAATTATTTCTTTCCGTCTGCTGGATTATGGTTTATTTGCTGCTCTTTTTCAAGGAGGTTTAGATGTGTCAATAAGTTGTTGGTTTCAGACCTCTCCAATTTGTTGATGTAGGAGCTCAGACCTATAAACTTGCTTCTGAGTAGTGATTTTGCTGTGTCCCAGAGGAGCTGGTAATTTGTGTGTTCATTTTTGTTGAATAGCATGAACATTTCAATTTCCTTTCTAATCTCTTCCATGACCCACTCTTGATTCAGCAGTGTGTTGTTCAGCCTCCATGTGATACCGGACTTTCTTTGGTGGTTTTTGGTGTTGAGTTCTAATTTTATTCCCTTGTGGTCAGAGAGAGTGCAAGGTATAACTTCAATGTTTCTGAATTTAGACAAGTTTGCTTTGTGGCCTAAAATGTGGTCTATTTTACAAAATGTTCCATGTGCTGCTGAGAAAAACGTGTATTCTGATGCTGCTGGGTGAAATGTTCAGTAGATATCTGTTAAATCTAGTTGATCTATGCAGCTGTTTAGATCTGCAGTTTCTCTGTTGAGTTTTTGCCGAGTTGACCTATCTAGTGGGGAGAGTGGTGTGTTAAAATCCCCAACAATTAATGTCTTTGGATTTATATGGGATTTGAGGGAAAGTAGTGTTTCTTGGATAAATTTGGGTGCTCCATTGTTTGTCGAGTATATATTTAGAATTGTAATATCCTCCTGAAAGAGAGATCCCTTAATTAGTATGTAGCGACCTTCTTTATCTCTTCTCACGAATTTTAATTTGAAGTCTATTTAATCTGATATTAGGATTCCAACTCCCGCCTGTTTATGGGGGCTGTTTGCTTGGTAGATTTTGTTCCAAACTTTAACATTGAAAATGTGTTTGTTTTTACGGGCAAGATGTGACTCCTGAAGGCAGCAGATAGAAGGGTCTTGTTTTTTAATCCAACTAGACAGTCTATGTCGCTTAATTGGAGAGTTCACTCCGTTAACGTTAAGAAAAAGGACTGAGAGGTATTTGGGAGTTCCTGCCATGTTATCCACCTTCTTGGGGGCTGCAAAAACTGGGTTTTTCCTATGGTTCTTGGAGTCTCAGTTTGTGTGCAGTTTCTTGGCCTTTATTTTGGTCTTGTTGGTTTTCTATGTGTAGGACATGTTTAAGATTCTTTTGTAGGGCTGGTTTGGTGGAGATGTATTGTTTCAATTTTTCTTTGCTATGGAAGGTTTTTATTTGGCCTTTAGTTATGAAGGAGAGTTTAGCTGGGTACAGTGTTCTTGGTTGATAGTTGTTTGTTTTTAGGGCATGGCATGCATCATTCCAGGCTCTTTTTGCTTTGATTGTCTCTGCTGAGAAATCTGAGGTGATTCTAATTGGTTTCCCTTTATAGGTGATTAATCTTTTCTCCTTGACAGCTTTAAGGATCTTTTTCTGAGTTGATCCTGTGTGGATTAAAATGTGGCAGTGGGATGTCCTATTCTGGGCTGGTCTGTTTGGAGTTCTAAATGCTTCTTGTATCTGAATAGGCCTATCTTTTTGCATGTTTAGGAAGTTCTCTGCAAGGATCCTGTGAAACAAATTTCTTAGGGCATTAACTTCTGTTTTAGGTGCTTCTCTACACCCATTATCCTTAGATTAGGCCTTCTGATTGTGTCTTCCAAGTGTTGGATAGATCTATCATATTTCTTGGACTTGTCTTGGGTGGTTGTATGTCCTTTCTCTATAATATCTAGGCTATCTTCAATCCCTGAGATTCGATCTTCTGCATGGTCTAACCTGCTGTCTAGATTTTCTACTTTGTTTTTTATCTATTTTCCTTCTAATTGGTCAGCTTTGATGGCTTCAAATTCTTTGTTGAAGCTTTGTTTTAGATCTTTTATGAACTTCTTTACTTCCTTAATTTGATGTTCAGTGTTGATTATCAGATCACTTAGTTGATAGGTTATGGTTTACTTGGACTCCCATTCCTTATGTTGGGTTCCATTCCCTTTGTGGTCTCCCTTTCTTCTTTCAGCTCTTTGTTAATGGATTCCATGAATGCCTTTAGTGATCTTTGTGTATTCTCTTCCTGCTCTGTCAATTCCTGTATTACTCTTTGATTAGCTTCCTCCCGTTCGTGGGATTCCTGCAGTTCTCTATGTGTGTTCTCAGCCTGTTCAGGCCATTCCTGCCTTTCTCTTTGAGTATTCTCAAGCTGCTCATGCAAATCCTGTGTCAGTTTTTGAGTAGCTTCCTCAAGCTTTTGATACTCCTGTATAAATTTTTGGATTGCCTCCTCTCTCTCCCTATCACGCTCATACAGAGTCCTTTGTATGCTTTCAATCTTTTGATTTATCATGTTTGCCAACAGTGTTTGTAGAACTATTTGGGAATTCTCCTCTGGATTATTCATTATCTTTTCTGTTCCTTGATTATCGGTATTGGGAATTGAGATACCCGGATTTGCCATATTTCTTGTGTTTTTCCAGCTTATCCTGCCCATTTGAGATGAAAATAGCACCAGGTTTGTGCTAGAACACTATCTTAAGGCAAGCATCAACCCAAGTCTGAATTTGCACAGTCAATAGTCTACAGATACAATCAAGTTCAACAGATACATCTATTCAACACCAAACAACTATACGTTAATGGGCTACGAACCGCAAAGAAGAATTTGGAAGACCAGAAATTATTAGAGTTAGGGAGAGATGTGGGTAAAAAAATAGGGATAGATTGATGTGGGGAGGCTCACGGAGAGTTAACTAAGTCCTAATCTCAAAGCAGGAAATAGGTTGGGTAGGATGAAAGTAGAGAGAGAGAAAAAAAGAAGAAAGGGAACGGGAAAAGAAAAGAGACCAGAAAAAATAGAAAGGTAGAAATTAATAAAATTATGTAGAATCGATAACAATCTAGATAAGAACGTGAATTTATTGAGAGAAGGGGAGGGATATAAAGGAGATGTGAAAAATTTAAAAATAAAAATGCTTAAAATATTATATAGTTATAAAGAGGTAGTACTGCTATTAAGGAATTTAAGTCTTAGAGGTTTTGACTTGAGTAATAAATTTGTGGATTAAGTGTGTACACAATAGAGGATAGGGTCTAATAGTCAACTACGGGTTTATCTGAGGATGTGCAGGACAAGAATTAAGTCACATAAGGAAGAACGAAAGAGAAGAGAAGGTGAAAAGGATAAGAAAGGAGGAAGAAAAAGATGAGAAGTTCAGTACAGCTAAACAAAAAACAAAAAGATAATTAAAAAAGAAAAAAAAGAGAAAGAAGACCAAAAAAGAAAGAAAAAAAATCATAAGGGGAAAAAAAAGTTTCTGGAAAACAATTTTTTTTTCAAAAAAGGCAAAGATTAAAGATTAAAAAAAAGTTTTAGAAAAGAAAAAAAAATTTATACAAGGTACCAAAAATAAAAAAGAAGATGAAGAAGAAGAGAGAAAAAAAAAAAACAACACCAAAAAAAAAAAAACTTCTTTGATTTTTTTGGGAGGAGTGGGAAAAATCCTGTATCTCCCTTGTGTCCATAACCAGCCTCTTGTTGGAGTCTCTGGTCTGCTTGTGGTCCTGTGGCTTGGTTGGTTTCTTAAATCAGTTTGTTCAAACAGGCAGAAAAATGCTCTGCTTTACACAGGATTTGGCGATCCTCCTCCCAGGCTAGTTCATTGGGAGGCAGATATGTTTTGAGTATCACAAAAGAGGGGGATGCAGTGATGAGGCTAGGTTCTGGGTAGAGTTGAGGCCTTTCAACAAACAGTAGCTTTTCCAGGGCTAGTTTGTGAAAACCTCACAGAGCCCAGCCTGGAGCCATTCTCAGGGTTTCTGTTTACTGAATTTCAATTGATTGTCGAGGCTGCTAGAGGGAGGGGCAGCCTCTGGCTATGATTACCCAGTGAAGAAACCCACTCCTAGGGCTGGCGCCCGAGCTGGGTGACTTTTCCATGGGTGGAGCTGAGTCTGGCAGGTCAAGCCGCCGTTAGGTTCTTGTGACCTGCTAAATGACTCATTTTATTCCAAGGCCTGAGTTGTAGCTAGCAGCTCCTCTGAGCTTTGTTGGTATCCAAGATGGAGATCACCGGTGCTGTGGTGGGGAGGGGTGGCCTTCCCTCCTCTGCTCCCTGAGAAGGAGTGAGGACGTCAGGCTACTACTCATGCCGAGTCTTAGTTCCTGGGTTGTCTCTGGTCTGCGAACTGCAGGATGAAGATGTCTGCTCCTTATCAGTTCTTGCTGGTGTTGAGTAGAATCCACTTGCCTGCTGCATCTGGCTCCTTCGTCCTGGACTCTCTGTTGCTCAGGTATGACTCCTGCGCTCACCCATTGCCGGCTGCCGCTGCCGCGGCAGCTGCTGGCAAGAGCTCAGAAGTGTCTTCTTGCCTGGGTTTCCTTCTCTGACCTAACTCTCTATCCTGTGATGGCACACTTGGTGTAATTCTCTGGCTTAGGACTGTTCACTGGAACTCTAAAACTGCTTTCTATGCGAGAGCTTACTTAGACTCCAGATTCTCCTCCACCATCTTCCCCCATCCTATCATATATAATTTTGAAAAAACATACTAGGAATGAAAATACAAAAGTCATAATTTAAAATACAATTTGTATTATAACTAGATAGTATAGCTCAGTCCTAAAACATTGGCCTAACATATGTGAAGCAATTGTGTGATCTCCCAAGCATTACAAAGTACACACAAAACTCACACACAAAAAACCCACATAAACCCACACACACCACATACACACATTTGTTATTATCATATTAAACAGAGAAAATTATCACAAATAGTAAAAGTATTTTAATATATGAAATCATAATATTGCTCATACTATTTAAAAGTTTAGAAGAAATAAAATATTCACAAGATACTTGGATTCTTATAGATTAAGTAAATTGAAAATTAATAAATAAAAGATATGAGAACTTTGCAAACAAGTCTTAAATAATAAACATTTTGAAATATGTGTCCTTTTATTTTGACAAAAGATTGATGTTTCTGGTGTTTTAACTCAAGATTTAGAATATGATAACCAGGTGCACTATATCTTGCTAGGGATGGCTATATCTCTAATCATTTCACTCTGGAAATTTTATGATAAAGTATCATAGTTTTTCAGTCCCTCCCGATTTACAAACCCTATTTACACTTCCGACCATAGTTAGAAAATGGAAACCACAAACCACTATGCCTAGCTCAAACATTTTTTTTTTTATTCAAGTACAAATATTTCCAAAAAGTGACTAGGTAATAAAGCCTTTTGCAGGCCCAGAGTACAAGCCCCACGACAGACAAAAAAAAAAAAAAAACTATATAAAGCCTTTTTTAATAAAGTATATGCTTCTTGAAAATGCAGTATTTGTTACCTGCACAAATATCTTTAGAAATAATGAGAAAATAAATTTATTTAAATTCACCAACCATATAAAATTTAAGAAAATAATTTTTACATATTCACATGTTAACTATTTTGAAAGCAAAATATATGTCTGAATAATTTACATGTGTTAAAATTATGCAAAACTAAATTAACTAATTCTACAACTCTGAAAAAAGAATTACCCTAAAGAAACAAAACAAAATAAGCTCAAAATTTGAAATTCAGAAAATAAAATGAAGTGTAATCTTTAGTTGACTTAAGTTACTGTAAACACTCTGTATATCAATTTTATAATAAAAAATGCAAGAACAAAGAAAGAAAAGTACCCATTTGACAATAGCGACAGGATATACCTTAGTAGTTTTTTTTTTTGAGTGTGCAAAAAAATCAAAGGAAGAGATAACAATGTTCCTTCCATAATAAATGTTCACATTACCTTAATTATGTAACTGTATCCCCTCTGTACATTACCTTTACAATAAAATTATATTGATATTAAAAATAAACTAATTAATATACCAATTAAGAATTCGTAGAGAGCTAGGAATGTGGCTCAGTGTTAGAGAGCTTGCCTTGCATGCTTGAGGCCCTGGGTTAGATTCCTCAGCATCACATAAACAGAAAAAAAAGCCGGAAGTGGTGCTCTGGCTCAAGTGGTAGAGTGCTAGCTTTGAGCTAGCATTAAGGGACAGCACTCAGGCCCAGAGTTCAGGTTCCAGGACAGAACCCCCCCCCCAAAAAAAAACAATAGAATTACTAGAAGCCATTGGTTAAAACCTTTTTAGAAATTGACCCAAAGTACCCAAGTAATATAATTTGATGATACTATTTAAATACTTCAACCTCAGCCAAGAAGCCAAAAGTTTAAAAAGTGTTACAAAGTAAAGTAATAAATCAGAATATGTTACTATTAATAATAATCATAAGATGAATTTATAGTGGTAGTCAAATATGTAAGAAATGAGGCAATTTGCCATTCGTTTGCACTGAATAAGTGAGAAAGAATTTTCTAGGTCTTTTAAAATATATAAAAACTTTAATGAAGAAACTATTGTCACATCATATGATAACCAGATGAAGCTGATATTAGAACAAAGAGCAGATTATACTAAGTTTTGGATGTTAATGTCCATAAATATTTTGGTTGTGGGAAATTGTGTTCAACCTGAGGTACTCTTTTTGTTAGACTGGTGTCATATCAGTAGTAAATTTTAGGATAGGGGTTCCCTTTTCACAAAACATGCACCTGATCTGTCTTTTTAGCCTTCCCATTATCAATGGCATAAGAGTTGCACACCAACTTGTCTAGATTCCTACCTTGGCTGGCCTGGATTCTGCAGTCCTTCCAATCTTAACCTGTAGATAGTGCAGGATGGTAGAAATAACCTAATGCACCAAGCTATAGATTGAGAAGGAAGTCCATTAAAATTTTGGCCTGGGTTCTGTTCTCAAGCTTCCTCAATAGTTTAGAGTTCAGATGGGAGCCCCTGGTGCCAAGCAGTAAGAGTATTTTTTAAAGCAACTAGACATATATATAACTTAAGCATGTGAACACCTCAGGACAAGAATAAAAGAGCAGTGAAGCATAGAGGACAGGCCCAATTTTAACTAGCTTCTTAGAGGCTGAAGAAGCTTAGCTAGCTACTCTGGAGGCTGAAATATGAAGACCACTATTCAAAGCCAGTCCAATCATGAAAATAAATGCGATTATCTCCAAAAAAACAGAAATGGAACAATGGCTCAAGTGGTAAACCACTATCCTTGGTCACAAAAGATTAGGGAGAGTTCCCAGGCACTATCAAGCCTCAGGAATGATGAATGAATGAATGAGCACTAGCACATGCGCGTGCGTGTGTACGCGTGCATGTGTACAAACACACACTCTCTCTCTCTCTCACACACACACACAAATGAGTATTTCAATGCGAAGTTCTTTTTTTAACCGTGCTGTAATCTATTTCCCTGTATTAGTTTACAAATATACAAAATCAGCTAAGCACTTATTTACATACAACTCATTATGTTTCTCTAAAGTCAACTCTCCTTTTGGAAGCAGACTTTTATTTGACCCAAATGTAAATTATTCAGGTCGATTCATCTCCCTCAATTCTGTAGAATTAGATGATTGTTTAGCTTCCTCCAAGCAATATAA
Source organism: Dipodomys spectabilis (assembly GCF_019054845.1). Taxonomy (NCBI): domain Eukaryota; kingdom Metazoa; phylum Chordata; class Mammalia; order Rodentia; family Heteromyidae; genus Dipodomys; species Dipodomys spectabilis. Next base: position 1,503,103 of record NW_024870986.1, read on the forward strand.
TTTTGTGAAATCCTGCATCAAGCAACGTATTTCTTTCACTAGAAGGGAATCCTCTGTCAAACAATTAATAATAGGTTTTTTTTCTCCTTGCTAGCATCTGTAGTTTTATTATCTTCATATATTTCATGATCTGTCTGTGTATGGCAAAGACTGCTGTGAAAATGAAAAGACCCTTCGTAGCACTTATCATTTATATACAATTCATAGATATGAAGGTGTTTAAATATTATTGTAATTGCTTTGGAATAAATTATGTTCACATTGACTATTGTAAAAAATAAGAATTGGTTTCTCAGCACTTTAGGTAAGAACTTTATTGAAAGAAATAAAAGTAAAAGTAGGAACAACTCAACACATACATTCAAATGAAACAAAACAACCCAAGAAAACAAATTAATTCAGTACTCATGAACCTGCAGGAAATGCAAAGACTTAAAAATCATCAGCTATTACAAGCTTATGAAAATCCTGACTACATGGGAATCTACTCTTGTGAGGATACAGGTTAAAGCCCAGACTGGACAGAAACATCTGTACACAATGCCATGTACATGTTATTCTAAATTCCAGGAAGAATAACATAACATGGACTGAGAACAAGATCATACACAAGTATCTGAAAAATAATCAGGATAATTTAGGGCTGGAGACATGACAAAGTGATAAGAACACCCATTTAGGAGGCACAAGACACTCAATTCAAACTCTAATATTATGGGTATTAAAGTAAAAAGCTATGATTTTAAATAATTGGAGTAATTGTAAGATTTGAATATTTGAGTGGAAAAATGCATGAGAGAGCAGAAAAATGCATGAAAGAGATAGAATGAACCCATGGTGCAATGCTTTCAACTTAAGTAAAAATGTTTTGTGGTACTTCAGACAAAACAGAGTTAACTTGCAAATGAGCATGGTTGTGCATTTGGGTGATGGAAATACTTTACTTACGCAGGTGTAAATTAAATAGATATTATTTGGGTAGATTGTACTTCTTGAACTAAGAGCCTGGATGATGTCCCTGAGATTTTTCTCTCAAGGCTACCATTCTACTACTTTGAGCCACAGTTCCAATTCTGATTTTCTGTTGGTTGTTTGGTGATAAGAGGCTCCTGGACTTTCTTGCCCAGGATGACTTCAAACCATGATCGTCAGATCTCAGCCTCCCGAGTAAACAGGATGCCAGACAATAGCCACCGATATTTTTAATAATTTAGTAAATTGTACAGTAACTGAAGTTATTCATTATCATTATAACTTATATAATATATGTGTGCATATATATATCAATGCATACGGATAGAAATACTTTAACATATTTTTGTATCTACAGTAGATTTACGAAATCATCCTTATAAAATAAAATGGAAACAAAAGTTAATAAGGATCAAAAAAAAGGAAATTATCACGTTTCTTGTTGTTGAATGGAATATGAATTGCGAGAATCAATTTGGGAAAACCATCTCTACGTTAACAAAATGGATAAGAGGTATTAATTCCAATCCATCTATTTGCCCATATTGTGCAACCTCACACATGAGTGTCAAAATCAAACAACACTTTTTGCCTTTGCTTTTAACTCACCTGTTATAATTTACGGGTTAGATGATGTAATCAAATAAAGATTAAAATAATGTTATGTGAGGCTATGAAATAGATATGAAAATTATTTAAAATATGATAATACCTAATTAAATTCCATTTTTTTTACTTTTACTCTGTCATGTACCTCATTCCCACATTAGGAAAGTATATAGAAGGTTCTCATTGAATTATATGTACAATTATGAAAAAATGTATTGAAAGAATATGGGCACAATGTGGTTTTAGCTTATTGAGACATGTAGGGTGAAGTGTGTTTTTGAGGACTAGCAATATATTGTGATGAAGATGAAGGGAGGGATGTGCTTATTCTGGAAAACAGGCTAGAGGATTGCTCCCATAAAGGTAGTTATGAATTCTTCTAAAAGGTTACAGTAAAATCACTTTCACAAGCATGTTCACTGCTGCACAATTCACCGTAGCCAAGTTACGGGAACAACCCAGATGCCCTTTGGCGGAGTGATGGTTGGAGAATGTGTGGCACATATACACAATTGGATTGCACCCATGCATTTTTAAGACTGCTACATTATTTGCAAAGAAATAGATAGATCTAAAAATTTATTAAGTGAACTAAGTCAGAGCCAGACACACAAAGGACCCATGTTCTGTCTCATATTTGGAAGCTAGAAATTTATACAAGTTTACACAGAAATCTTAACCAAAGCATGTGATTTGCAGAGGAGTATCTCAAAGGTGTAATTTCTTATAAAATTGAACTTTACTCCAACAAAATGAATACCAGGACACTATCACTTGGAAGATGTTAGTGGAAGTCAAAAGGAAGAAATAGAGTTATGGAGGAAGAGAGTGTAGGTATAATATTCAATGTAGATGTAAGAAACTAGAAAAATTAAAGTGCGATGAGCTTTGGAAGGGTGTGGAAAAGTTATATAAAGATCCATTATATTAAAAAAAAAACTGATTTGTTGAATGGAAATTCCCTTGTACAAGTATTTAAGATAAGAAAAATATAATTAAAAACAATGGAGACACCTGATCTTAAATTCTATTTCCATCTCTTTTAAAAAATAAAATTATTTGCTCTATAATTTGATCAGAGGGATGGATTTTGTGGCTAGCTAGATCATTGCACATCTGTCTCTCTCTTCCTCTCTCCCTCTCATGGTTCTCACAGGTAATATGATTGCTCCATAATTATCTTAATTTATTTTGCTTTTATGTTTTTTGGTTGCATCATTTCACTTTCTGCTCTGTCATTTCCCAATTCATTTACATATAAGGCATTATTTCCTATTTTCTCATTCCTAGAATAAGCTGCACATGAAGACACCACTGATCCTCATTTTCAGTTTGTCCCTTTGAATACGGAGGAAAATCTTTCCTCTGCTCTCTACCAAATCCCTACTCTCCAGTTAGAATAATTTAGAATAGTATAAATGAAAAAAGAGAAAATAAATAATAGTGAAAAAACAGATGCAGAAAATTCACCGGATTTTTCTGACTAGTTTATCCAATGTGAACTATTGGGGAAATACATGGACAGCTCATTCTCACTGGCACTCAAAGTGTCTGGTTAGGCAATTCTGATGAAGTTGAGGAACAAGATGAAAAAATGAGAAATGGTATCAATTGCAAGAAAAAATGGAATAGGATCAAGCAAATTTCTTCTTTGTTCTGCTGAAAGTAATCACCCTATTACAGTGCAGAGACTACTTTCCATAAAGGCCACTCATGTGAACACTAGGGATAACGATGATTATACACCTCTTCATCTAGAAGCCTACTGTGGACACTTAGACATTATCCATGAGTTGGTGGCTCAAAGCAGATATTCATGGAATAACTGTGAATGACTGGACACCCGTGCACAGTACTTATACATGGGATAATATCAGAGTGGCTTCTTTATTTCATCATGATGCAGACACCAATGGCCAAACCAAAGGCCTCTTGACCCCCTTGTATCTTGCTGCTGGGTATAGACATAGCAAAGATACGCTGGATCTCCTTCTGTTGACCCATTATATCAAACCAGATCTGAACACAACTTGGAAGAAACTGCATTTGATATTGCCAAAAGGATAAGTATGTATCACCACCTCTTTGAAGTTGTGGAAAGCTGTACAAATTGTTCTCTTAAGTCCTAATGTTTCCATTAAGTTTCTTAAATTTCAAAATTGCCAGTCCATCCCATGTGTCCATACAAAATATTTTCACAATACAAAGCAACAGCAATATTTTACTTTAGAAATTCATGGATTCCATGGTACTTTTCCAAGTGAATTGCCTGAGTTTGATGTCAAAATATATTCGAGGTTTTTGTATACATCTATAATGATTTCTATAGAGTTTGTGATTTTTTTAAATCAGAAATAATTTTAACTTATCTGTTGAAATGAGTAGTATAGAAACTAAGGATATTTCTGGTGCTTGTCTGAAAAAAGTATATTTTAAAATATTTAGTATTCTGTTTATATAATGTCCATAATCTATTTCTTTCTCTCCTAGATATAATACTTTGAATTCGACATTGTTTTTATAATATATGGATTCATTACTAAATGTGTCCTTTCGAATTTCATTCCATATAGAAACAGTTTAAGATTCCTTTAATTCCTAGGTCCTTATAGAATTTTATTTATTTGGGATAAAATGACAATGTTATCTAATTTCATAGTTTTATAAATGTTATGCTATGTAAAGGCCTTTCTGAAAAGGTGAAGATTGAATACACTGATGTCAAACTAACTTTTATTTCTATGAATTACATGTATTATTACACTTGTATATTTGTAATCAATTTTTTCATAACTGTTTTCCATTTCTTGCATCTGAAGAATGGAAAATATGGAATACTTCACAAATTTTCATATCATTAACATGGCTCTCGTGAAAGAGCCATGTTAACCTCTGTATTGTAATTCGGGTAGATGTGCTGCTAAAGCATGTAGTATCCTGTAAATTTAAGTAGTTAATAATGCAATCTTAAGACAGGCATATATCCTTGGTTGCCTATTTGTAACAAGGAAACCTTATTGTTCCCTAAATTGCTATTCATCTTATTTTTGTAAAATTTGTTTATGGTGGAAAAAACTTACATTGTTTGTTCAATTGCTTACATTTGCAATTTTTTGTCAATAGCCATTTTAAGTCTTTTTCATTTGAAATTTGATAATACTTTGAAGCCTTTATAGGTAGGTCCAAAGGTAATGGCTTTTCAAGTACTTATTTATCAACTGAGTTAGCTTTGTGGAGCTAATGGATTCAAAGTAAGCCTTGCTTAAGAGCTACTTCTAAATTTCTCCAGCTTAAAACTTCCCAAATGAGGTCTTACTGGCACAAATGTTTGCCTGACCCATTACCTTTGCTCCATTTAGGAACAGACCAACCAGAATATCTTACCCTGACAGCATAGCTTGTCTTACTGGAGCAGAAATAATCTTAGTAACAAGGGATTATAGAGAGATGAACAGTTCAGACAGAATTGTTCAGGCTAAGAGGTATTTTTTCAAAATATAATTATTTATTATCCCTATCATTTCAAAAGTAGCTAAAGCTTAGAAGGTGAAAAAATTGTTCATATGCATGATTACCTCATGTCCTGGCCTGTTTATCATCCAATCAGGCAGGAACTAACACCACTGATTTTCTATAACTAAAAATATTCCATAGCTCCAGGAGAAGTCCATATGTTTCTCCTTGTTATTAGGCCTTAAATTGGTAATGTTTTAATCACAGTGTTTCCTCTTGCCTCTAGGCTGTACATCTCCGAATGGTAAAGCTTTAAGTTTAATTCTACCAAACACTGAGGTAGAGGTAATGGAATAATATTTTAAAACAGTTGCCTTTGTTACCTTAACCACAACAGAACAATGCAAAGCATTTTCTTATATTATATATATTTATATATTTTATATTTATGTGCTGATTTTATATTTCACACAGTGAATCTTACTGGAATTAATTTATAATTTGACAAATTAATTGATATTTATTACAATAAATAGATTGGAATATAAATAATCAGGATTAGAATATATATTAGAATATAAAAAGTATCAATGCAATGTTTTCAGTATAAACTTGTGATACCTTCTAATTGTTCTTGGTTTTGGAATTCACATGGTAAAAAAAACAATGTTGTTTTCTTTAATCTATAAGGGATTTTACTCTGCTGCTCTGTTTATTGTTTTAACTCGCTGGTCCCAAACTGTTTTTCTCCATATTTCTGAAGCATTCCTACTGATTATACTCAAATTTTGCTGATATGATCTCTAAAAGGTATTATTCTTCCACAGGATCCACGGGTCCTAGGATCCCAGGTCCCAGATACCTGCATCATCAAATAACTAGGGCAAGAGATCTCACCGAGGCCCATGCAACATACCAACAGAAAGTAATTGAAGACCCATCTCAATTTCTCATTTCCTATATTTCAGGGGCCCAATTCCTTGAAATGCAGGAATTAGCAGTAAGTACTTGGGAAATGCAAGGCAACTTAAAATGCAATATGAAATCACAAAATGTGAAAGTACAGTAATTCAAACTTTCTATTTTCAGATGACCATCCCATAGGAGTGAACAAGACCACAAATGTCACAAAACTATTTGTAATACCCCTCTTCTAATAATTAATGAATGATTTCAGTCCAGCATCATGAGGCCAAAAAATAGTTCCTGGAAAGGTAGATCCATAATTGATCTGCCAATGCTAGGAATATTTGTCATACAGTTCAAATATAATTCAGAAAAAACATTGATTGAGAAGAACCTTATTGCTTCAAAACACTAGTACTTCAGTCAAACTTGGTTCTGTAGTGTAAAAAGTTTGTCATTCTCAAACCAATGATAACCTACATTTAATCTCCTGAAAGTATATTCCTTTTCAAATAAACTTTTTAAAATCACATTTACCAAAATAACACTTTACAAGTAGATGATATTTAGTGACTTTACTAGTTTTTCAAGTGTAGGGAGCAAGTTACAATAGAGTTGATTTATTTACCCAGCACTAATGCCAAACAGGTTCAACCATTCATTAAAGTGTAGAAATAGGACCTCTCACCATTTGTGTTTTTCAGTAGGTGCTTTGGAAAATTTGTTAAATAGATCAGCCTCCCATATTTCAAACCAAAACATTAGCTAATAAAGTAAATTTCATCACATAAAAAATACTTTTTAAAAAGTCATGAATAGTTGTCCTATCATATGGTGTTTTATGTTTTCCCTATCTGTCTAACATAGTAAGAAATATGACTTTAAGTCTTGAATATGGGTACTCTAAGTCTTGAATATGGGTACTCATCAGAGATTTGACAAACATAAAATCTGTCTTCTTTCTCTATCATATTCCTCTACAGTAGTAAATTTTAGTTTTCCTCTTTTTCCAAAACTCATAGGTAGTAGAAAATATTATCCCATGTAAAATAAAATAATCACAAACCACTTTACAAAGCCATAGGAATACATTCTCAGCCATTTTTAAACTTTCTTGTTGACTACAGATTAATCTTCCAAATGGAGGTGAATAAAATCAGGTCTAGGTGCTTCATGTCTCCAGGCTTGCAAATTGTTACTTCAGATGAATGAATTATGGAAATATAAGCTGACATCAGTTTAAGGATATGCAGAATTTAAACTCCATGGAATGTATATGAACCTTTCAAAGTAGGAGCAGACAGTTTAACAGAATGACTATCAGGAAGTTGAAACCAGAGAGGAATAATTGTAAAGACATAGAATGAATGAAAAATGGCACAAGGGTCAAGTACAGCTAGAATACTCAATGTACACATGTGAGAAAGGAAGTGGTAAATCGGAAATAAATCTTGTAGAAGGGGTTGGTTGAGAAGGATAGAAGGAGTGACTCTGATGCAGGAACATTGGACAATTAGATGGACATACTTAATTGAAACACAATAGCACAACCTTTTGTAATTCAGTGAAAAAATACAACAAAAAACAAAAAGACACAAAAAGCACAACCAAACAGCAATCCCTATAGAGTATGATGATGACTTCTCAAAATTTTAAATAGTTAATGAAGGACAATCTTGTGAAAACCATACAAAGTTGTTTAAAGTGGGCAGTTTGGGGTAGAGGAGAATTTTTAACAGATTTAAATAGATTGTCTTAGGTTATAAATCACCTATATCTGCTGCAAATATTTTCTTCTGCATGTTCTCTTGGCCTGAACTGTATACTCCAATCCTGAGCCACACTTGATAGCTTGTAAAGATAGAATGGAAGAAACAAGATCAAGAACCCATTACTCCACCGGAGAGGAAACAGACCTCTCTGTTTTCTCTCATTTCTATTGACTACTTTCATTCATAAGTTTATGTCAAGTGATTTGCATTATATATTTCCTTCTTTGTTCTGGCAAAATAATTGTTCAAAATAATTCAGTAAATATTATATTTCATTTTTTTTCTATCATGCTGTTTACTTATCCAAGCGAGTCCATTAAACTTTCGACTTGCATTTCGGTGCCACGGAAACCCAGCATCAATGTTAATGAGAACAATCTCTAATGTAAAACTTTGTCTCCAAAATACCAATCCAAGAATCTGTGATCACAAATATTTAGCTATACTTTTTTCTTTTACCTTGAAAGTCTTCTTGTGTCTAAAGTGCCCTCAAAAATCAGTACTCCACCAATTTTTGGTTCAATCACTTCTAACCTCAAAGATATATTTTGCTAACAAGATGCTTAGAGGAAACCGAAGAATACTCCACTTTTATCTTCTCTCTTAAGACTCTCCTTAGATACCATATCAGGAATATTGAAGTTATTCTTTGCAAAATTATTTCAATAGATTATTTTTCTATCCGTCTTGCATTTACTCAAAAAGTTGTATGGAGAAGAATAGAGTATAATCACCCATACCTTGGATGACAGTATCTGTTACAAAAGGACAATGCTCCTATGTCTTATTTCTCTGTCCTCCTCTTAGCTCTTACCTGATTTCCCACTTATCACAGATTCTTGGCTTCAAGCCTAGTGAAGGTGAAGGACTATAAGGGCCTCCCCCATTGCTACATTTTAGGGCTAGATCTCCAGCATGAGGTAATCATGAACGATGCACACAAGGAACACATGTTGGGAGAACAGACTTAAGCATGTCTGGTTTATTTCTGCACAAGGGTTGGGATTTTATAACCCCAGCTTTCCCAACCTCCGGAGTCCTTCCCAGCCAATTACTTAGCAGGGAGTTGATGATGGGCACTGCTTGGTGACAGGCACTGTTTGGTCCCCTTGGGGCATGTAGGGATCTTGGATAGCTCATGGCTGGCAAGCTAGGCGGACATGACTGTGGGTCACGTCTCTATGAGCAGGAGGTGTGCTTCAACAGCTACTCTAGCTGACTCAACCAGATCTGACCGGCTCTACCCACAAATTTCCCCTTTTCTTTTGAAAGGACCGTCATTATGGTGACCCGTGGTTGGAGGCGTTTTTGCCGGGAGTGCAAGCATTTAATAATTCCTAGGAGAGAAAGCCCTACAAGTGCAAGGCCTCTCCAGATGACCAGAGAGGATGGCAAAAACCATTGTTGTAACTTTTTAAGCACATCTTCTAAAAAGGAGGCAGTGGGAATAAGCTGTATGGTGGTTTGGTTTAGGTGGGTAACATCATGCAGCAGGTTTGGGGTGAAGTTTAAGTACTTAAGGGACCAAGGGCCTTTGATGTAGTTACTAAGTTCAGTGACATTGGGTGCAGGAATGGAAAGCTGACAGACAGAAGTAGTCATTGCATTATATAGTCCTCCTTGTTGTAATTGAAGAAATGTAATCTGTTCTTGGAGCAAGTCTATTTGTTGTGGGAGCACAAGGAGGCCTCCCTTAAGATGATTGGCAACTAGTAAATGTTGTAATTCTATGGATGACAGTTGAGGGATGAGCTGGTTTATCTCTTGCACAGTGGACACGCTTTGGGACAGCAATATGGCAGCACTGGTAGATGAAGCCACTGTAGCGATGATTTCGGACCCGATTGCAATGATCAATCCTACTGCTCTTTTACTGCGTGGGCGAATCAATTGAACCTGGGAAAACTGAGAGTCATTAGTAGCCAGAACAATAAATGGGGGAACACGTACCAAACCTGCAAAAGGCTATGAGTCATTGGGTTGCCAGTGATTGCTGAGAGTGCAAGTAGTGGAGGAGTTGTCTCCTAGACAAAAAAAGAATGGGGCTCTACCCACTACCATTCCTGACACCTGGTCGTATCCATATTGGTTACAGCGACGAGTATTGGCCAATAGGAAAGGGGACAAATCGAGGCAGGAATGTGATGAGCAAACGATTGGCATGGTGGCTCCTAGGTCTCCCAATCGTCCTCCTGAAGAGTCAAAAAACTGATTTAGGTTTTGAGGTTTGGGATCTTTTTCAGATTGGTTGTATATAGCCGGGTAGAGGGACAACGCGAGCTCCCCAAACACTTTGCCTTGCCAGGAATTGGCACAAAGGCTAATCACTAATTCCTCAAGAGGAGTGCAAATAGTGCCAAAGCTATCAAACTCCCTGGTGGGCACAACTGCATATGAAAATGTATGTCAGTAGCCTGATTACAATTTTTTTCCAGTGGGACAAATGGGGTAGGGTCCTGTGTAGTTCCACCATCCCATCCCATGCGTTACTGTTGCGAGGGTATGGTACAGCCATCAAATTGCTTTATCATCTCGTTTGAAAAACAAAAAGAGATGGCTCCCTTCCATCTAAAAGTAAGGTTTGTTTTTTGATGCCATAAGGCATCTGCTGAGAAAGGAAGGCCAACCCTGCCATTGGAAGAAAGCATTTGAGATCATTAAGATTTGGGGGCTGGGCACTAAAGTTATCTTACCCTGCCCTGAAGCAGATTGAGAATTGGCTGTAATAATGGCACACAATAGGAGGAATAGAGTACCATGCCCCGGGTCAGGGTCTGGGGCCATAACCTGGGCTTGTTCAACCAATATCTTTAGGTCTCCCCAAGTGTTGGCATGGGCTCTAGCTCGAGGTTTGTGTCTCCTCCTCCTCGCACTGTTCAAGCATAGCTGACGCATCTTGTGCTTAGGTGGTGATGGTTGGTCAGACAACTCCAGCTGGGATCCAAACAGGTTTATCACTGGTGTCTGGAAAGATACAAGCAAATCCTGTCCCTTGTGCCATTAAGGGAGCAGGGCCCTCCCATTTTCTTGTGATGGGGTCCCTCCATCTATCCAAAGGGACCAGAGTAGGTGTTTCATGAGTCCCCAGTACAGGGAGGTGGGGGTCCCACATGTGGTGGTTGTGAATGTTAAAAAGATTTTACTATAAGGCAATAATTTAATTGTGTTTGGGGATTTTTAAGCCCTAGCCCCTCCAGTTCCCCCTTTTCTTTTAAAAGAATGGTCTTGATTTCTTTATGACTGTGTTCAACAATGGCTTGCTCTTGTGGGTTATATGGAATACCTGTCTGGGGTGTAATGTTCCAAAAGGTACAAAATTCACAAAAATGTTTGGAGGTGTAAGCAGAGCAATTGTCTGCTTTAAGGGTCCAAGAAACTCCCATAATTGTAATGGCATGTAGAAGTGATTTAACAGCGTGCCTTTTTTTTTCACTGTTAAGGCTAAACCAGTTATAAAGCCTGAGAATGTATCTATGCATTCAGGGATGTATTTTTGTTTACCGAATTGGGAGATATGGGTTATGTCCATTTGCCATGTGTTATTGGGTCTAAGGCCTCGTGGATTTGTTCCCATGGGTTGAAGTCATCCTAAGGGTAAAAGAGGTGCACAAGAAAGAGCAGGACCGAATCATGTGCTTGCATTGTTGGTGTGTTAAATCAGGAAATAACTGTTTGATATAAGCTGCCGATAAATGAAAACGATCATCTAACGTTCGGGCCTGGTCCATGCACATATTTGTGAGTAGTACAGTTGGTGTGACAGCACGATCAATGGCTTCATTACCAGCAGCTAGGGGTCTGGGGAGGTTAGTATGAGATCCAATGTGTTGAATGTACCAGGGTTGGACACGATTGTCTAATACATTTTGTAGTTTACACATTATTTTTGCTACATCATGACCATCATCTTGTAATAAAGCTCCAGGAAGAATGGCAACAGTTTGTACAGTATATAAACTATCAGAAAAAATATTAAGAGGTTCTTTGGGAAAAGATGTGAGGGCAAGCAAAATGGCCAGTAATTCAGCAGCTTGAACAGACAGGGAATGTTTTTGAAGCATGTATTTTTTAGTATTGGCATTGTAAAATCCATAAACAGTTTTGTTAACATCTGTAAAAAGTACAATGGCTTGATGTAGGTTGCCCATTGGGACGAGTACAACATTTCCATGAAAGTGGGAGCTCTTGGGTAACTTTTAAAACGAGGTTTTTGGGCATATGATTATCAATGTTAAAATAGTAATGGATGACTTGTAAAGCTAATGCCTCTTCGGTTGTTAGGAAATCAAAGATTGTTTTTGTAATGGGCCATGTAAGATGGTCAGGGAATCGGCCATAAGTTTGACGGCATCATTCCGCACCTTTGATGGCCAGATTGCATAGCATGGTAATGGATGTGCTAATTTTTGCTAATTGGGAAGTGGCAAGGTATACCCATTGTAACAAAACCATGGGTTTGCGTCAGCGCCACCATTAGGCCATTATTATTTAATATAATTAGGTTGATTTCTTGGGTGGTATCTAAAAACACCAAGGGTGTTGAAGGGTGTTGAACATAGTCAATCAGCGACTTGTGAAACTTGTTGAGCATCAGGTGAAAGTATATGAAGGGAAGTTGGGTCAGAGGGTCCTTGAAGCAATTGAAATAACAGTTGGAGTTGTTGGGTGGGGAGACACATAAAATTGCATAACCAGTTGATATGTCCACATAATTGTTGTAATTCAGTTAAAGTATATTGGGATTTAATGACAATATGAGGCCCATTTGGGGTAATTGTTTGATTTAAATGGTATCCAAGATAGGCGTAAGGGGCTTTGAGTTGAATTTTTTCGGGGGCAATATTAAGGCCCAGCACTGTAAAGTTCTCCTTGAGTTGTGTTAAACAGATTTGCATGGTTGTAGCATCTTTATGTGCTATTAAAAAGTCATCCATGTAATGGACACAAAAGCATTTGGAAAGCAAAGTCCTAATAGCATGGGCAACATACATCTGACATATAGTAAGGCTATTTTTCATACCTTTAGGGAGAACTTTCCATAGATATCAGTGAGTACGTAGTTGACAATTAGGTTCCCATACTGAGAAGGCAAAATATTCTTTATCTTTGGGGTGTAGGGGGGTGGAAAAAAGCAGTCCTTGATGTTAATAATGGCAATGTGCCAATCTTTGGGTATTGCAGAAGAGTGTGGAAGTCCGGGTTGAAGCGTTCCTATCTTTTGTATATGACTATGGAACGTAGGTCATGGAGAAATCTCCACTTTCCTTGAGCCCTTTTTTGGATAATAGAAATGGGGAATTGTGGGGACTGATGCTAGGTTCTATGTGTCCCTTTTTTACTTGCTCCTCCACTAGAACCTGGAGATGAGGGAGCTTTTCAGAGGAAATAGGCCACTATTCGACCCAAATGGGTTTGGTGGTGTCCCATTGGAGTGGAACTGGCTCTGGTAATGCAACAGTGGCCATTGGAATTGGGGGTAGTGTGGGTTATTAACGGCTCGATCGGTTATGATGTCTTCATAAAAAGCCTTACCATCTGTTGTTATCAGAGTACCCATATTAGTGAGGACATCTCTTCCTCAAAGATTGCATGGAAGGCCAGGGGCAACAAGAGGTTTAAAAGCCCCGGTGGCCCCACCACAGTTTTCCCGTCTTACAGGCCATTGGACATGGAGGGAATCTGTTTTTCCACCGACACCTTGTATGCAGGCGCCAGGAATTAGGTTCCATCCCAATCCTTCTACTTCATCTTTTCTAAGGACTGTACAGTCAGCTCCTGTATCAATGATGCCCTTAAATTCTGTTCCATTGATTTTAAGTTTCATTCTAGCTTTTCCATTTTGGGTAGGAGTAGTCCATAATACTTGAGGTGGTGGCTGTTGCCTTTGTCCTATTGTGGTCGGGGCTGAGGACTGCCGCTTATTTAGTTGAAAGGCTGAGTCGTAGAGCAGCATTCAGAGGTCCAATGAAAACCCTTTTTGCATTTACGACATACAGAAGGAGGTTGTTTTCTTTTGGGTGAGCCCCAGAGTGATGGGCAATCCTTTATAAAATGACCAGTTCTGCCACATCCCCAACAAGGTCGATTTCCCATTCTGCCATTAGGGGGCGCGCGAGCACTGGCAGTCATAGAGGCTAAAGGAGGTGCAAGGATACTCAGCATGAGTTGATGACCCCAAATCTTTGGTGGATAGGATGCAATCAGTGATCTCCATATTTCGTTCAGGGGCAATGGCTTTTCTGCATTCCTGTGTAGCCCCTTCCCATATTAGGCTCTTGATTAGCACATCTCAGGCTCCAGCATGGGATACTTTCCAGGCCACTGCTTCTTGAACAAAGGCAACGAAGTCAGTGAAAAGATCATTGGGACGTTGTATGAGGGGTTTTAGTTGTTTGTTCCCTTCTTTAGAAGGGACTGAGGAGACAACCCTCAACGCACAGAGGCGTACTTGGTCAAAGTACTGTGGAGGTGCTACTGCTTGTGCGGCAGGAGACGCATAAGCTGCCTCACCTTTTAAAAAATCAGGGTCCCCCATGGTGGCATCCTGCCCTCTGGTAGTGATATTTGTGTGCTTTGTTGTTAACATTCATCAGAAAAAGCAGCCTTCCATAAAAGGAAGACCCTGAAGATAATGCTGTGTTCATTAAACTCTTCCAATCATGGGGCAGTTAAGATCAATGCTAAGGGTTTCAAGCATCTGTTGAGCATTCAGGGACTGTAACCCATCTTCCCTGACAGCGGCCCAGTATTTGTCAAGTACTTTTGGGTCATGGGGATACCATTGGTTAGGTCATACAGAGGTTCGGTGGACGTTTACCGGGAATATGAACTGGGGTTCATTTATAGGCTTGGCTGTCGTTGCCATGATAGTTGTGGGGCCCATGAACAACTGTTGTATTACATGGGGAACAATGGGTTTTTGTTCCTGGGCAAAGTTGGATATCTCTGCCCAAGGATACAAAGTTTTCTGAGGGGAGTTCCCAGGCTGGCCTAAACAGCAAAAAGAAGTGATTGTGCAGGCTTCCTGGGACTGATAGTGTGGGAGAGGTGGTTTTACAAGCATAGCTGGCCAGCCCCCTGTGTCACTTGATAGTGGAAGTTGTTGGTTATCTGTGTTCTTGCTGGAATTGTTTGCTGTATCACAAGAAGATGGGAGTGCTTGAGCAGCTCCGCAATTTTCCTTTTGTTGTTTCTTCTTGCAGCGAGGTGTTAAATGCCTACAGAGTTTCCCATTCTTCTTTCCCTGATAGACAGGCTTGAATACCTACTATGATGGGGTAAAAGGTTAGGGGCAGCTCAGCGCCTTCACGGATTTCCTTTTTATGAGCTTCCTGAAGGACGTGGGTCCACCTGTCTGGATCCCAAATGTCCCCAGTGTCAATCCAGGGACACAATTCACTCACTATTTCCCATATTAAACTAGCTTCCTTTTGTGATACTTTTATCTGCCTACTCCAGAACAGGGCAACAAGTGCTCATGATTGAGGCTCTCCTGCTGCGGGGGGAAGGTTACCCATAGAGGCACTAACCTTGCACTAGACCCTAGACCATCTATCTGCCAAAAGCAATCGAGCCTGTCGTTAGGCACCACTTGTAGGGCTAGTCTCTGGCAGGAGGTAAGCTTGAACGAAGCACACAAGGAACACACATTGGGAGAACAGGCTTAAGCAGGTCTTGTTTATTTCTGCACAAGGGGGTGATTTTAAAGCCCCAGCTTTCCCAACCTCCTGAGTCCTTCCCAGCCAATTACTTAGCAGAGAGTTGCTGTAAGGCACTTGTGATGAGCACTGCTTGGTGACAGGCACATTTTTGTCCCCCGAAGGAATGTACGGAGTATGGACAGATCATGGATGGCAAGCTAGGCAGACATGCCTGTGGATCATGTGGATCATGTCTCTATGAGCAAAAAATGTGCTTCAACTGCTACTCTAGCTGACTCAACCAGATCTGACTGGCTCTACCCACACTACATCTTCATGGTTTTCCTTTTACAACTCTTTTTATTGGATGTGGAATTTATTTTCATGTCTTCATTCAATCTGTTCTGCATTGTAGTGATCTAAATAGGCTCTGTAAAATCACTTTAGGTAGCAAAAATATTAAGACAATGTATATCAAAAAGTTTGGCCTCCCTCCACTGCTGAAGCCAATATGCTTAGCTAGGGCTTCTAAGTACGCGTTTTCTTGCCTTTTCAATTTGCTCAATTCTTTTCTGATCCCAAAACTTTTTGGCTTATGTAATAAGAAAAGTCTTCTCTATCTCATGTTAATAAGGATATTATAGTTTGTGAGCTACTAAGAAATGTGAAATCATTGGTTTCAAGTATCCAATCAGATTTTCTTCTGTGGTTCAGGGCTTCATGTGCAAAGGCATTGTGGAAAGTATTACAAATAGAAAAGTCTAAACCCAATACCTTCTTTCATTGTTGAGGGCACTTTCTCCCTAAATATTTTGATCCAAATTATCTTTTTCAGAGAATTACTGTTTGGTAATTAAAGTCAATTCACAAATTTTGATGTCTTTTTGTTTTTTAAAGAAGTTTGAATTTAAATTCCACTACAACCTTGTTTCACACAGTAAGAGTAGATTTCCTGGGTAAGGACAATTCTCAAGGGAACCTACAGGATTTATAGCAAGGTTTCTGAGGTTTGTTTTTTTAGTGTGAAAATGAGCCATCTTCACCCACATTGCTCCCTGTCAGATAAGTCTCCATGGATTACTTTGCATGAAAACCTATTTTCCCAGGCAATTTTAAATTTTCATAATAGCTAAGTTGTTAAAAAGTTTGAACAAATTAAAATTTACCTGTTATAATTTTAAAACTCTTTTGAAATTCCTTTATTAGAACCACGAATTCACCAATCCTAACTCCTCCTTTACCATCAAAAACAGTTAACATATTGTTTTTATGATATAGTGTCCATGAAACTATTATTTTCCAGTGGCTATGTTATGCATATATATAACCTTATAATCTGATTCTGAGCAAAATGAACTCCAAGATATGGAAACAGAGAGTATTTTTTGCGGTTGTTGTTTTTAATGTACTATGTGATTTCTATTTTCTTTTGGGTTTTTCCCCTATGCTTTATTCCCTGCTGTATTTGATTTTGGTAGCCTGTGTATTGTGTATATATTTACCTTAATGAGGGAAGGGAAGAGGAACAACAAAATGGTGATACAAAGGACAAAGGCAAACCAATGCAACAGCAATACTCACAAGACAATATGTTGGAAATGTGCATTACAACTTGTGAGGGGTATTGGGGTAAAGGATAACTGAAGAAAATGAGGGATGGAGTAACAAGTTTGGAAAGTTATGTATTCACTACCTTAAAATTGCTGTAACCCCACTGTACATCACTTTGACAATAAAATTAAATTTTAAAAATAAGCTGCATGAAATAAAATTAAACTGTATTGGTATAGTAAATATTATTCTTTATGCAGTAACTTTTAAAAAATCAATATTGTTTGGCATCTAATTTGAAGTAATTATCCCTTTTTAATCAGAGGACCATCAACTCGAATGCTATCTGACTAGACAATATTTTCACAATATACTTACCAATATTTTGAAAAAAGAACATAGTACTTTCTCATATTAAAAGCGAAAACAGTTTAATTCTATGGAAACCTATAACTTTTAAAAGTAAGTAAGCAGTTAAAAAGACAGGATATATGTGTTCTTCAACTTTCCAATGACTAATAACTACTCATTTCAATTCCGGAAGATTCCATACCTGAGAGATTCAAAACAGTACCGGCTTGCATGGTATGTAATTCTGCAATAGATGCATTTTCAAATGGGGTGTTACAGATTGAGATTCAACACAAAAATAACTACATTCTGGTAGAAGATAAAACTAATTAGCAACGGTAATAATTCTTCAAGAGTAAGCAATTTTTTATCACAGTAAGCTATTATTTTTATGACCACCAATCCCAATATTTATGATATAGAGACATCCTAGCCCAACAGTTTAGAACTTTTAGGGTGCACTTCAAACTTCTCTTAATTCACATCATGAATAGCTTATCTCTATTGTGAAAAAAATGCAACTCTGCTAATGTGATGCCATACATGTTCTGGAAAGAACACCACAATAAACTTGTTTGCATCATTTTCCCACCACTGGTATACTTGAGATTGGAACACTTGCAAATATTATTTATATTTATACTTTTTTAACTATCATACAAATTGTGGATGCTAAGATCAGAAGATTACAGTTCAAAGCTCACCGAGGCAGGAAGATTCCCTAGATTCTTATCTCCAATAAACTTATCAGCAAAAATCAGACACAAGTGGCATTGAGGTTGAAGTGGTAGAGCACGAGCCTTGAGCATAAACAGGCTCAGAGACAGTGTCCAGGCGCAGAGTTCAAGCCCTAGGACAAACCAATAAAACAAAAATAAAAATAAAAACAAACCCCAAACCTAACATTTTTCTCATTGTATACAGTGGCAAATAATTAAGGAAATTGCTTCCTGTGTTACATACAGGTAGAAGAAAGAAGATGTCACACGATTATTCTCTTCATACCTTGTTATACCAAATCCTCAAAAAATTGCTCTTATTATAATTTATAAATTAATATCATCAATTTTTGGCAACTCTGTCTCCAACATTCACATTATCATTTTATACATGAACTATTTTAATTATCTATTAACTAAATTCTAATTTAACTCTCTTGAAAGAATATTCTAGGCAAGTAGAATGCAAAATCATTTGTGAATTTGTCAATTAAACCCTCTACTTAAAACGAATTTTGTAGTATCCTATAGAATATGAAATTACCAACAAAATCAAAATATTTATTTTAAATCTAAATTCTAATTCAGCAAGATCCTCATAATCCTACATTAGATGAATGTTATTTTTAGAAGAATTATTATTAGATGAATTGCTATTTTTCCAAGCTTAAGTTTTTGTAATCCTTCATCATTTCTTTGGGATACAACAGAATGATGATTACTTACTTTTTCAAATTTTGGATGGCAATCATGAGTCATTTTCCATCTGGGAGTGTTCTGTAACGAAGAGAGAATTTAAAACACAAGTGAAGATTAAGTATGAGTTGCATTTCAACAGGAAATTTGACTTCTCAAAACATAATGACAAAATTAACCCAAACTTCCAACTATGTATTCCTTTCTTGTTTGTTTTGTTTTATTAAGACAAAAGTATACTACCTGGTCCAGGGAAGGTATCACTATGTGATTCCACTCTCTAATCTCCTGTCTTAATCTCAGTGCTAGAATTCTAGGCTTGTATCACATTGCCCTGCCATAGTTTCTTAGTTTATTTAATCTAGATACAGACTACCAATTCTGAACTTCTACAGGGATATTATACACCAGAATGACTGTTCAGACAGTTTATCTACTATTTTCAAAGATGTTCTAACATTTGACACAGGATATGAATATTTTCAGATGCACCTGCGGGGCCTCTGATTCATTCCTCCATGGATGCAATCCTTTTAATAATGATTAATTGACTCTCTTACTATCTCTTGTCACTACCTATGTAATATTCTCAAACTTTATTGAAGGAAGTTCACTTGAGGACTTTCTAATATTAAATATTATCACTTGTTTCTAGTCTTCTTCAGGCTATATATTCTGTTGTTTTCTAACTTTTCTACACATTCTGAGAGTTGTTTCATTTGTGTATTTGTGTGTGCACATATAAGTGCCTCTGTGTGTATGTGTATGTTTGTATGTATGTATGCAAAATCCTCAAGCTCTTATTCAGCAATCTTGCTCATAATGATATTCCATCACCTCAGCCATCTTCCAATCCAGGTTTGGCTGCTTTATTACATGTACTGTTGCAAAGAGTATTCTGCCCAGGCTGGATGCAAACTTAACTTCCCAGACTCCTTTACATTCTTAGGTTTTATTTCTCCAGCTGTATCAACTTTTAAACTACAAATATTTTGGGGCTGGGAAGGTGGCTCAGTGGTAGAGCGCTTGCCTTGCATGCCTGAGGCCCTGGGTTCGATTCCTCAGCACCACATAAGCAAAAAGAAAAGAGCCGGAAGTGGCACTGTGGCTCCAGTGGTAGAGAACTAGCCTTCAGCTGAAGAGCTGAGGGACAGCGCCCAGGCCCAGAGTACAGGCCCCACTACCGGACCCCAAAAAGAAAAAAAAAAACTACAAATATTTTTGTGAGGATAATGTCTAAGCTGTAGCCTAGATTTTTAACTGAAGAATTCTTTTTTGTTGTTTTTGTTTTGGTGGGTGGTCCGGTGAGCCACCTTCCCAGCCCCTAACTCAAGAATTCTTATAAATATAAATGAACACACACATTACATATCCTGAGTGTACACTGTTAGAAATGTGATTGTAAGCTGGGTTGTGGTGAGATATGAGGATTGGGGTTCAAAGCCAGTCCAGGTAGGAAAGGCCCAGAGACTCTTTTCTCCAATTAACTAAAAGAAAACTGGAAATGGCACTGTGATGAAGTGGTAGAACATTAGCCTTGAGCTGAATAGTAGAGAGACAGCTCACAGGCCCAGAGTTCAAGTGCCAAGACCACGGCCAACAAAAAATATACATATATAAGTAAAGAAAAAATAAAAGAAATGTGATCTTAGCCACCAGTTCATTGCTAGTATAATCCCTGCTCTCACAAGATGAACATTTTTTTCCAGTTAAATCCATGCTCTTATATCTGACTTGCTTTGGAAACAGGATTATTCTTCCATTCTACTTTCTACGAAGTTGCATGATTACCAAGCATGATTTAGAATGAGATTGGCCTCATACTTCATGTTCCACGTATGAGTCTTGCTTTCTGTATATCACTCCCATAAATCTACATACTGGAATTGGCTTTATTGTTTCAATGTTGTCTTATTTGTCGTCTTCTATATTGTATTGAACCTTTATACTTAAACACAGAACTTCTTTTTCTCCTATTATTGCTATTGTTTCCCTTACTGTTAGCTCATGTCCACTTGGGAAATAATGAACAGCACATACACTCACAAAAACAATGTTCTGAGAACCTTCTTCCCATTTAAAATTCGCTTCAATTTACAGAGAACTTACAAAGTTTGAACTCAATGTTGTCATGTATAATGTATTTATAAGCAATATAAATTTCATATTTTTTCTTTACTAAGTTGTCTCTGAAACACGTGTTACCTCAGGCCAAAGGTGTCATAGTGTGATTTCAGTGAAGCCAGAAAATATTCATTATACCTCAAGCAGCACCATCGATTGTTACTGGAAGTAACTGTTACTGGATGTGGAAACTGACCCCAGGAGAGGAATGGAACATAGAGGAATAACAAAGTTCAAGTTTCCTTGTGCTTTCCTTTTTAGAGTACAAGAAAAGTATCCCAACGCTTGAAGGAAACTCTGTCCCTGGCTTTTTCGAGTGTGTTCTTTACTCATATAAAATTTTTCTGTAAACTTCTAGTTGAAAGTATTTCAAAAGGAAATAATGTACCATTTGAATGCCAGCATAGAACAAAAGGAAATAACGTTGATTTAAATGTGTTCTCCTGCAAAGGAACAAAGACATGGAAGTTTTAAAGTGTCATATGGATGGATATTTCACCCCTGAGATGATTCTCTTGATGCAGGAGTCAGTTATCAATTCCTTTGGGCTGGTCCTGCGTTCTCCAGAGCAATAAGGATTCCAAAAAAGCAGATTCCAGTGAGTATGATCAGCAAAAGGAGCCTCTTCTCAGACCAGTACTCCTTTAGGGAGGGTCCCAAAGAAAGATCTGTGATTTTTATTTGCTTTTTTGTTTAGTTTGTGCTGGTTCTGGGGCTTGTACCCAGAGGCTGGATCATGTACCTGGACAGTTGTCTTTCCTGCCCACCTGCTCCCAAAGCTAATGCTCTACTGCTTGAGCCATAACTCCACTTCTGGATTTTTGGTGTTCAATTTGCTATAAGAGTTTGACAGACTCTCCTTCCTGGTTTGGCTTTGAATTAAGTAATAAGAAAGCTAAGTGACATCAACTGTATAGACTTCTCTTTTGAAACAAGAAATATTACATGAAGTTTATTGTAAAGCTAATGTTTGACAATTTTTAAATTAAATAGCTCAGTACAAGTAGGTGCACTGACTCTCCTTAGATACAATATCAGGAGCAGTGAAGCTATTCTTTCCAAAATTATTTCAATAGATTATTTTTCTCTTGGACTTGCATTTGCTCAGCAGGATGTATGGAAAAGAATAGAGTATAATCACCCATACCTTGGATGACAGTGTCTGTTACAAAAGGACAATGCTCCTATGTGCTATTTCTCTGTCCTCCTCTTAGATCTTGCCTGATTTCCAACAAATCACAGATTCTTGGCTTCAAGTCTAGTGAAGGTGAAGGACTATAAGGCTTTCCCCACTTCTAAATCTTCATGGTTTCTCTTTTAAAACTCTTTTATTTGGATGTGGAATTTATTTTCATATCTTCATTCAATCCCTTCTAAATTGTAGTGAGTTAAATAGGCTCTGTAAAATCACTTTAGTTAGCAAAAATATTACACCAATCTATATCAAAAGTTTGGCCTCCCTCCACTGCTGAAACCAATATGCTTACCTTGGGCTTCTAAGAATCCGTTTTCTTGCCTTTTCAATTTGCTCAATTCTTTTCTGATTCCAAAACATTTTGGCTTATGTAATAAGAGAAGTCTTCACTTTCTCATGTTAATAAGGAGCTACTAAGAAATGTGAAATCATCGGTTTCAAGTAACCAATCAGATTTTTTCTGTGGTTCAGTGCTTCACGTGCAAAGTCATTGTAGAAGATATTAGAAACAGAAAAGTGTAAACCCAATACCTTCTTTCATTGTTGAGGGCACTTTCTCCTTAAATATTTTGACCCAAATTATCTTTTTCAGAGAATTACTGTTTGGTAATTAAAGTCATTTCACAAATTTTGATGTCTTTTTTTAAAGAACTTTGAATTTAAATTCCACTACAACCTTGTTTCACACAGTAAGAGTAGATTTCCTGGGTAAGGACAATTCTCAAGGGAACCTACAGGATTTATAGCAAGGTTTCTGAGGTTTGTTTTTTTAGTGTGAAAATGAGCCATCTTCATCCACATTGCTCCCTCTCAGCTAAGTCTCCATGGATTACTTTGCATGAAAGCCTATTCAACCAAGCAATTTTAAATTTTCATAATAGGCCAAGTTGTTAAAAAAATTTGAACAAATTAAAATTTACCTCTCATAATTTTAAAACTCTTTTGAAATTCCTTTATTAGAACCGCAAATTCACCAATCCTAACTCCACCGTTACCATCAATAACAGTTAACATGTTGTTTTCATAATATAGTGTCCATGAAACTATTATTTTCTTGAGGCTTTGTTATGCATATATATAACCCTATAAGCTGATTCTGAGCAAAATGACCTTCAAGACATGGAAGTAGAGATTATTTTTTGCGGTTGTTGTTTTTAATGTACTACGTGATTTCTATTTTCTTTTTGTTTTATTCCCTATGCTTTATTCCCTACTGTATTTGATTTTGGTAGCCTGTGTATTGTGTATATATTTACCTTAATTAGGGAAGGGAAGAGGAACAACAAAATGGTGTGACAAAGTTAAAAGGCAAACAAATGCAATAGCAATACTCACAAGACAATATGTTGGAAATGTATGTTACAAGTTGTGAAGGGTATTGGGGTAAAGGAAGACTGTGAAGAAATGAGGGATGTGGTAACAAGTTTGAAAAGTTATGTATTCACTACCTTAAAATTACTGTAACCCCACGGTACATCACTTTGACAATAAAATGAAATTTAATAAATAAGCTGCATGAAATAAAATTAAACTGTATTGGTATAGTAAATATTCTTTTTGGAGTAACTTTTTAAAAATCAATACTGTTTGTCGTCTAATTTGAATTAATTACCCCCTTTTTATCAGAGTACCATCAACTTGAATGCTATCCGAATAGACAATATTTTTACAATATATTTACCAATATTTTGAAAAAAGAATAAATATAGTACTTTCTCACACTAAAAGCGAAAACAGTTTAATTCTATGGAAACCTATAACTTTTAAAAGTAAATAAGTTGTTAAGAAGACAGAGTATATGTGTTCTTCAACATTCCAATGACTAGTAACTACTCATTTTCAAATTCAAAAAATTCCATACCTGAGAGATTCAAAACAGTACCAGCTTGCATGTTATGAAATTCTGCAATTGATGCATTTTCCAACGGGGTGTTACAGATTGAGAGTCAACAGAAAAATAACCACTTTCTGGTAGAGGATAAAACTAATTAGCACTGGTAATAATTAATTCTTCAAGAGTAAGCAATTGTTTATCACAATAAGCTATTAGTTTTATGAACATCAATACCAATATTTATGATATAGAGTCATCCTAACCCAACAATTTCAAAATTTTAAGGTACACCTCAATCTTCCCTTAATTCACATCATGAATAGCTTATCTCTATTGTGAAAAAATACAACTCTGCTAATGGGATGCCATACATGTTCTGGAAAAAACACCCCAACAAACTGGGTTACGTCATTTTCCCCCCACTGGTATTCTTGGGATCGGAACACTTGCAAATACTATTTATATTTATACTTTTTTAACCATCATATAAATTCTGGATGCTAAGTTCGGAAGATTACAGTTCAAAGCCCACCCAAGCAGAAAGTTTCCCTAGATTCTTATCTCCAATAAACTTCTCAGCAAAAGCCAGACGCAAGTGGCACTGAAGTTGAAGTGGTAGGGCACGAGCCTTGAGCATAGACAGGCTCAGAGACAGTGTCCAGGCCCAGAGTTCAGGCCGTAGGACAAACCAATAAAACAAAAACAAAAATAAAAACAAACCCCAAACCTAACATATGTCTCAGTGTATACAGTAGCAGATAATTAAGGAAATTGCTTCCTGTGTTACATACAGGTAGAAGAAAGATGTCACACGATTATTCTCTTCATACCATGTTATACCAAAGAATCCCAAAATTGCTCTTATTCTAAATTTATAAATCAATATCATCAATTTGTTGGCAACTCTGTCTTCAACGTTCAAATTATAATTTTATACAAGAACTGTTGGCATTATCTATTAACTAAGTTCTAATTATAACTCTCTTGAAAGAATATTCTAGGCAAATAGAATGCAAAATCATTTGTGAATTTGTCAATTAAACACTCTACTTAAAAAGAATTTTGTAGATTCCTATAAAATATAAAATTACAAAAAATTCAAAATATTTATTTTAAATATAAATTCTAATTTATCAAGATCTTCAAAATCGTACATTAGGTCTGGGATGGTGGCTCAGTGGTAGAGTGCTTGCCTTGCATGCCTGAGGCCTGGGTTTAATTCCCCAACACCACATAAGCGAAAGAAAAAAGCCGGAAGTGGCGCTGTGACTCAAGTGGTAGAGTGCTAGCCTTGTGCTGAAGAGCTGAGGGACAGCGCCCAGGCCCAGAGTTCAGGCCCCAAGACCGGGTCCTCCTCCCCCCAAAAAAATCCTACATTAGAGGTACTTTGCAATTTTTCCAGGCTTAAGTTTTGTAATCCTTCATCATTTCTTTGGGATATAACATTATAATGATAACATACTTTTTCAAATTTTGGATGGGAATCATGTGTGATTTTGCATCTAGGAATGTTCTGTAATTAAGAGAGAATTTAAAACACAAGTGAGGATTAAGTATGAGTTGCATTTCAACAGGAAATTTGACTTCTCAAAACATAATGACAAAATTAGCCCAAACTTCCAACTATGTATTCCTTTCTTGTTTGATTTGTTTTATTAAGACAAAAGTATACTACCTGGTCCAGGGAAGGTATTACTATGTGATTCCACTCTCTAATCTCCTGTCTTAATCTCAGTGCTAGAATTCTAGGCTTGTATTACATTGTCCTGCCATAGTTTCTTGGTTTATTTAATCTAGATACAGACTACGAATTCGGAACTTCTCCAGGGATACTATACACCAGAGTGACTGTTCAGACAGTTTATCTACTATTTTCAAAGATGTTCTAACATTTGACACAGGATATGAATGTTTTCAGATGCACCTGCGGGGTCTCTGATTCATTCCTCCATGGATGCGATCCCTTTAATAACGATTAATTGACTCACTTACTATCTCTGGTCCCTACCTAGGTAATATACTCAAACTTATTTGAAGGAAGTTCATTTGAGGACTTTTTAATATTAAAAATTATCACTTGATTCTATTCTTCTTCAGAATATATATTCTGTTTTTTTCTAACTTTTCTACACATTCTGAGAGTTGTTTCATTTGTGTATTTGTGTGTGCACATATAAGTGCCTTTGTGTGCATGTGTATGTTTGTATGTATGTATGCAAAAGCTTCAAGCTCTTATTCAGCAATCTTGCTCATGACTGGTATTCCATGACCTGAGCCATTCTTCCAATCCAGCTTTTGACTGCTTAATTTTATATACTGTTGCAAAGAGTGTTCTGCCCAGGCTGGATGCAAACTTAACTTCCCAGACTCCTTTACATTCTTAGGTTTTATTTCTCCAGGAATATCAACTTTTGAACTACAAACATTTTTGTGAGGGTAATGTCTAAGCTGTAGCCCAGATTTTTAACTCAAAAATACTTTTTTTTGTTTTGGTGGGGTGTCCAGTCATGGGGCCTGATCTCTTGGCCTGGGCTCTTTCCCACAGATCTTCAGCTCAAGGCTAGCACTCTACCACATGAGTCACAGCGCCAATTTCAACTTTTTTCTTTTTTGCTTAAATGGTGCTGAGGAATCGAACCCAGGGCCTCATGCATTCGAGGCAAGCGATCTACCACTGAGCCATCTTCCCAGCCCCTAACTCAAGAATTTTTATAAAGATAGATGAACACACATATTACATATCCTGAGTCAACAAATATATGTGTGTGTGTGTGTGTGTGTGTGTGTGTGTGTGTGTGTGTAAAGAAAAAAAAAGAAATGTGATCTTAGCCACCAGTTCATTGCTAGCATAATCGCTCCTCTCACAAGATGGACATTTTTTTCCAGTTAAATCCTTGCTCTTATATCTGACTTTCATTGGAAAAAGAATTATTCTTCCATTCTTCTTTCTACAAAGTTGCATGTTTAGCAAGCATGATTTAGAATGAGATAGGCCTCACACTTCATGTTCCACGTAGGAGTGGTCCTTTCTGTTTATCACTCCCATAAATCTACATAATGGACTTGGCTTTATTGTTTCAATGTTGCCTTATTTGTAGTCTTCTATATTGTATTGAACCTTTATACTTAAACACAGAACTTCTCTTTCTCCTATTATTGCTATTGTTTCCCTTACTGATAGCTCATGTACACTTGGGAAATAATGAACAGCACGTACACTCACAAAAAGAATGTTCTGAGAATCTTCTTCCCATTTAAAATTCGCCTTAATTTACAGAGAACTTACAAAGTTTGAACTCAATGTACTCATGTATAATGTATTAATAAGCAATATAAATTTCATATTTTCTCTTTACTAAGTTGTCTCTGAAACACGTGTTACCTCAGGTCCATAGGTGTTCTAGTGATATTTCAGTGAAGCCAGAAAATATTCATTATACCTCAAGCAGCACCATCGATTGTTACTAGAAGTAACTGTTACTGGATGTGGAAACTGACCCAGGAGAGGAATGGAACATAGAGGAATAACAAAGTTCAAATTTCCTTGTGCTTTCCTTTTTAGAGTACAAGAAAAGTATCCCAACGCTTGAAGGAAACTCTGTCCCTGGCTTTTTCGAGTGTGTTCTTTACTCATATAAAATTTTTCTGTAAACTTCTAGTTCAGAGCGTTACAAAAAGAAATAATGTACCATTTGAATGCCAGCATAGAACAAAAGGAAATAACGTTGTTTTAAAAGTGTTCTCCTGCAAAGGAACAAAGACATGGAGGTTTCAAAGTGTCTTATGGATGGATATTTCACCCCTGAGATGATTCTCTTGATATAGGAGACAGTTATCAATTCCTTTGGTCTGGTCCTGAGTTCTCCAGAGCAAAACGGATTCCAAAAAAGCAGGATCCATTGAATATAATCAACAAAAGGAGCCTCTTCTCTTACCAGTACTTCTTTAAAGAAGGTCCCAAAGAAATATCTGGGATTTTTATTTGCTTGTTTGTTTAGTTTGTGTTGGTTCTGGGGCTTGAACCCAGAGGCTGGATTCTGTTCTTGAACAGCTGTCTTTCGTGTCCACCTGCCCCCAAAGCTAGTACTCTACTGCTTGAGCCAAAACTCCACTTCTGGTTTTTTGGTGTTCAATTTGCGATAAGAGTTTGACAGACTCTCCTGCTTGGTTTGGCTTTGTATTAAGATAGTAAGAAAGCTAAGTGACATCAACTGTATAGACTTCTCTTTTGAAACAAGAAATATTAGATGAAGTTTATTGTAAAGCTAATATTTGACAATTTTTTAAGGAAGAGACTATGTCTAGCAAAGAAGCCATGACTTAAATAACTCAGCAAAATAGGTGCACTGAATCATTTGATATTTTTTCTGCTTGGCAAGATTATTGATCTTGTCCTAACTTTTGGGGAAACTTAAGGCTATAATTGCACTTTTTGTTGGTTGTGGGGCTTGAACTCTGATCCTGGGCACACTCCCTCAGCTCTTCAGCTCAAGTTGAGCACTCTAGGGCTTAAGCTACAGCACCACTTCAGGCTTTCTGGTGGTTAATTGAAGATAAAGGTCTCATGGACATTCCTGACCAGGCTGGCTTTGAACCACAATCATCTGGTGTCCAGAATAGCTAGGATTACAGGCGTGAACCACCAGCACCCAGCTCATATTTGTGCTTACGTGCACTGAATGACACTATGTAGACAAATGATGGAAATTTGAATCAAATGATGGCATTGCAGGTTTTCAGAAAATTTGTGGTAACAATAAATATGTCCTCCTTTTCCATGTTGTTTCATTAATGATTCATGAGCTATGGGACCCTTAAATTAGCATTCTCTGTCATCTGTGTAGGTGTATTTAGTATCAGGAAATGTTCATAGAGAAATATAGAAAGGCTGAGATTTTCAGAAAGCAAAGAAGATAAGGTAAGAATAAACAGCACAGAAGGAGATACATTTATTACACAGAGATTAACAAGTAGCCTAAGAGATTTAGAATGCTAAAGGTAATGAGGAATAAGACTCGTTGATAACTATTTGTTCAATAACCAAAAAGAGTTCTCTAAAACTGTTTCTGGTATACCTTAGTTACTATCATTTATTGCTTAACTCTGGAGTTATTCCTTTTCTTCTGTCACAATTGTTACTTTGCCTCTGCCGTTTTGGTGCCATGACTAACCAAAAAGACTTCCAAATCTCAGACTACCCTTCTCATTGTGATTAGCAGTGACCATTCAAAAACCTGGAAGCTTTGAATTTCCAGAATTAATCTTCACTTGACATCTGAGCACATTCAAGCCATTAATTGCTGTCACCTAATGAACAAAATTTTTTTCAACATAATATCCTAATATAAGTAAAGTACATGAATTAGGGACTATTGTCAGGTGTCAGTATGGCAGGAGCAATTATATATTCCAAGTATGGGTTCTTTATTTTGCATTTACTAACTAAATGTTTTTTGGTTTTGTTTTGGTTTGGGTTTGTTTTTTTTTTTTTTTGCTTTTTAGCTCAAGGCTATCACTGTACCACTTCAGGCACAGCAATACTTCCAGTGTTTTTCTGTTTATGTGGTACTGAGGAATTGAACTCAGGGTTTCATGCCTGCTAGGCAATCACCATATCATGAAGCCACATTCCCAGATCCCTAAATGACTTTCTTAAGTTGACATTACATTTTCATCCAGTAACTATGTACCATAATATTGGCCAGGTGCTAGAAAATGATGTAGAAAAGAAAACAATATAGTAAATCCAGTAAAGCTAGATGGACAATGAATAACGCTCACAGTCTTTCAAGGGCATAGAGGGCTTACCTCATGGAGATGTATCAATACGCTGAATGAGACAGCTCCTGACCCACAGCTCATCTCAAGAATGAGTGGGCCATCTTGGGTTCCAGCCACCTGGGGACGTTGGACCACCTCCTATAGCACCCATTCTACCAGTTCCTGAGAGCAAGAGTGAGAGAGAGAGAGACAGAGAGACAGAGAGAGACAGAGAAAGAAAATAAAAATTACACTTAAATCGGGTGCCAGTGGCATAAAACTCTAATCCTAACTACACAGGAGGCTGAGATATGAGGATCATGGTTCATAGACAGCCCAGGCAGGAACAACTGTGAGAATCTTATCTCTAAAGAACCACCAGAAAATTGGAAGTGGCACTGTGGGCTCAAGTGATAGAGTGCTAACTTTGAGATGAGGAGCTCGGGAACAGTGTCCAATCTTAGAGTTCAAGACCCATGACTGAAAAGAAGTGAACTTCCCACCACAAGAAGTGGACTGAATAGCACGCATTGTCCTAGGGAGCATGGTAGAGAAGTCAGGCCGAGCTTCCTGTGAACTTGAGGTCATAAGTGGGTCACCTGGCTTCTCTGTGCCTCTGTTTCCCCAGCTGCAAAACTGAACAAAGTGAAGGATCTCCTTCTTCATGGGGATAGTGTAATAATGAAAGAAGCCATGTTTCGGTTCATAATCCCACACCTGTTCAATGATTTATAGCAGGCCCCACCTGAGCCCTTTCTGGTATCTTCCTGTCATATGCTCACAGAATTGCCAAAACCTTATCTGAAGGCCTCGCCCACTCTGCCTAGCCATTCTCCAGAGATCTCTCTGTATAAATCCCTTGTTACCTCAGAACTCTCCTGTGAGGAGACTGAGGTCCAATGGATGAGGCCCTACCAAGAGCTGCACGAGTGGTCAAGAATCCACTGCTGTGGACTGAGTTTGGAATAATCCATCTAAACCTATGACTGAGCATGACACCACATGTCTACCATCCCAACTACAGAGGACCAGGCTTGGTGGAGCATACCTTTCAGAAGAGAACCGCCATCCAGTCCAGCCTGAGCATATATTTAGTTTCTATCTCAGAAATGATCAAGACAGAAAGATGGCTCATCAGAGCCAGGGAGAGGAAACAAGTAGGGGGGTCATAGTGCTCCCAGAGGGGTGTTTGACCCAGGGTAGGTTGGTGTTGGGACGCCCACTCACCTGTGATGCTGGGAGAAGCTGTTGGCAGCTGCTCCAAATGGGGCAGCAGCGATGGCGACAGCATTGTGGACACATGGGCCCAGAGCAGAAGACTCGGGGCAGGGACCAGGTCGGGGATTTATGCAGGCTGGCAGCACACCATTGCCTGAGGTTTGAAACCTGGCACCGTGTAAAGGGCCGGGTTGGGGTGGGACCATCATTTTTTTACTATACTTCAAAGTCACCTCGAGTCTCTTCCTCACCACTCAGCCACCTCTACCTTCCTC
The DNA here is from genome assembly GCF_019054845.1 of Dipodomys spectabilis. Taxonomy (NCBI): domain Eukaryota; kingdom Metazoa; phylum Chordata; class Mammalia; order Rodentia; family Heteromyidae; genus Dipodomys; species Dipodomys spectabilis. The sequence goes on from NW_024870986.1 coordinate 1,534,178, forward strand.
AACTGCTGGTAGTGGTGTAAACTAACAGGGAATCCCAGTGCTACCAGGCAGCATGGAATGTGGGCGTGACCACCATTCTTGTATCCCATTGGTCAAAAAGAAGCATGAAAGAGTGAGGGTGTGGCCAGAATCCTGTGAAGCAAGCAGAATGGGGGGAGTCAAGATGACAGCTGTTCTCAAAGCTCTTTTCCCAGGGTATTCTGTCCTATTCAGTTGGAGACAAGAGGGAGACCTGCTTTAGCTGGATGTCTACACAGATTGTTGTGCGTTTCTGTTTGTTGCCAGTCCCAGACCTTGGACTCAGGATCTGGGCACAATCCATAAGCTGCTTTTGTTCAAGGCTGGTCCTCTACACTAGAGCTACAAGGCTTCTGGCTTTGTTGGCAATGAAGTTGGACAGGGGTCTCAAGGATTTTCCTGCTTAGGGTGACTTTGACCATGATACTCCTATCACAGCCTTGTAAGTAACAAGGAGGACTGCTGAGAGCCACTGGTGCCTGCCTAATCACTGCTCTTCTTGATGTTCTTGGACAGACTTGTCAGTTGCCTATCCTCGGGTTGAAGTGGTGGGAGCTGGAGCCCACAATTTGAATCCTGGTCCTGCCATGTCCAAATGGTAGGAGATCCTAAGAAACTTGTTCCTATCCATATGACTAACAATGGAATGTGATGTAAGTCATGATTGAGTGAACAGTTCTTGAAAGATTCCAGGATAAAATTATACACAATTACATTACACGACACTGATCAATTTTAGTTAATATTTTATTAAACATTTAAACAATCACATTCATTAAATGGAGGCATAATGAAGTACCTAAGAATTGGGCCTCACATACTATAAAGATGACATTTTTTCTACCAGGACTGGGATTGGAACTAATAGTCTGGTAACTCTGTTGCACTGTGTGGGAAGGGGAAGCTTGCCTCCTTGAAATCAAGAAATTCATGTATGTTCCTTAGGCCTGAAATCGATCCCCAGCACTAGAAAACACCCTATTCATGTACAATTTACATATATGTTTTATATTTATATACATATGTTGACTCCATAGTGTGTTCAGTGTAGTTATTTTATTTTTGTTGTATTCATGTATGGACCATTTATTTTATTGACTATTATAGCACATAGAACATTGATTACATAGGCTATAGGTCTACATATGTATTCTACTTCATACCTGACACCCATAAGATTCACAGTAAAGGAAAACATGTGTCACCATCAGCTTCTTACTCCACAATTCATTGTTTGGCAGCACTGGCAGCTGAACTCATGGCCTACAAGGCCAAATTCATGAATGGTTGAGTGTAAACATGCCATCCTCGGGCAAATTGAGCTAACAGGTTGTTCCCAGGACCTGAGAATGAGCCCCAGGAGCGAACGAAATAAGAACAGATTGACATGCAGATGACAATATGCCAATAAATATATATCTTTATTGAGTGCCACAGATGTCTATACATTATTCAGTTATATAGACTACATTCCTACCAGTTCCTGGGTATTTCTTATGCGTCCATGTAATTAATGTTATTGTTTTCATCCTGAAAATATTAATGAATGCACTCAGTGTCCTGAAATTACTGTGTTCCTGTAAGTAATAATATTCTTTTAATGATTCATAAATATTAAATAAAATCAACCAGCCTTCTGAAATGCTGCTGTTTAATTTTATAGGATCATCATTCACAAACAACTCATTCAACTGTGACGTTGACAAAATTCCAGTGTTATTCCTTTGGATGGGAAGCAGTTTATTAGTACCTCTGGCCATTGGTTGGTGTCAGGACGGGGATTCGAAATGAGGGCCTATGTTGCCATGTGGGCCTATGGCTTCCCTGAGAGTCTGCCAGCCTTCAGCAATGCAAGGTGAAGTACCCTTTGCAACAGTGTCATTCAGACCCAGAAGGGTCACTGTGCAAAGGAATAGAACATAAAAAGCCACATTTTTTTCTGTACATTGTTTTCCCTGCAACACTTGGGGTCTAGGATCACAGAAGCACCTGTGTGTCAAGTGGCTGCACCCGATCCTAGCGTGATCGAAGCTGAGGCAGACTTGCCAAGACCTGAGTTCAAGCCCCACACTGAGAAAAAAAATTAGCTCCCTGGCTTGCAATTCACAGTTTATTCATACAGGCTTTGGATTTCAACTCAGTATCTGGGTAAATCTGCAGCAATGTGGATAAAGGGGAAGATCACCTTAGATGAAGATAATAAATCAGGCCTGTTCACTAGTCCTGAATTCAAGACCTAGCCCTGGAAAACATATTATTTATATATATTTTAAACATAGGATTTATACTTACCTATAGATGTTCAGTCCATACATGTTTGGTGTGGTTGTTCCTTGTATCTTTTGTTTTATTCATTTATTTACCATTGATTTTACTATGATGAAACCCATTCTGTTTATTACATTGATGACAACCTATCACAGAATATCTAGATTTGTAGAAATGTTCTCCATCATGCCTGACCCACAGGATTCTCAGAGAAAAGGAAAAAAAGTTTCAAACTCTCCTTCTTACTCCATGATCCACTTGGTAGTGCTGGGATCTGACCTCAGGGCAGAGCAAAACCAACTACCCAATCAGTCAAGGTGATCATATGAGCCTGTGAGCAACTAAGGAGTGTGGCCATTCCCAGAATCCGACATTGATGCCCAGGGTGGTCCACTATAGTCATAAATTCATAATTTAAACATAGGATCTATATTGACATACATGTGTGGACAGCATCTTGTGTTCAGTGCAATTATTCTCCTTATTTTGCCTCTAATTCATGGAGGTAGTGTGTATTTTAATAAGTATAGTGACAGGTATAACTGTGCTGACATGGATGACAGGGTTGTCTATGCATTCTCCATCATTTTTGAGACCCAGGACATTCACAGGAGAAGATAAAAGGCACAACAACTGGCTTCTGACATCAGGATGAATATTTGGTCAGTGCTGGGATTTGAGCTCAGGTCTGAGTAACTCTGTTGCACTGTGGGGGAAGGGGAAGCTCACCATCTTTGAAGACTAGAATGTCAGGCCTGGTGTAGGGCCTGATTTGAAGCCCCAGAACTGGACAAAATAACAAGCCAACCTTTTTTAAACATAGGATTTCTCTTTACCTACAGATGTGGTATGCATCTTGCATTCAGTGTAGTTATTCGTTCTATTTTTGTCTTATCCATGGATGTGTTGTGTATTTTATTGCATATGGTGACAGAAATAACTGTGCTGACATGGATGACAACCTATTCCCATGGCTAAGAGTTGCCTATATAGCATTCTCCATCCTCAATGAGACCCAGGACATTCACAGGACAGGAAAACATGTGCCACCATAGGCTTCTCACATCAGAATGAAACTTCTGGTAGTGCAGGAATTTAAACTCAAAGCCTAGCATGCCCAATTGGTGAATGGGTCATGGTGAGCACACCAGGCTGTGAGCCACTAAGGAACTAGGCCATTCCTGGGACCTGAGATGGAGTCCTGGTGGGGGCCAATATAGTCATAAATTCATAATTAAACAAAGGATCTATGTTTCCAAACATGGGTAGGCAACATCTATCGTTTGGTGTAGTCATTATCTTTATTTTGTGTCTTATTCATTGATGTATTGTGTATTTTCTTGAGTATAGGTTGACAGATATAACCGTGGTGAACTGGATGACAACCTATTCCCATGAGAATAGAGTTGCCTATACCTTCTCTATCCTAGCTGAGACCCAGAATTTGCACAACACATGAAAACAGGTGCAACGACTGGCTTCTCACATCAGGGTGAATTTTTGGCAGTGCTGAGATTCGAACTTGAGGCCTAGGAAGCCCAACTGCCCAATGGGTCCACGTGATCACACCAGACTGTGAGCCAGGAAGGAGCTGGGCTGTTCCCAGGAACTGAGATTGAGCCCCAGGGAGGCCAAAATAGTCCTCAATGCATCATTGAAACATGGGATGTATATTCACATCCGTCTGTGCACTGCATTGTATATTAAGTGTAGTTATTGTCTTTATTTTGTATGCCATTCATGGATGTATTGTGTATTTTCTTGAATATATGATGACAAGTATAACTCGGCTGACATGTATAACAACTTATTCCCATGACCACAGGGTGGCCCATGCATTCTCCATCCTAGCTGACACCCAGGAGTTGCACAGGAAAGGAAAACAGGGGCAATGATTTGCTTCTGACATCAAGATGAATCTTTTGGCAGGGCTGGGATCTGAACTCGGGGCCTAGCAGGCCTAATTGGTGAACGGGTCCACATGAGCACACCAGCCTGTGAGCCATGAAGAAACTAGGTGTTCCCAGTACAAAGAAATAATCTTATAAATATGTTCGAAATAATTGCAAGAACGAAAGAAAAAAAAAACTTTTCAATACCTATCTTGGGGTTCATTTCACCTATTATATTGATCTGGTTTAATCAATTCTCTGCCTTCACTACCAGATTATTTGAAGAATACATAAGATAATTGCACTGAGAAGTGATTTAGAGAATAAATTCATATTGTTTACTTTTAATTTTTTGAGGTAAGTTCTTGGATTCAAATTCAGAGCCTTGCATTTGCCAAGCAGGCATCTGACCACTTGAACCGTGCCTCATTCAGCAATTTTTGCTTTGATTGTTTTTGAGATTGAATCTTGAATTTGTTTATTCCTAGGCTACCTGGATAGTGAACTTCCTAGTTTTATGTTCAACATAGGTAGGATGACAGCCACACATTGGCACACCCAGCTTTTATTGATTGAGCTGGACGTTTCTTGTATGTTTTCCAGCTTGATCTTGAACTGTAACTATCAACATTTCCATTTTCAGAGTAGCTAGGTTTATAGGTATGAACCACCTCATTTTACTTCTCTTCTATGTGTTTACAAAAATTCTGAAAGTATGAGAAAATGCTCTAGACTTACTAACCATATCCAGATTCTAGGTGGTACACTAACAATTATTCGGTAAAAAATTTTTTTAACATTATTCTGACAAACTTTTCAATTTTTTTTGCGAAATAGCGTACAGAGGCGGTTCCGGGAAGATGGCGGAGGAGAAGCTGGAATCTGAATAAGCTCTTGCATAGAAAACAGTTTCAGAGTTCCAGTGAACAGTCCCAAGCCAGAGAATCACACCAAGTGTGCCATCACAGGACAGAGAGTTAGTCAAGAGAGGGGAAGCCAAGCAGACACATCTGATCGCCTGCCAGCAGCAGCTGCTGCGGCGGCAGGGTCGCGGCAGCGAACACCGCCGCCGTGGGGGCACACCTGAGACACAGTCCAGGACGAAGGAGCCAGACGCAGCGGACGAGCAGATTCTACTCAACACCAGCAAGGACAACTTCATCCTGCACTTTGCAGACCAGAGACGACCCAGGATCCAAGATTCGGCGTGAGTAGAAGCCCGGCTTCCTCACTCCTTCTCTGGGAGCAGAGGAGGGAAGGCGACCCCTCCCCCCCCAGCACCGGTGATCTCCATCTTGGATACCGACAAAGCTTGGAGGAGCGGCTAGCTCCAGCTCAGGCCTTGGAATAAAATGAGTCATTTAGCAGGTCAAAAGAACTTAACGGCGAAGTGACCTCACAGACTCAGTTCCATCCAGGGAAAAGTCACCCAGCTCAGGCGCCAACCATTGGAGTGGCTCTCCTCACCGGGTAACCAGAGACAGAGGCTGCCCCTCCCTCTAGCAGCCACCACAATCAATTGAAAAACAGAAACCCTGAGAATGGCTCCAGGCTGGGTGCTGTGAGTTTTTTTCACAAAATAGCCCCAGGGAAAAGCTACTGTTTGTAGAAAGGCCTCAACTCTACCCAGAACCTAGTCTCATCACTGCATCCCCCTCTTTTGTGATTCTCAAAGCAGATCACCCTCCCAGTAAACTAACCTGGGAGGGGGATCTCAAAATCTTGGGTAAAGCAGAGCATTTTTCTGCCTGTTCCAACAAACTGATTTAAGAAACCAATCAAGCCACAGGACCTCAAGCTGACCAGAGACTTCAACAAGAGGCTGGTTACAGACAAAAGGGAGATACAGGACTCTTCCCACCCCTCCCCCCAAAAAAAAAAAATCAAAGAACTTTTTTTTTTTTTCTTCTTCTTCTTTTCTTTTTTCTTTTTTTTGTTTTGTTTTTTTTTTCGTCTTTTGTTACCTTATTTATATAAAAAAAATTTTTTTGCTTTTCTAAAACTTTTATTAATCTTTAATTTTTGCCTCTTCTGAAAAAATAATTGTTTTCCATTAACTTTTTTTTTTCTTTCTCCTCTTATAATTTTTATTTCAGGAATACGTGAATGTGTGTTTTCCTTTCTTTTCTTGTCTTCTTTCTCTTTTTCTTTCATTCTTAATTATCTTTTTGTTTTTTGTCTAGCTCTACTGAATTTCTGATCTTTTCTTCTCACTTTCCTGTCCTTTCCATCTTTTCCTCTTTGTTCTTCTTTATATGACTTAACTCTTGTCCTGCACATCCTCAGATAAACCCGTAGTTAACTAGTAGACCCTATCCCCCATTGTGTACACACTTAATCCACAAACTTATTACTCAATTCAAAATCTCTGAGACTTAAATTCATTAATAGCAGTACTACCTCTTTATACCTATATAATATTTTAAGCATTTTTTTAAAGTTTTTCTCATCTCCTCTATGTCCCTCCCTTTCTCTCAACATATTCATATTCCTCTATAAATAGATGGTCTTTTAATCTCTAAAATAACATTAATTTTTACGTTTCTTTTTTTTTCTGGTCTCTTTTCATTCCCCTTTCCCTTTCTTCTTTTTCTCTCTCTCTCTACTTGCATCCTACCCAACCTATTTCCTGCATTGTGATTAGGACATAGTTAACTCTCCCTGTGCCTCCCCACACCAATCTATTCCTATTTTTTACCCACATCTCTCCCTAACCCTAATAATTTCTGGTTTTCCAAATTCTTCTCTGCGGTTCGAAGCCCTTTAACATATAGTTCTTTGATGTTGAATAGATGTATCTGTTGAACTAGATTGTATCTGTAGACTATTGACTGTACAAATGCAAACTTTGGTTGATGGTTGCCTTAAGACAGTGTTCTAGCACAAAACTGGTGCTATCTTCATCTCAAATGGGCAGAGTAAGTCGGAAAAACACAAGAAAAATGGCAAATTCGGATATCTCAATTCCCAATCTTGATAATCAGGGGTTAAAAGAGATAATGAATAATCCAGAGGAGAGTTCCCAAACAGCTCTACAAACACTGGTGTCAAACATGATAAATGAAAAGTTTGACAACGTACAAAGGATTCTGTATGAGCGTGATAGGGAGAGAGAGGAGGCATCTCAGAAGTTTATACAGGAATATCATAAGCGTGAGGAAGCTACTCAAAAACTGATACAGGATTTGCGTGAACAACTTGAGAATACTCAAAGAGAAAGGGAGGAATGGCGTGAGCAGGCTGAGAACACTCAAAGAGATCTGCAGGAATCCCACGAACGGGAGGAAGCTAATCAAAGAGTAATACAGGAATTGAGAGACCAGGTAGAGAACACAAAAAGATCACTAAAGGCATTCATGGAATCCATTAACAAAGAGCTGAAGGAAGTCAGGGAGACCACAAATGGAATGCTGAATGGAACCCAACAGAAGGAATGGGAGCCCAAAGAAAACATAACCAATCAACTAAGCGATTTGAGGACAAACACTGAACACCAAATTAAGGAAGTAAAGAAATTCATACAAGACCTAAAACAGAGCTTCAACAAAGAACTTGAAGCCATCAAAGCTGACCAACTAGAAGGAAAAGAGATAAAAAACAAAGTAGAGAGTCTTGACAGCAGATTAGACCATGCAGAAGATCGAATCTAAGGGATTGAAGACAGCCTAGATATTATAGAGAAAGAACATACAACCATCCAAGACAAGTCCAAGAAATATGATAGATCTATCCAACACCTGGAAGACACCATCAGAAGGCCTAATCTAAGGATAATGGGTGTAGAGGAGCACCTAGAAACAGAAGTTAATGGTCTAGGAAATTTGTTTAACAGGATCCTAGCAGAGAACTTCCCAAACATGCAAAAAGATAGGCATGTCCAGATACAAGAAGCCTTTAGAACCCCAAATAGACCAGACCAGAATAGGACATCCCACCGCCACATTTTAATCCACACAGGATCAACTCAGACCAAGGAAAAGATCCTTAAAGCTGTCAAGGAGAAAAGGGTAATCACCTATAAAGGGAAACCAATTAGAATCACCTCAGATTTCTCAGCAGAGGCACTCAAAGCAAGAAGACCATGGAATGATGTATGCCATGCCCTAAAAACAAACAACTATCAACCAAGAATACTGTACCCAGCTAAACTCTCCTTCATAACTGAAGGCCAAATAAAAACCTTCCATAGCAAAGAAAAATTGAAACAATACATCTCCACCAAACCAGCCCTACAAAAGATTCTTAAAGATGTCCTACACATAGAAAACCAACAAGACCGCAATAAAGGCCAAGAAACTGCACCCAAACTGAGAATCCAAGAACCATAGGAAGAACCCAGTTTTCGCAGCCCCCAAGAAGGTAGATAACATGGCAGGAACTCCCAAATACCTCTCAGTCCTATCTCTTAACGTTAACGGAGTGAACTCTCCAATTAAGCGACATAGACTGTCTAGTTGGATTAAAAAACAAGACCCTTCTATCTGCTGCCTGCAGGAGTCACATCTTGCCCGTAAAAACAAACACATTTTCAATGTTAAAGGCTGGAACAAAATCTACCAAGCAAACGGACCGCATAAACAGGCGGGAGTTGCAATCCTAATATCAGATAAAATAGACTTCAAATTAAAATTCGTGAAAAGAGATAAAGAAGGTCGCTACATACTAATTAAAGGATCTCTCCTTCAGGAGGATATTACAATTCTAAATATCTATTCACCAAACAATGGAGCACCCAAATTTATCAAAGAAACACTACTTTCCCTCAAATCCCATATAGATCCAAAGACATTAATTGTTGGGGATTTTAACACACCACTCTCCCTAGATAGATCAACTCGGCAAAAACTCAACAGAGAAACCGCAGATCTAAACAGCTGCATAGATCAACTAGACTTAACAGACATTTACCGAACATTTCACCCAGCAGCATTAGAATACACGTTTTTCTCAGCAGCACATGGAACGTTTTCTAAAATAGACCACATTTTAGACCACAAAGCAAACTTGTCTAAATTCAGAAACATTGAAGTTATACCTTGCATTCTCTCTGACCACAAGGGAATAAAATTAGAACTCAACACCAAAAGCCACCAAAGAAAGTCCGGTATCACATGGAGGCTGAACAACACACTGCTGAATCATGAGTGGGTCATGGAAGAGATTAGAAAGGAAATTCAAATGTTCATGCTATTCAACAAAAATGAACACACAAATTACCAGCTCCTCTGGGACACAGCAAAGGCAGTACTCAGAGGCAAGTTTATAGCTCTGAGCTCCTACATCAACAAATTGGAGAGATCTGAAACTAACAATTTAATGACACATCTAAACCTCCTTGAAAAAGAGCAGCAAGATAAACCCCAATACAGTAGACGGAAAGAAATAATCAAAATTAAATCAGAATTAAATGAATTAGAATCCAAAAAAACTATAGAAAGAATCAACAAAACAAAGAGTTGGTTCTTCGAAAAACTTAACAAAATTGACAGACCCTTAGCATATCTTATCAGAAAAAGAAGAGAACACACCCAAATTATTAAACTCAGAGATGAGAATGGAAACATCACCACGGAAACAACCAAGATTCAGAACATTATAAGGGAATACTTCTCAAAAATTTATGCTAATAAGTTTGAGAACTTGACAGAAATGGACCTCTTCCTAGCAAATATTGACATGCCAAAACTAAACCAAGATGAGTTAAACTATCTTAAAAGGCCCAAATGAAGCATTGAAATAGAAACAGCAATAAGAGACCTCCCAGCTAAGAAAAGTCCAGGACCAGATGGTTTTACAGCGGAATTTTACAAGGCCTTCAAAGCAGAGCTCACACCAATACTCCTCCAACTCTTCAATGAAATTGGAAGAGTAAGCTCACTACCGAACACATTCTATGAAGCCATCATAACCCTCATCCCAAAACCAGGCAGGGACTCATCAAAGAAAGAAAACTATAGACCCATTTCTTTGATGAACATTGATGCAAAACTTCTCAACAAAGTTTTGGCCAATTGTCTTCAACAATTCATCCAAAAAATCATACACCACGATCAAACAGGATTCATTTCAGGGATGCAAAGCTGGTTCAATATACGCAAATCAATTAATATTATTCATCACATCAACAGGAGCAAGAACAAGAACCACATGGTTATCTCAATAGATGCAGAAAAAGCATTCGACAAGATCCAACACCCCTTTATGATGAATGTTTTGGAAAAATTAGGAATCCATGGAACATTCCTCAATACAATAAAGGCTGTATATGACAAACCTACAGCCAGCATTATACTCAATGGTGAAAAACTAAAGCCATTTGCTCTTAACTCAGGAACAAGAAAAGGTTGCCCACTCTCTCCACTTCTTTTCAATCTAGTATTAGAATGCCTAGCTACAGTAATAAGACAAGATGCAGACATAAAGGGGATCCAAATAGGGAAAGAAGAAATAAAACTCTCCCTCTTTGCAGATGACATGATCTTGTATTTAAAGAATCCCATAGACTCCACTCCCAAATTACTCAAGCTGATTCAAAACTTTGGCAAAGTAGCAGGTTATAAAATTAACCCCCAAAAATCAATGGCTTTTCTGTATGCCAACAATGAGAAAAGTGTGGCTGAAATTAGGAAAGCAACTCCATTTGTAATAGCCCCACAAAAAATAAAATACCTAGGAATAAACTAAAGAAGTGAAGGACCTCTATGATGAAAACTTTAAAATCTTGAAAAAGGAAATCAACACAGAACTTAAAAAATGGCAAACCTCCCATGCTCCTGGATTGGAAAGATTAACATCGTGAAAATGGCAATACTTCCCAAGGCTATCTACAAATTCAACGCAATACCTATCAAAATTCCACCCTCATTCTTCAAGGAAATAGAAGAGGCAATCCAAAAATTCATATGGAACAATAAAAGACCCCGATTAGCAAAAACGCTCCTCAACGGAAAGAACACTGCTGGAGGAATATCAATACCAAATTTCAAACTCTATTATAAAGCCATAGTAATCAAAACAGCTTGGTATTGGCAGAAGAACAGACCTCAGGACCAATGGAATAGAATTGAAAACCCAGAAATGAACCTACAGACCTATAGCCATCTAATCTTTGATAAGGGAGCTAAAACAATAGAATGGAAGACAGACAGCCTCTTCAGTAAATGGTGCTGGCAAAACTGGTTAACTAGATGTAGAAAACTAAAGCTAGATGGTTATATATCACCCTGCACCAGAATCAACTCCAAATGGATCAAAGACCTTGAAATCAAAGCAGACACTCTGAAAACATTACAGGATGGAGTAGGAGAAACCCTGGGTCTCCTTGGCTCAGGCCGAAATTTTCTGAATAGAGACCCGGAAACACAACAAATCAAAGAAAGTTTGGACAAATGGGATTGTATAAGGTTGCAGAGCTTCTGCAGGGCAAATGACACAGCTAGCAAGATCAATAGAAAGCCCACGGATTGGGAGAAGATCTTTACTAGCCATACAACGGACAAGGGTCTCATATCTAAAATATACTTGGAACTCAAAAAATTAAACCACCCAACAACAAATCCTCAAAGAAGCAACTGCCCAATAAGTAAGTGGGCGAAAGACTTAAAGAGAAGCTTCTCTGAAGAAGAAAGAAGGATGGCCAATAGACACATGAAGAAATGTTCAACATCCCTAGCCATAAAAGAAATGCAAATCAAAACAACATTGAGATATCACCTCACTCCAGTTAGAACAGCAAAAATCAAGAACTCTAACAACAACAGATGCTGGAGGGGATGTGGACAGAAAGGAACCTTACTTCATTGTTGGTGGAAATGTAAACTTGTTCAACCACTTTGGAAAGCAGTATGGAGGTTCCTCAAAAGACTTCACATAGAACTCCCCTATGACCCAGGAATCCCACCTTTGGGCATTTACCCTAATGTTTACAAAAAAGACCACACTAAAGCTACCAGCACAACTATGTTTATTGCAGCATTATTTACCATAGCTAAGATATGGAACCAACCCAGATGCCCCTCAGTAGATGAATGTATCAAGAAAATGTGGTATATATACACAATGGAATTATATGCCTCCATCAGAAAGAATGACATTGCCCCATTTGTTAGACAATGGAAAGGCTTGGAAAAAATTATAAGTGAAGTAAGCCAGGCCCAAAGAAACATAGGTCCCATGGTTTCCCTTATTTGCAATATCTAGTATAGGTATGAGTCAAGCGGAAAAAGTCAGAGAATGTGATGTTAGGAAAACGAACCCTCAAATATGTATTTTAATGTTTTTGTTTCTTTCATGCATGTGTTTCTAACGCATTTATAAGATTATTTCTTGGTTGCTTTGTATGTCCCTCCCCCACAGTGTAACCCCTGCTTTCAGTATATTTGATGTCAGTATAACATGTGGAGGAGATGGGGACAAACAAGTCGTTTAAGGATTCAGGTGGACCTGTTGCAACAATGAGAAGTACAAAATGTCATGTCAAAACCAGCTTTACAATGTCGGAGGGGGGGAGGGGGGTATGATTGGGTGGGCGGGAGGGGGGAGGCTGGGAAGGGAGGTGAAGGGTAAACAAAGGAGGAGGCTGCAATGCTTGGTAAGAAATGTATGCATTATCCTGCCCATGTAATTGTAACCCCTCTGTACAGTATGTTCTCAAATAAAATAAAATAAAATTAAAAAAAAATAAATTAAAAAAAATAGCGTACAGAGGGGTTACAATTACATGGGTAAGGTAATGAGTACATTTCTTATCAAGCGTTGTTGCCTCCTCCTGTTTCTACTTCTCATCCCTTCCCATCTCCCTTCTCCACCCCTCCCAACACCCTGCCCCTGGCAAAAGTTGTAAAGTTAGTAATTGGACATGATGAGTTGTATATCTCATTGTTGCAATGGGTCCAACGTATCCCCATTTAAAGGTTGGTTTTTGACCATTTCCTCCACAAATTTTACCAATATCAAATAAAATGGAAGCAGGGGTTATACCATGGGGGAGGGACATACAAAGCAACAAAGAAATAATCTTATAAATATGTTAGAAACAATTGCAAGAAAGAAAAAATACATTTCAGTACTTATCTTGGGATTCATTTCACCTAACATGAACTTATCTTAACTTTTCTGCTTGTTTCAAAAATATACTAGTTATTGCAAATAAGGGAAACCATGGGACCTATATTTTTGGACCTGGCTTACTTCACTTAATTTTTTCCAAGTCTTTCGATTTTCTAACAAATGGGGCAAGGTCATTCTTTCTCATAGAGGCATAGAATTGCATTGTGTATATCTACCACATTATCTAGATCCATTCATCTAATGAGGGGCATCTGGATTGGTTCCATAACTTAGCTATGGTAAATAATGTTGCAATAAACATAGTTGTGCTGGTAGCTTTAGTATGGTCTTGTTTGTGATCATTTGGGTAAATGCCCAAAAGTGAGATTGCAGGGAAATAGGAGAGCTCTATATGGAGTCTTTTGAGGAACCTCCATACTACTTTCCAAAGTGGTTGAACAAGTTTACTCTCCCACCAATAATGCAGTAAGATTCCCTTCTGTCCCCATCTCCTCCAGTATCTGTTGTTATTAGAGTTCTTGATTCCAGCTATTCTAACTGGGCTGGGGTGGTATCTCAATGTTGGGTTGATTTGCATTTCTTTTATAGCTAGAGAGGTTGAGCATTTCTTCATATGTCCATCGCCCATCCTTCTTTCATCTTCAGAGAAGTTTCCCTTTAAGTCTTTAGCCCACTTATTTATTGGGCAGTTGTTTCTCTGAGAATTTGTTGTTGGGGTATTTAATTTTTTGAGTTGCAGGTATATGAGACCCTTGTCCGTTGTATGGCTAGTGAAGAACTTCTCCCAATCCGTGGGATTTCTATCAATATTGCTAGCTATGTCCTTTGCCTTGCAGAAAGTATGCAATTTCATGCAATCCCATTTGTCCAAACTTTCTTTGATTTGTTGTGTTTCTGTGTCTCTATTAAGAAAATTTCAGCCTGTGCCAAGGAGATCTAGGGTTTCTCCTATTGCATCCTGTAATGTATTCAGAGTGTCTGCTTTGACTCTGAGGTCTTTGATCCATTTGGAGTTGATTCTTGTGCAGGTGATATATAAGGATCTAGCTTTAGTTTTCTACAAGTGATTAACCAATTTTGCCAGCACCTTTTACTGAAGAGGCTGTCTTTCTTCCATTCTAATTATTTAACTTCCTTATCGAAGATTAGATGGCTATATATCTGTAGGTTCAATTCTATTCCATTGGTCCTGAGGTCTCTTCTTGTGCCATTACCACGTTGTTTTGATTAATATGGTGTTGTATTAGAGTTTGAAATTTGGTATTGATATTCCTCCAGCACTTTTCTTTCTTTTAATGATCTTTTATGCTATCCAGGGTCTTTTATTGTTCCATATGAATTTTTGGATTGTCTCTTCTATTCCTTGAAGAATGAATTTGGGATATTGATAGGTATTGCATTGAATTTGTAGATAGCCTTGGGAAGTATTGCCATTTTCATGATGTTGATCCTTCCAATCCAGGAGCATGGGAGTTTTTGCCAGTGTCTAAGTTCTGTTTTGATTTCCTTTTTCTGGTTTTTCAAGTGTTCATCATAGAGGTCCTTCACTTCTTTGGTTAAGTTAATTCCTAGGTATTTTATTTTTTGTGGAGCTATTATGAATGGAGTTGCTTTCCTGATTTCAGCCACACTTTTCTCATTCTTGGCATACAGAAAAGTCATTGATTTTGGAGGGTTAAATTTATACCCTGCCACTTTGCCCAAGTTCTGAATAAGGTTGAATAATTTGGGTGTGGAGTCAGTGGGATTCTTTAAATACATAATCATGCCATCTACAAAGAGGGAAACTTTTACATCATCTTTCCCTATTTGGATCCATTTTATGTTTTCATCTTGTCTTATTGCTATATCTTGGCATTCTAATACTAGATTGAAAAGGAGTGGCGAGAATGAACATCCTTGTCTTGTTTCTGATTTAAGAGGAAATGGCTTTAATTTTTCACCATTAAGTATAATGCTGGCTGTAGGTTTGTCATATACAGCCTTTATGGTATTGAGGAATGTTCCCTGGATTCCTAGTTTTTCCATAGTCTTCATTATCAATGGGTGTTGAATCTTGTCAAATGCCTTTCCTGCATCTATTGAGATAAACATGTGGTTTTTATCCTTGTTCTTGTTGATGTGATGAATAATATTAATTGATTTGCGTATATTAACCCAGCTTTGCATCCCTGAAATGAATCCTGTTTGATCGTGGTGTATAATTTTTTGGATCAATTGTTGAAATTGATTGGCCAAAATTTTTTTGAGAAGTTTTGCATCAATGTTCATCAAACAAATTGGTCTATAGTTCTGTTTTTTGATGAGTCCCTGCCTGGTTTTGGGATGAGGGTTATTATGTCTTCATAGAATGAGTTCGGTAGTGCACTTTGTCTTTCAATTTCATTGAAGGGCCATGGTGTGAGCTCTGCTTTGAAGGCCTTATAGAATTCTGCTGCACATCTTTCTGGTCCTGGGCTTTTCTTAGATGGGACTTCTCTTATTGCTGTTTCTATCTCAATGTTTGCTATGGGCTGGTTAAATGTTTTAACTCATCTTGATTTAGTTTCAGCATGTCAATATTTCCTATGAAAAGGTCCATTTCTGCCAAGTTCTCAAACTTATTAGCATAGTTTTGAGAAGTATTCCCTTTTAAAGTTCTGAATCTTGGTTGTTTCTCTGGTGATTTTTCCGTTCTCATCTCTGAGTTTATTTATTTGGGTGAGTTTTCTTCTTTTTCTGATAAGATTTGCTAAGGGTCTGTCAATTTTGTTAATTTTTTCGAAGAACTAACTGTTTTGTTGATTATTTCTATGGTTTTATTGGATCCTAATTCGTTTAATTCTGATTTAATTTTAATTATTTCTTTCCATCTCCTAGATTAGGGTTTATCTTGCTGCTCTTTTTCAAGGAGGTTCATATGTCTCATTAAATTGTTGGTTTTAGATCTCTCCAATTAGTTAATGTAGGAACTCAAAGCTATAAACTCTCCTCTGAGTACTGCCTTTGCTCTCTCACAGAAGGGCAGGTGATTTGTGTGCTCATTTTTGTTGAATATCATGAACATTTGAATTTCCTTTCTAATCTCTTCCCTGACCCACTGGTGATTCAACAGTATGTTGTTAAGCCTCCATGTGTTACAGGACTTTCTTTGATGGTTTTTGGTGTTGAGTTCTAATTTTATTCCCTTGTGGTGTGAGCGAATACGAGGTATAACTTCAATGTTTCTGAATTTGAACAAGATTGCTTTGTGATCTAGAATGTGGTCTATTTTGGAAAATGTTCTATGTGCTGCAGAGAAAACTTTTATTCTGTTGCTGCTGGGTGAATTATTCAATAGATGTCTGTTAAATCTACTTGATATATGCAGTTGTTTAGATCAGTGATTTTACACTTGAGCTGAAGAGCTGAGGGACAATGCCCAGTCCCAGAGTTCAGGCCCCACAACCGACCAAAAAAATCCCTGTGCCACATCTGCCTTGCTTGCTTTGACTCCTCTCATGTTGGCATACTAGGAGGCCAGCATAAGATGAAGCTCCAGAAAACTTTTGGCTAGAAAAAGAAACCACTTCATGGGAAGTGAGGGGTGTTTTAGAAGGGATTGGGAGCTGAACACAGGCAGGAGGGCTCATGGCTTCAGCCTCAGCTGTCTTCTGAATCATTGTCCAGTTATCAGCTGTAAGTTTTCGCTCCAAAATTAATATGGAAAAGTCTGCAATTCTTATTGACTCATCCACATACACAGACCTAATTAGGCATCCAGAATGACTTAAAATGTGGATTTCCTAAGTCAGAGAAATCTGTACCAGAGTAAATGGGCAGAAAGAACTTCATTTAATCAGGTTCAATTCATTTTTACTTGCTTATAATTTAACCGAGAGAACAATATCAAACTAACCAAGCTTTCACAAAATCAAAATATCCAAGCCACTACATTTTACAGGAAATAAATATTCACAGCACAAATCAGAATTTCTGAAGATGTGGTGCTCTCAGAAAATAAGGAATTAGGGTTCAGGACACGTCAGAGACATTTGACAACAGCATCAAAATTAAATTCATTACCACTGGTGTCAAAAGTTGCTTATTCTCAGCATGTAAGCACATATTTTTTTCTGGTCCTTAATAAAAAAGACGGTAGAATTTGATTTCCCTTCTCAATTTCAATCTTCAAATTCACATTTTCTTCTAAGGAAGTCATTTATCTCATACACCTGACAATATAGAATATGTCTTCAAACCAGGGTCTTCTGGGCATCTGAGAGCAAAATATGAAGAGTGAAACAGGCTACAGGAAGCTTGATTGTTCAGGAATAAATCATGTTTGCACTTCTTCTTTTTCTCTTTAATTGTGAAAATACCGTACAGAGAGGTTACAATTACCTGAGCAAGGTAATGAGTACATTTCTTATCCAGCATTTTTGCCATGGAAAGACTTGATCGCACAGCTAAGCTAGTTTGGGAAGATGGTTAGTTGGGAGGGGAGAAATGTCATAGAGTTTCAGAAAAAGGCCAAAGAATTGTGCATGGCTTTTCTTCTCAGAAAAGAACGTTTAAATAAGTTAGGTTTTTCTCTTCAAAAAATAATTATACAGTAGTCCCCTTCACTGTAATTTCCCCTTCTGTAGTTAGTTATCTGTGTTCAACTGTGCTCTGAAAAGATTGAATGGAAAAACATCTCATATTTTGAAAGAGATCACATTCACATAATACCTTTTTTATGTTTTTTGGGTTCTTTTGGAGGTAAATTTTCACTGTATATCTCTTTGATTATTTTCCTGCCTAGGCTTCTGTTTCCTGGAATTACAGGTATGCACTTCCATATCCATTTCACATTACTTTTTTTTAAACAGTATATTGTTACAATTTTTCTATTTTTATTAGTTACTGTTTTTATTGTCTTACTGTACCTAATTTATAACTGAAGCTTTATTGTAGCTATATTTGTCTGGGTAAAAGCATAAAATGGTCATCTTGGTATTTATAGTGTTGCTTCCTGAACTGATTGAGTATACTAAAATCAGCATAGGCTCCAGTCCCATATAGAAAATAACATAATATGTCATACAAAGTAAGTTACACTTTAAATCACGTCAAGGTTATATCTATTACCAACATACATGTAACAGTATATAAATAGTTGCTATATTGAATGTTGGGGAACAATTTTTTTTTCCTGAATATTTTAAATTTCTTGTTGATTGAACACCTAGATGTGGAAATTCTGGATACTGAGGGTTAACTCTATAAAGTACCTCATTGATTTCAGGTGTCCACTTGAAATGTATATCCAGAGGCTAAATAGGAACTACTGTAAAGATCAAAATGAAACTTGAACCTCTTCTTTGCCATAATTATTCATTAAATAAAATGTGGATAAATTTGATTCTGTACCTCTTCCTCCTCCTCCTTTTCTTCCTCTTCCTCTTCCTTGCTCCTCTTCTTCTTCTTCTCCTTCTTTTCTCCTTCTTTTCTTCTTCTTCTTCTTCTTCTTCTTCTTCTTCTTCTTCTTCTTCTTCTTCTTCTTCTTCTTCTTCTTCTTCTTCTTCTTCTTCTTCTTCTTCTTCTTCTTCTTCTTCTTCTTCTTCTTCTTCCTCTTCTTCTTCCTCTTCTTCTTCCTCTTCTTCTTCCTCTTCTTCTTCCTCTTCTTCTTCCTCTTCTTCTTCCTCTTCTTCTTCCTCTTCTTCTTCCTCTTCTTCTTCTTCTTCTTCTTCTTCTTCTTCTTCTTCTTCTTCTTCTTCTTCTTCTTCTTCGTCTTTTTCTTCTTCTTGTCCTCCTCCTCCTCGTCGTCCTCCTCCTCCTCCTCTTCCTCTTCCTCCTCCACTTCCTCCTCCTCCTCCTCCCTCTCTTCTTCCTCCTCCTCCTCATCCTCCTCCTCCTCGTCCTTGTCTTCCTCGTCCTCCTCCTCCTTCATATTCTTTTTCTTCTTGTTCTTCTTCTTGTTCTTGTTCTTCTTCTTGTTCTTGTTCTTCTTCTTGTTCCTTCTTCTTCTTCTTGTTCTTCTTCTTCTTGTTCTTGTTCTTCTTGTTCTTGTTCTTGTTCTTCTTGTTCTTGTTCTTGTTCTTGTTCTTGTTCTTGTTTTTGTTCTTGTTCTTGTTCTTGTTCTTGTTCTTGTTCTTCTTCTTCTTCTTCTTCTTGTTCTTTCTTCTTCTTGTTCTTGTTCTTGTTCTTGTTCTTGTTCTTCTTCTTCTTCTTCTTCTTCTTCTTCTTCTTCTTCTTCTTCTTCTTCTTCTTCTTCTTCTTCTTCTTCTTCTTCTTCCTCTTCTTCCTCTTCTTCTCCTCCTCCTCCTCCTCCTCCTCCTCCTCCTCCTCCTCCTCCTCCTCCTCCTCCTCCTCCTCCTCCTCCTCCTCCTCCTCCTCCTCCTCCTCCTCCTCCTCCTCCTCCTCCCTTTTCTCAGTGCTGAAAATCCAGCGCAGGGCCTTGCATATACTAGGCTTGGTATCTAACACAATTCTACATCCCAACCCTCTAGAGCTCCTAAAAAGGTAGTTTGCGAATTTCACAATGTTTAATAATTAACACAAATTTTCCTTTTCCTTTCTAGGCTCCAGAACAGGGAAAAGTGGGGTGGGGGAGTAAATGGGACAGTCACCAAGGGAAAATTTTTCTGATTAACATATTTTTTGTTCATATGGCATTTAAAAATATGTTACCATGTAATTTAAATCCTATTTTTAAAATTTCTTCTTAGGAACAAAGACCAACTAAATTTTTTTTTCGTTTTTATGTATAAAGTTCACAATGCTGTCTTTATAAGAATCTTTTATTTATTTATTTTTGCATCTGAGTGTATCTTTATTGAGGTGAATTAACATTTTTAT
The DNA here is from genome assembly GCF_019054845.1 of Dipodomys spectabilis. Taxonomy (NCBI): domain Eukaryota; kingdom Metazoa; phylum Chordata; class Mammalia; order Rodentia; family Heteromyidae; genus Dipodomys; species Dipodomys spectabilis. The sequence continues at coordinate 1,554,226 of NW_024870986.1, forward strand.
ACAGTGTGTGATTGTGACATATATTCTTTGTTTATTTAAGTACGTTATAAGAATCTTTTAAAACATTCTTTTGACATGACTTCTACAATCTCCATAGAGGCAAAACTGAAGTCTATATATTAAATATTCTAATCATCATATGAAATAATTAGGAAGGGCAAATCAATAGGAACAACGAAAACTTTGTCAAACACAATGAGCATGACAATTACCCACCAAACATATGCTTATCATCTTTGAGAACAACAGTCTGAGAATATGCAGAATTACTGACAGGACAATGTTTGAATTCAAAGGAAAGAGGAAAACCTTTAAAATATTGAAAGACAAACGTGCACCAATATGTCATGCCTGTAATCCTAGATGTTCAGGACGTTCATTAGTGGCTAAAGAAAAGCAAGAAAAAACCGGATAACATCAAATGATAATCTTTCAATATTCAAAGGACACTATAACAGAAGTGAAAATATATCCAACAGATACATGGCACATATTTATTAATGCTACAATGTTAAAGCTACAATGATCCTGAGTCTTAAGTATTTTTATATCTTATAATTCTCTCTATATGTATTTTTGGTGTCCGGTCATGGGGCTTGAACTCTGGGCCTGGGTGCTTTCCCTCAGCTCTTCAGCTCAAGGCTAGTGCTCTACCACTTGAGCCACAGCGCCACTTGCTGATTTTTTCTTTTTGATTATGTGGTGCTGAGGAATCGAACCCTGAACCTCAAGCATGCAAGTCAAGTGCTCTACTACTGAGCCACCTTCCAGGCCCCTAATTCTATATATTTTTTTCCTGAATAGTATATTTCTTTTTTTTAATTCTGAAAATACTGTACAGAAGGGTTACAATTGCATGAGCAAAGTAATGAGTATATTTCGTATCAAGCCTTGTGGCCTCCTCCTCTGTTTCCCTTTCACATCCATTCTCATCCCCCCACCACGTGTCCCCCAACCTCCTCCCAGGCCAAAATTGTAAAGTTCATCTTTCAACATAATGACTTGTATAGCTCATTGTTGCAATAGGTCCATCTGTAGCCCTATTTAAACTATTTGTTTTTTCCCTTCCCCTCCACAAATTATAACAACATTAAATACAGTGAAAACAGGGGTTATCTTGTGGGGGAGGGACCTGCAAACAACAAAGAAATCAACTTATTAATGTTAGAAACAATCACAAGAAAGAAAAAACCATTTGAATAATTATATTGGGGTTCATTTCACCTAACATCAACTAATATGACCGTTTCTGCATGTCTGACAAATATACGTTATTGTAAATAAGGGAAACCATGGGACCTATGTTTCATTGGGCCTGGCTTAGTTCAATTAATTAAATTTTTTACAAGTCTTTCCATTTCCTAAGAAATGGGACAATGTCATTCTTTCTGATAGAGGCAGAGAATTCCATTGTGTATATATACCACATTTTCTTAATCCATTCATCTACTGAGGGGTATCTGGGTTGGTTCCATATCTTACCTATGGTAAATAATGCTGCAATAAACACAGTCGTGCTGGTAGCTTTAAAATAATCATGTTTGTATCATTTGGGTAAATGATCAAAAGTGGGATTGGTGGAAAATAGGGGAGCTCTATGTGGAGTCTTTTGAGGAATCTCCATACTACTTTCCAAAGTGGCTGAACAAGTTTACACTCCCACCAACAATGCAGTAGGGTTCTGTTCTGTCCACATACCATCCAGAATCTGTTGTTAGAGTTCTTGATTATAGCCAAACTAACTGGGGTGATGTGGAATCTGAATGTTGTTTTGATTTGGATTCATTTTATAGCTAGGGAGGTTGAGCATTCCTTCATGTGTCTACTGGCCATCCTTCTTTCCTCTTCAGAGAAGTTTCTCTTTTAGTCTTTACCCCACTTATTTATTGGGCAGTTGTTTCTGTGAAGATTTGTTGTTAGGGGATTTAAATTTTTGAGTTCCAGGTATATTAGATATGAAATCCTTGCCTGTTGTATGGTTAGTGAAGATCTTCTCCCAATCCGTGTTTTATTGATCTTGCTAGCTTCATCCTTTGCCCTGCAGAAACTCTGCAATTTCATGTAATCCCATTTGTCCAACCTTTCTTTGATTTGTTGTGTTTCTGGGTCTCTTTTAAGAAAATTTCGGTTTGTTCCAAGGAGACTTAGAGTTTCTCTTATTCATCCTATAATGTTTTCAGAATGTCTGCTTTGACTCTGAGGTCTTTGATCCATTTGGAGTTGATTCTGGTGCAGGGTGATATACAGGATGTAGCTTTAGTTTTCTACAAGTGATTAACCAATTTTGCCAGCACCATTTACTGAAGAGGCTGTCTTTATTCCATTCTAGTTTTTAGCTCCCTTATCGAAGATTAGATGGCTGTAGATCTGTAGGTTCATTTCTGGATTTTCAATTATATTCCATTGGTCCTGAAGTCTGATCTTGTGTCAGTAATCAAGCTGTTTTGATTAAAATGGTGTTGTAGTAGAGTTTGAAATTTGGTATTGATACTCCTCAGGCACTTTTCTTTCTGTTTTTGATCATTTTTGCTATTCGGGGTCTTTTATTGTTTCATATTAATTTTTGGATTGCCTTTTATATTTCGTTGAAGAATGAGGTTGGAATATTGATATGTATCGCATTGAATTTGTAGATAACTTTGGCAAGTATTGCCATTTTCAATATGTGGATCCTTCCAATCCAGGAGCATGGGAGTTTTTTCCACTTTCTAAGTACTGTTTTGATTTTCTTTTTCAGGTTTTTAAAGATTTCATCAGCCGGGCACTGGTGGCTCACGCCTGTAATCCTAGCTACTCAGGAGGCTGAGATCTGAGTATCATGGTTCAAAGCTAGCCAGGGAAGGAAAGTCAGTGAGACTCTTATCTCCAATAAACCACTAGAAAACCAGAAGTCTTGCTGTGCCTCAAGTGATAGAGCGCTTGACTTGAAGTGAAGACCTGTGGGACAGCACCCAGGCCCAGAGTTCAAGACCCATGACTGACAAAAAACAAAAACGTTTCTATCATAAAGGTCCTTCACTTTTTGGTTAATTCCTAGGCGTTTTATTTTGGGGGGCTATTATAGATGGAATTGTTTTCCTGGTTTCAGCCACACTTTTCTCATTGTTGGATTAGAGAAAAGCCATTGTCTTTGAGGATTAATGTTATAACCGGCTACTTTGCCAAAGTTTTGAATCACTATCAGTAATTTGGGAGTGGATTCCATGGGATTCTTTAAATACAAGATCACGTCACTTACAAAGAGGGAGAGTTTTACTTCATCTTTCCCTATTTGGATCCATTTTATGTTTGCACCATTTCTTATTCTTGTAGCTTGGCATTCTAATACTAAATTGAAAAAAACTAGAGAGAGTGGACATCCTTGTCCCCTTCTTTTTTTTTATTGTGAAAATACTTTACAGAGGGTTTATAAATACATGGGCAAGATAATGAATACATTTCTTATCAAGCATTTTAGTCTCCTCCTTTGTTTCCCCTTCCCATCCCTTCCCACTCTCCCCCTGTCCCCAATCCTCCACCCCTCCCTGCACCAAAGTTGTAAAGTTCGTTTTCGACATAACGACTTGTACATGTCATTGTTGCAATGGGTCCACCTCTATTCCTATTTAAAAGATGTGTTTTTCCCCTTCCCTTCCACAAATTATACTGACATCAAATACAGTGAAAGTAGGGGTTATACTGTGGGGGAGGGACATACAAAGCAACGAAGAAATCATTTTACAAATGTGTTAGAAACAATCGCAAGAAAGATAAAATAACATTTGAATACATATTTAGGGTTCATTTTCCTAAAATCAAATTATCTGACCTTTTCTGCTTGAGTCAGACATATACTAGTTATTGCTAATAAGGGAAACCATGGGGCCTATGTTTCTTTGGGCCTGGCTTACTTCACTTAATATAATTTTTTCCAAGTCTTTCCAGTTCCTAACAAATGGGGCAATGTCATTCTTTCTGATGGAAGCATAGAATTCCATTGTGTATATATACCACATTTTCTGGATCCATTCATCTACTGAGGGGCATCTGGGTTGGTTCCATATCTTAGTTATAGTAAATAATGCTGCAATAAACATAGTCGTGCTGGTAGTTTTAGTGTGGTCTTGTTTGTGAACATTTGGGTAAATGCCACACAGGCCAAAATTTTCTTAATAGAGTTCCAGAAACACAACAAATCAAAGAAAGGTTGGACAAATGGGATTGCATGAAGTTGCAGAGCTTCTACATTGCAAAGGTCATAGCTAGCAAGGTCAATAGAAAGCCCACGGATTGGGAGAAGATCTTCACTAGCCATACAACGGACAAGGGTCTCATATCTAAAATATAACTGGAACTCAAAAAATTAAATCCCCCAACAACAAATCTTCAAAGAAACAACTGCCCAATAAATAAATGGGCTAAAGTCTTAAAGAGAAACTTCTCTGAAGAGGAAAGAAGAATGGCCAATAGACACATGAAGAAATGCTCAACCTCCCTAGCCATAAAAAATGCAAATCAAAACAACATTAAGATACCACCTCACTCCAGTTAGTATGGCTAAAATCAAGAACTCTAATAACAACAGATGCTGGAGGGGATGTGGACAGAAGGGAACCTTACTTCATTGTCGGTGGGAGTGTAAACTCGTTCAACCACTTTGGAAAGAGCTTCCCTATGACCCAGCAATCCATTGTCCCCTTCTTGATTTAAGAGGAAATGGCTTTCGTTTTTCATGATTAAGTGTAATGCTAGCTGTAGGTTTGTCATATACAGCCTTTATTTTATTTAGGAATGTTCCCTGGGTTCCTAATTTTTCCAGAGCCTTCATCATAAAGGGTTTATTGGATGTTGTCAAATGTTTTTTCTCCAACAGTTGAGAGAACCAGGTGGTTCTTTTCCTTGCTCTTGTTGGTGCGATGTATTATATTAATTGATTTGCGTATATTGACCCAACTTTGCATCCCTGAATTGAATCCTGTTTGATCGTGTTGTATTATTTTTTGGATGAATTTTTGAAGTCAATCGACCAAAATTTTGTTGAGAAGTTTTGCATCAATATTCATAAAAGAAATATGTTTAAACTTCTCTTTTTTGATGCATCCCTGCCTGGTTTGAGGATGAGGGTTTTGATGGCCTCATTGAATAAGTTCTGTAGTGAACTTTCTCTTTCAATTTCATTGAAGAGTTGGAGTAGTATTGGTGTGAGCTCTGCTTTGAAGGCCTCGTAGAATTCTGTTGTAAATCTGTCTGGTCTTGGTGTTTTTTTAGATGGGACTTCTCATATTGCTGTTTCTATCTTAATGCTTGATATGGGCCTGTTAAAATGGTTTAACTCATCTTGGTTTAGTTTCGGCATGTCGATATTTGCTATGAAAAGGTCCATTCCTGCCAAGTTCTCAAACTTATTAGCATAGTTTTGAGAAGTATTCCCTTATAATGTTCTGAATCTTGGTTGTTTCTCTGGTGATGTTTCCATTCTCATCTCTGAGTTTATTTATTTGGGTGAGTTTTCTTCTTTTTCTGATAAGATTTGCTAAGGGTCTGTCAATTTTGTTAATGTTTTCGAAGAACCAACTCTGTTTTGTTGATTCTTTCTGTGTTTTTTCTTTTTTTTTTTTGGAATCTAATTCATTTAATTCTTATTTAATTTTAATTATTTCTTTCCATCTACTGGGTTGGGGTTTATCTTGCTGCTCTTTTTCAAGGAGGTTCAGATGTGTCATAAAATTGTTGGTTTCATATATCTCAAACTTGCCTCTTTGTACTGCCTTTTCTGTGTCCCAGAGGAGCTGGTAATTTGTGTGTTCGTTTTTGTTGAATATTGTGAACACTTGAATTTCCTTTTTAATCTCTTACATGACTTACTCGTGATTCAACAGTGTGTTGTTCAGCATCCATGTGTTACAGGACTTTCTTTGGTGGCTTTTGGCATTGAATTCTAATTTTATTTCCTGTGGTCTGAGAAAATGCAAGGTATAACTTCAATTTTTCTGAATTTGGACTTTTGTTTTGTGACCTAAAATATGGTCAGTTTTTGAAAATGTTCCATGTGCTGCTGAGACAAACGTGTTTTCTGATACTGCTGCGTGAAATATTCGTTAGATGTCTGTTAAATCTAGTTGATCCTTGCAGTTGTTTAGATCTGCAGTTTATTGAGTTTTAGCCAAGTTGATTTATCTAGTGGGGTTAGTGGTGTGTTAAAATCCCCAACAATTAATGTCTTTGGATCTATGTGAGCTTTGAGGGAAAGTAGTGTTCTTGGATAAATTTGCTTGCTCCGTTGTTTGGCAAATAGATATTTAGAATTGTAATATCCTCCTGAAGGAGCAATCTCTTCATTAGTATGTAGCGACCTTCTTTATTTCTTCTCACGAATTTTAATTTGAAGTCTATTTTATCTGATATTAGGATTGCAACTCCCACTTTTTTATGGGGGTCATTTGCTTGGTAGATTTTGTTCCAGACTTTCACTTTCAAAATGTGTTTGTTTTTATGTGCAAGGCGTGACTCCTAAAGGCAGATAGAAGGATTTTGCTTTTTAATCCAACTAGACAGTCTAAGTCGATTAATTGGAGATTTAAGTCCGGTAATGTTGAGAGATAGGACTGAGAGGTATTTTTTTTTATTGTGAAAATGCCGTACAGATGGCTTATAATTACAAGATAATGAGTACATTTTTTATCAAGCATTTTTGCCTCTTCCTTTGTTTCCCCTTCCCATCACTTCTCAGACTCCCCTTACCCAATCCTCTCCCCCCACCAAAGTTGTAAAGTTCATTTTTCAACATAACGACTTGTACATTTCATTGTTGCAATGGTTCCACCTGTATTCCTATTTAAATGATTTGTTTTTTCCCTTCCCCTCTACAAATTATACCAATATCAAATACAGTGAAATCTGGAGTTATTTTTTGTTATGTCGAAAAACGAACTTTAAAACATTGGCCGGGGAATGGGGGAGGGAAGGAGTGGGGATCAGTGTGGGGGAGGTGCAAGGGATGGGAAGAGGAAACAAAGGAGGAGGCAACAATGTTTTAAAAGAAATATACTCATTACCTTGCCCATGTAATCGTAACCCCTTGGTACAAAATTTTCACAATAAATAAACTTCAAAAATGTTTATCACTTATTATAATTCAAATACCCAAGAGTAATTTTATATAATCATTACAGGTATCATTTTATCACTATCATAAAACAGAATAAAAGACCAGTCTCAATTATTACCTACCTATCATTATTCTTAATTCCTAATCATTACCTAAATATCTTAAACAATCTAAATAGTCATGTCTTTAACATAGACACAAATATTCTATCCTTTTTACTTAAAATTTTCCAGGGGCATGTATTCATGTTTCTAAGAAATGTTCACAGCAGTTTAAAAATGCTTTTGTGAAATTAATGTGAGACATGTTGTTGTTGTTTGCAAGTCCTGGGCATTGTCCCTAAGCTTTTTTGTGCTCAAGGCCAGCACTGCACAACTTGAAGCATAGGGCTAATTTCTGTTTTTGAATGGTTAATTGTTGATAAGAATCTAACATGTACTTTTCTGTCGGGGCTAGATGTGAAAACAATAGTTATATCTCAGCCCCCAGAGGAGCTAGAATTATAGGCGTGAGTTACCGGCAATTGGTTTGATGTTTTTTAATTTTAATTATGTTTTAAGATGTTTATTTCACTATAATGCACATAATTCTATACATAAATATATATATGATGTCAAATTCTCACTAAAAATGTATGACTTTCTACACATTACATTTATACACACACACACACACACACACACACACACACACACACACATGTATTTCTGAATGTATACACTCCCTCTAAAACTTTTATGCTACTATTTTTTACCCTTTTCATTTCAAAGATATATAGTCTATTTTTCCAAAAATTTCCTAGAGTAAAATGACTAATATTTCAATAGAAAGTAGAATACATTATTTTCAAGGTAATTTTAGATATATACATGATGTTGTAGTAATATTTATAGAATATTACTTGAAAAATTCTGTTCAAACCCTTAAATATTTGTGTGTGATGACAGGGAGAGAGGAAGTTAATTCATACTGGTTAGAAATGTGCAATGCTTCAAAATCTGTTCAATAATTTGTTATAATCACATAGTCAAGCTACCTGTTATGGTTTAGTTTTTTTGTTTATTTATTCAAAAATTTAACATGGATGCATGCACAGTGGTAATATTAAAATTATTAATCAAAGTACAAATAATACAAAATCTTATACACATACCAGACTTTCAATAATTAGCACGTATGTTGTAATAATAATTTTGTTGAAAATGATGATGATCAGAGTGACCCTGATAATGACAATGTTATAATTGAAAAGCAAAAATTTTTAGACATCTTTGAAGCTAGATTTCCCACATTGAATACATAATAATAAACAGTGTTGGATTACATAAAAAAAGAATAACAAGGGGAGAGCTTCAATATCAAGAAATACAATCACATAATCAGGTGAGACAGTAAATCCCTAATGTTATTCTTGCAGTCTCTCTAATGTGTACTCACTTTTCTTTTTTTTTTTTTGTCGGTCATGGGGCTTGAACTCTGGGCCTGGGCGTTGTCCCTCAGCTCTTGAACTCAAGGCGAGCGCTCTACCACTTGAGCTACAGCGCCACTTACTCACTTTTCTTGGTGGTATCATTTGCTTATAAATAAAATCATTTATTTTAAATTGTTTATTGTCCCACATAGATAAAATATAATAAGCTGAGTGCTTTGTTATCAAATGATCTTGTTTGTTCTAGCCTTGGGAACTTAGGAGAAAGCCTTTCACCACTCACATCGCCAGTTTCTTAGTTATATATCCCTAGAAGGTAACAACACATGCCTCAAGCATGCTTCACTATTAGACAGAAATCCTTGGTCAGTTTTAGATTCTATCCAGTTCACTGAAGAAAATCTATGTATAAGTTTATGAAGAACACTTGGCAACACATAAAGCAATAAGAAAATTTTGATGGACTAATATTAGTTTTCAACTTAGTGCGATTAGTTCAATTAACATTCTCATATAGATACTATTCAATAACCAATGTTTTCCAATGATATGTTGAGTATGTTCTTCAATACAAATGTAGACACATGACCCAATTTACATAATACCACTTACATATCTGTAGTTGCCTTAAAAGGACACAACCCTTAGAGCCAGGAGGTAAAATTTATTTTTATTTCTGCATGAAACAATTTGTGACTTTATACCAACAAACCGAATTTGACTCTATCCTTATTTGTAAGCTAAGGTGGAAAATGTACGGACTCTTCACTTTTCTTTTTTCTTGCTCTAGGAGTAAGCAAATGTATTCGTCAATATTTCTGGTAGATTACATCCATTTACAGATGAGAAATGTACGGCCAACACTCAATGTAGTGAGGAAATAATGATACTAGAATTTGTGTCTGAGATCTTCCCTCTGCATACTTACAAGGAGCAGTAATTTATTGATGGAGAGGACAAATATGAAAAGACTATGGGGAAAAAACATACTTTCTAAAAATTGTTTAAGACTAGGTGACCAGGGACGAGTACATGAAACAGACTTGTGACAGGGGCATAAAAAGGAGTACATAGAAATCATATTAGTGTTGGGCGCCAGTGGCTCATGCCTGTAATCCTATCAACTCAGGAGGCTGAGATCTGAGGATCACGGTTCATAGCCAGCCCAGGGAGAAAAGTCCACGAGACTCTGATCTCCAATGAAAACCACTAAAAAACCCCGAAAGTGTTGCTGTAGCTCAAGAGGTAGAGTGCTCGCCTTGAGCTGAAGAGCACAGGGACAGCACACAGGCCCAGAGTTCCAGCCCCACGACCAACAAAAAAAAAAAAAAAGAAATCAAATTAGTAACAGAAACTGAGAAAATGTTGATCGTTCATCTTATATAATGGGTGAGAGTAGAAGGGTAAGAAGAAATCTAAAGGGTTCTACATCTCTGGCCAAGCAAATGTGTGAGTGTTATTCTTGGTGATAAGGATTATAGGTGAAAATGATGTATTTAGGGGAAAAAACTCTCTGATATTTCCAAAGTTTATATTAAACAGATGCAAAGATAGGTCTGTTTAGATATCATCAAAATATCCACGACCATGAATATGAAAAAGAATGATAAAATTGGGGGCATTATTAAAGGTAAGAGGAAAAGAAAAGTTATGACATAAGTGTAGCAATGTGAGCACCAGTGTGGACAAGATTGGAAGAAAGATATAAGGAAACAAGAAAGTATTAGAAACAGATTTACAGAAGGAAAGGAAGGAAATAATTTTCAGGAAGAATAGGTCAAAACTTACAGAGACATTGAAGGAAAAATGCTATTTGGATTTGAAAACTTAAAGGACATAGACAAGTTCAATAAGAACAGTGTTTTGGTGAACTGGTAGAGATGTAAGTCATATTGATGAAATTTTGAGATATTAATGTGAAGCCATAAAATTCTAGATCCATGAATTCAACAGACCCTGTTGATTTTAAATTTGGGGAACAAATGCTTTTATCCTGACCTTAGAAGTACTATACAGATGTAAGTGTCATGAACTTTACTTAGATATATTCTGTGAATATTTTTGAAGGAGATTATGGATTGAACTATAGCACAGACAAGCCTAATTTGCCCTACAGTCCCAATGAGTGACCCATGTATCTACATCAGTTTGGGATTTTATTGAAATATCGTTAGATATGTTTGGACATCTTATCAGGTTATTCATTATAAATGTAGGAAAAGTAACACCAAGTATAGGTTGAACATACAGTTTTACTGATGTTACTGAAGACTCCGCAAATTGATTCTTCTTTAGAATAGAAAATGCCTCAATAGCCATTGATATGTCATAACTGCCATATACTCTATTTAAATATAATTCTTGTTAGGGATATCTCCATGCTGAAATAACCCTCTCAATGACCTGCCACAAATTCTTATATGTAGGAAGTGCTCTTATAAACTTCAAGGTATTATTGAATGGAAGAGTTCAGACATTACCCTCACCACAAGGACTAAATGCCTAAAAAGATAAGAATTTTGTTTTAATGCCTTTCTTTCATTTTCTGACACATATATGCATGTAGGAAAGGATTCTGATGTACCAATAATACAATGGTGACTTGTAATAACACAACATCTAGGATCTAGTGTTAATTCAGTTACTTACTAATTAGCTCCAAAGTGTGTGGATATTTATGTTTCTCCTGGGTAAACTAATGAGCTCCAAGAAAATGTCCCTAAGGAGCCTTTCAATTCAAATATCACTGTTTGTCTCAAAATGCCTTAAATTCTACACCCTCTAATGTTGGCATAGAGTTATACTGTGTAACTTTTCTCCTCAGAGAGTGAGTACTACCCTATTGGTTAACATGGACAAAGTACATTCATACATAGACTGGGTGTTTGCAAACAAGAAGTGGTAGCTGAACAATGTTCTTAGCAGTTTGTACAGATGTAATGGAAGTAGAGCAATCAAAATGAACATGCAAAAAAACAAAGGCACAAAATAGAATGTGCCAAGGAAATGCTGATGTACAATTTCAAATAATGTGCTCAGGTGTGAGGGTGTGTTCAGAGTATAGCGTCAGACAATATACTTGGATACCTTGAGAAAAAAAACTGCATTAAACTCTTCTGGGATTATCATTCAAGTAGAAACCCATTACTCTGGCTCTCTAATCAGCCACAGCATCATCAATTTAGGGAGTATTTTCCAAGAGCATACTGAGAAAAAGAGGGCTCATCACAATTAATGTTCAGGTTGAAGTAACGACAATCACATAACGTTTCTTATAAGTCTTCATTTATTTTGGAGCATTAAAGTGGGAAAAAGGCAAGTAAATATTTTGCATATATCTAAATTAAGTGGGATGTATTATATTGGTCTCTCTTTAACTTGGAAGTTATAGGTTATGTCTTTTTATACTTTAAGTTGGGACAATGATCTGCTTTCAGTTATTTTCTTCTCTTCCCCTTCTTTTGCCCTTCCACTTAAAGAGACGTACTTGAGCTTTCATTTCTAAATCCTCCAAAATTATCTGAATTTCTCCATACCTCTGGCAGCCTCCTATATCTTTCTCAAGGGAATAATTTCTCACTAACATTTTTTATCCCATATGATATTGGATATCTTCCTGCATAATTCAGTGCAAGATACCCATTAAACTCATCCAGATATCTCAACCCTTGTACCACCATAAAATCCTATCTTACTTAGAAATCATGATTTTGGTATGTCTGGGGAGGTGGCATCTGTCAGTTTTCAAAATTGAATGACCATAATTCATACTTACATGCAAGCATGTTTTAAACCAATATGCCTCTCAGTAGATGAATGAATCGGCATGTCCATTGCGGCGCTGTGGGCTGTGGCAGGGACTAGGAAGAAAAATGGTTGGCTACTCTCGGTTATTAATCCTGGGCCCCGGGGCTGGCCAGATGCAAACTTTCCCTGCATAGGGTAAGCATTTTTATAGGAATTCCTTTATTGCCTATTTTTGATCTACACACTGTTGTCCAGTGCTTTCCTTTTTACATTTAGGGCAAATTCTTGGTCCTCTCTTGTTAACATCAGTAGCCTTTTTACAATTCTTCTTTATATGTACTGTTTGACCACATCCAAAACATTTTAGATTAGAGGGTTTGGTTTGTAAAGCCTGCCAGGTAGTGGCCATAGTTTCAGCAAACAACTGCATATGCCTGGATTCGGATGTAATGTCTTTACACTCCCTTAAATATGTATTTATATCCCCAGATTCTTTAATAGGCAATAGGGCTCGTCTACAGTCCTCATGAGAATTCTCATAAGCCAACATGCTCGGTAGTTGTTGAAGTGCAGTCTCTCCCACAATAGTATGTTCCAAGGTCAGTGTCAATCATGATAAAAATTCAACATAGGGTTTATTTGGTTTTTGAATTACTATAGTCCAGGAGCCATAATGCTCTCCTACCAGCTGAATCCTCTCCCATGCCTCAATACCTATGTCTCATAACTGCTCATGGATCTCTTCAGGAGAGTTCACTTGTATATGAGCATCTGCATATTGTTCTGTTCCACTCAACATGGGAAGGGTTACATCCTGCAGGCATGGATTATTGCTCTGTGCATTTTGTCTAGTCCTTTCTGTATATAACTCAGAAAACCACATTTGCTACTGTAGGTATTCAGGTTGCTTAAGCAAGGCTCTACAAAGCATCTTCTAATCCTCGGGAGCAAATTATTGTAATGTCGGGCAAGTCCATTAAGCAATTCCCTAACATAATGAGACTGAGGACCATACAACGTCACTGCCTTCTTAAGTTTACCAATATCATCGACAGCAACACCCTCATATCTGGCTGGTTGAGCTATACCATTCACAGGAGGTGGTCAAATTACAGGATAAGTAAAAATAGGCATTTCATCATCAAACTCACTGTCTGAGCCTTCTGTTTTGTGTGAGAGTGACGCTGTAAAAATTGTATCTGCCAGGGAGGAGCTGAAGGCTGTTTTACTTTCACTTTTTCAGATTCTCCCTTCACTCTCCTAATTTCTAACTCCATATGTTGTAATCTTGATAAACTCAATTCCATTTGCTCAGACATTCTATTTACGCTTTCAGTTTGTTCCTTTTCAGCCTTCTTTACCTCTTGTTTTTTCTCTGTTAATTGTGATGCATGCTTATCCATTGCCCTTAACCTCAGAGTCCATTAGTAAATCTACAATAAAAGGCGCCGCCTCTTTCGTTAAGCCCGCTATTAATCTTTTCTCATTTAAAGCTTTAAAAAGGGTATGTGAAATAGCCCAAATGGACCAAAATCTAACAGGAATCCTTTCCCCTTCTCAAACAGCTCTTTTTACATTATACTTTACTCATTTCCAATTATCAACATCTAACGTCCCTTCGTCAGGGAACCAAGGATTCAATTCCCTAACTACATTAATACACATTTCTATGTCAAAAGAATACATAGTTACACCATAAGCAGCAAATAAATATTTTAGGATATGTAAGTACGGAGTAGATTTAACTTGTCCCATCTCCCTGTAATTAAAAGTATTTACCTGAATATTCCTTCCTGAATTCAACACTGCAGGGTCCCTGTTTGGGTCACAGTTGTCAACGTCTAAGGCATTGGGGTCCCTGGGTATGGGTCGCAAAATCACCAGGACACAGGAGTTGCAGAGTGCAAACAGCAATTGCCACTGCATGGTGTGCTTTATTGCTAGTGGATATTTAAAGACAAGCAAGTAGTATCTTTGCCAAGATTTAGTCAGGAGACATTCACACAAACAATTTCAACAGATACAATTTTGCTTAAACTATGAGACAAAGTATTTGTATATTTTTATCTAAATTATTTTAGCGCAAGCTCAAACCACTTCACCATACTCAGGAAAATGCTTGACTAGCTGTTCGTCTATGCTTAAGTAAGCAGAAGAACTACTTCCTTAGCTCCCAGGAGTCTTACATGAGCTTTGAGATTGGGAGAGAGAACATGTTCCCTCTCTAGCCCGGCATGCCAAGAGCTTTCCACATACACAAACACAGTCCTCAGATAATTCTGAGGCCAGAGCCGGCATCATTCTGCCCCTCCAACACAGGCCCTGAGTCTTCATACAGATTGTCTCACCAACTCTTCTATTACTTTAAGCAAAAACAAAGCCAAGCAAAGCAAACAAAATAGATTTTATGGTTAATTAAGCTGCTATTAAAGATTCCAGACAGAATTATACTGTTAAATTATGCTAGTAAATATGTTTTGTAGATACTGATCTCACGTGTGTCACAAAAATATCCATGGATTCATAACTAGAAACTCTGAAGTGTAAAGTATATTAATTAGGTGAGTTTCATTAGGTAGCCAATGAATAGAACACCACACCGTATTCAGTCAGGTAAAGAAGTTTATTTACTGAATAGCTTCCCATGTCATACATTGTGGAAAGGCATTTTAAAAAAAATGGGGAGACCCAACCTCGGGCAAGGATGTATCTATGTGAAGAAACAGATGAGGTGAGGCCATTTGGGGAAAACTCTGGCCACACTGGATCTGGATGTGACTTCAAGTTCTGGGACTCACCTCTGGTCAGATGGATAGTGTGACCAGAGGCTGACCAGGTTGTGACTAAACAGGATGGGGAGGTGGCTGCCTCCAGGTGTGTCAGATACTAGGCAACTCATAAAGAGTTGAAACTTAGCCAAGAATTGGGAAGGTGTCGGCATAGGATCTGCATGACCTGGAGCAGACCTAACACCAAATCCAGGTAGTACCTCTGACATATGACTCCTGACTCCGAACAATTCATTCTCAGTTATTTTCTTTCTTTCTTTCCTTTCTTCCTTTCTTTCTTCCTTCCTTCCTTCCTTCCTTCCTTCCTTCCTTCCTTCCTTCCTTCCTTTCTTTTCTCCCTCCCCCTCTCTCTCTTTTGTTTTTTGGTCGGTCATGGGGTTTGAACTCTAGGCTTGGGCATTGTCTCTCAGCTCTTGAGCTCAAGGCGAGCGCTCTACTGCTTGAGCCACAGCACCACTTCTGGTTTTTGAGTGGTTTATTGGAGATAATGGTTTCACGGACTTTCCTGCCCAAGCTCGCTTTGAACCGCAATCCTTAGATCTCAGCCTCCTGAGTAGCTAGAATTCCAGGTGTTAGCCACCGGCGCCCAGCTCTCTCTCTCTATCTGTCCTCTCTTTCACTCACCCTACCTCTCTCCCTTACCTCAGTATTCTCACCTCTCAAATAATGAACATTTGCTGAGTTGAACTCACAGGCTGGGAGAGCTGCTCAATTGGCATATGTGAAATTTATTTAATGTTTCCTTATACCTCTACCACAGGTCACTGGAATCAAATAATGAACACTCAGGAGCATGGCATCTCAAGACATTTGGAGGAGGAAAGCAAGCATGATCACTGCATTCGTTGAGGTTCACCCTGGGAAGGTGGGGCAGACTCCTCCCTCCGCTTGCTAAATCTCAGCCCAGTTTCTGCATCAGTAGAGGTGACTGCCTACAAGAGTCCCAGTTACTCAAGTGACACAGGTATTAGGCAGATACTTAGCCTCTTGTGGTGCTGAGATTAATGGCATGATTCAACATGATCCACTAATTTGTTGAGATTGAGACTACTTAGATTTCTGGTTAGGCTATGTTCAAATTGTGATCTATTTATTTCTGATTGCTAACCATGATTATAGATATGAACCAGCACATCAGACCATTCAAAGTTCTTTATCCCACAAGGTAGACATGAAGTTTATTTTACCAAATGACATACAAGTTGACAGACAGCAAAAGTAAGTCCTTAATTCTGGTCAAGAGGTGTTATTAATGTGAAACAAAATTACTTAGCAAAATATCTGACTACTGTGATTATACTTTAAAACTTACCCTACACTTTAATACCAAGTCACCTATATTAGCCAATGATTCACTCAAATTACCTGTAATCATTCATGCCTGTCCTATCTTCTAGAAGTAGGGAGAACTGGAGCTCACACAATTAACTAATGTGGGAGAATTTGGGAGGATCACGGTTCTGAATCAGTCTAGGAAGGAAAGTATCACCCATATCAACCTACTAGGTAGGGATATTGGAATGCAATCAATGATCCCTGCTTTTTGGGCTGGGTGCAAAAATTGCTACTCTATGAGTAAAGTAACTTAAACTAGAAAGGATTGGTGGCGTGACTCCAGTGGTGGAATACTTGTCTGGCAAACACAACATCAAAACTCAAATCAAATTCCTAAAGATAAAATAAGAAAAGGAAAGAAAGAACAACTCATATTGAGCATGTGTTCAATGTAAAGATTTACACTAAATTATTGTAGTTATAAATGCCTTCATTTACTTCTAGGAGCACATACATTTTGTGTCAAGACTAAATGAAAAAATAACACCATATATATAAAGCTTTGGTAAAACACATGTCTAGCTTACAATGGTGAACACTTAAGTTTGCATGTGCAGTGGTGTTGCAGGGTTGTTAAGGTTTATGGATGTCAATCTTTTTGATGAACTTGACATGATGAAATTACCTAACCATGCATAACCATACAGTTCACTGGGCAGATACTGATGATATATATATATATATATAGATAGATAGATAGATCTATATATATCTATATATAGTATATATATAGATATATATATCTACATAGCACTCACATGTATGCAGTTATATATTAAGTGACATGTAAATAAAAATAAAAAATTTATAATGAATAAATTTAGTGAACAGATACGATACTTTCCCAAAGTATTACTTTACCCGAACCAGTTCATGTTTTAAAGTGTGCAATGCTGTATCACACTTACATGGTTGCTGATTCCCTTCAGCTTTTTTATGATATTGTTTTTTCTTTGTTTTTCAGGTGAAAAGCCTGCCAATAAATACACTTTCATGACATTCCTTTCTTTAGAAAATGAAAAGCACGTTCTGTTATATGGTTATTCATGTATCATCAAAATAATTTTTTTTTATAATTTCAAGTTCATATTGTCTTAGATCTCATTCTCTTCCAATAGTACCTATGGGAAGGAGAAAATGAAGGATTATTCTGTTACTTTGTGAGTTTCTGTTATTAATAACTGCAATAAATATGAAAATGAAACTGAAATTATTTAGAGAGGTAACTTGAAAGTTACCTTTCTACACACTCATGTTACTCCCTCAACTAAATCACAGTACATAAAATAAGTAAAATTTTTAGCTGGGTGCCAATGGCTCATGCCTATAATCCTAGCTACTCAGGAGCTGAGATCTGAGGATAGTAGTTCAAAGCTAGCCCTGGCAGGAAATCCATGACACTCTTGCTTCCAAGTAACCACCAGAAAACCAGAAGTGGCACTGTGGCTCAAGTGGTAACGTGTGAGCCTTGATCTGAAGAGCCCAGGGACAGCGCCCAGACCCAGAATTCAAGCCCCTTGACCAAGAAAATTAAAAAGGAAAAAAGGAGGTAAAATAATATTTTAAAGCTAATGTGCATATATACACAAAATTTGTCTAGAAATAAAACTATAACAGCCAGTGGACTGGCAAAAAAGAGGTTAAAGTGAAATTGCCTTCAATAATTCATTTAGAAGATGTATAATGAGGGTAGGCTACTGGAACTCACATCACTAATTGAAGAGGTAGAATTTGAGAGGATCACAGATCAGAACCATTGTGCAAGGAAAGTAATAAGAGTCTCATATCTTCCTAAAGGTTCGCTTGTTGGAATGCATTTGTGATCCCCGCTAGTTGGCAGACAGAGGTGAGGAACTTGCCCTGTGTTCGGCCCTCAGCAAAATGGATAACCTATGAGCAAAGTAAATAAATCGAAAAAGGATTATTCTAATGATAGAATTCTTGTTCAGCAAACAAAATATCTAAATTCATACTCATTTCCTAAAAAGGAAAGAAAAGGGAAGAAAGAAAGAAAGGAAGGAAGGAAAAAAGAAAGAAAAAAAGAAAGAAAGAAAGAAAGGAAAAAAGAAAGAAAGAAAAGAATAGAGAGAAAAGAAAAGAAAGAAAGGGAGGAAGAAAGAAAGGAACAAGGAGAGGTATAAATAAAAACTTCAGCATGCATTAGATGTTAAAAATGACCCTAAATCATTTTCGCTATAAATGCCATCATTTAATTCTGGACAGAGACATTTTGTATCAAGCGTGAAAAAACCATAGCATACTACATACAAAGCATGGGTTAAATACAGGTCTGCCTTACACTGTTGGACCAATAGGAATGTATGTCTAGTTGTGTTGCAGGTATGTTAAGGTGTGTGGGAGTTCATCATCCTGATGATCTTGCAATGATGAAATTGACTAACTACACAAATAGCTTGGCAGACACCTGCTGAGACCTATATTAAGTCACAGGTTAACAAACAACAACCAGGCATTGTGACCAAAATTATTTTTACCTGATTCAGTGTATTTTTACATTCTATATCACATGTACAAGTCCCTCATTCCCTTCTGTCTCATTATGTTGTCTTTCCTTGGTTTGGTTTTGTTTTTAGAACCATGGTATAAGAGGGCATTTCTTATATTTTTTCTTGTAGTCTTCAGAAAGTCTGCAGGTAAATACTCTTAAGTTCCTTTCATTAGAAAATTTAACCTCATTGGGTAGGGTCTTCATCAAGGTTTTTGTTATGATCTCAAATACGTTTTTGTTTCTGGCATTCTACCTGTATAATCTCACTTCAATCTTTTCCAAAGGGCACTTTAGTGGAAGGAGGAAATTCAAAGTGGATTCCTGTAGAGAATTTCTGTTACTAAAAACTCTGGTACATAGTAAAGTAAGTAACTCCAAAATTTTATTCAGTAGAGAGATGATTTGAAAGTCATCTTTTTACATCTTAATACTCTTTCCTCAACCAAACCAGTAGATTTAAAATAACTAATATTTTTTCAGTTAATGGACACAAATGTGTACGAAAATTCTAGAAATAAAATACTCACTCATGAAACCTTACTGATACTTCAAAGAATGCTTTCCAGTTAGAGGAATCATGTTCACACATTTTCACACAATGTGTATCTGCCTGGTAACAGAACCCCAAACTAGACTAAGGCATCTAATAGCTATCTAATTTTTGTTGTCTTTTGGCAATACTGCTTTCTTATCATATTGATTAGTATGAATTCTGTGACCATTATAAAATCACATTTGTAATAAAAGTTACTAGGTGGGAACTTCAAGGATGAGGTGGTGTGGGGTTTCTGGTGGATCCCTGTCAGGTTCAAGGGAGGAGTTGGTATTGGCACAGCCTCTGTGGTAGAGAAGGGCGGGGTTTTGAGGGTGAAAGCCAGTCTGTGTAGGGCAGGGAGGAGACAGGAAAGCCTAGACTTGTTAGGAGCTGGGTCTCTTGTGGAGTAGGTGGGACTTTAGGATGGAGACTGGCAGGCGGATGGGTTTTCAGTGGAAGAAGGTAAGGTCACTGGGGAAGAGGCTGTTTGGGGCAGAGCTTTGAAAAGGAAGAACAAGGCTACAATGGAGGAAGTTACTTAGAGGAGTGGTTGTGGTGTAGCACTGTAAGCCCTGGTGGGATACGTAGGGTGAAGTTTCCCATAAGACAGGGAAGAGAATGAAGGCAAGAGACCGACAAAAGCTGGGGATTCTGGTGCAGGAATGCGGAGCTATGAGGGAGAGGCTTTTCAGGGACTGTGAGAGGGCAGAGTGGTGCTAGGAAGAAGTGGGCTAGTAAGGGGTGGGGTTTCTGGTGGAGAATGGAAGGCTTTTGGGACGGGTGTTAGGGGGGAGGTGGGGTTTCTGGCAGAGCAGAATGTAGTAACAATATATGGAGGAATTTTTCAGGACCAGAGCTTTGTGAGAGCTGGGATAGTATCCAGCGGACTAGACTAGTTAGTACAGGGTTTCTGGTGTAGCCAGTTACCACTTCGAAAAGAGGAGTAAGTTTGGGTGGGGATTTCAGTGTTGCAAGGCAGGACATTAGACTTTGGACAGGGTTTCCAGTGGGGCAAGGCAACCTTCAAAAAGGGACTATGAAGGGACAGGGATTTAAAGTTGAGCCTGGTAAGGCTTCCAGAGGGAGTCAAACAGATGTAGTGGTTTGCAGTGGAGCAATGTGGATGTCGAGAAATGGGATAGTGTGGTAGGGGTTGTCTAGTGGGGGTTTTCTAGAGCAGGTCAGGGCTTGGAGCCATGGGGTTAATTGGAAGAGGGACTTTGAGAAGGAGTGGAAGGTCTACAAAGTTGTAGGGTAATTATGGGCAGGATAACTGGTTGAGTAGGGTGTGGATCTGCGGGAGGATCCAATGAGGGGAGGATTCATCTAGGGAACAATGTAGCCATTGAGAGAGTAGATATGGGAGGTAGAGAGGCCTGTGGTATAGCAGGGCTGGCTTTCCAGGCAGGAGATGGGCTGTGTGAGAAATTTCTGGTCAACCAAGCCGGGGCTACAAAGTCAGTTATAGAGAGGTAGAGGGTTTTTGGTGTAGCAAAAACCCTTTGTGGGCTTTGTGGGAAGAGGTAGGTTCAGGGCTGAGTTTGAGACTTTAGGCCAATTAGAAGTAGACTAGTTATGGATGGAGTTTCTGATGAAAACAGGAGGGGTCGAGGGAGAAGTATGGTTTGGAGTGGGATATGAATGAGACTGGAGGAGCTTGGAGGGAATGGAATATGGGAGCAATGGGACTATGAGGGAATAGAATAGTTACGGACGGGGTATCTGGTGGATGAAGTTAGGATTAGAGGGAGGAGCCTGATGTAGACAGGGTTCTTGGTGCAGCAAGGCAGATCATAGGAGGAGATATGGATGTGGCCTGGTTTCTGGTGGTGCAGAGCAGGGATTCAAGGAAGGGGTGGAGTGGAAGAAGGCTTTCCCAATAGCAGAGGAGGACTTTCAGGAAAGATTCTGGTTGCAGTCAGTCAGGCCTTTGAATGTTTATAGCAGGACTACCAGGGGGTAGGTTAATTAAGGTTGAATTTTTAAGGACGAGGCTGACTAGAAGTGGGTTTCCAGTGGATCCAGTTAAGTTTTATGAGAATGGGAGATAGGAAAGGGACAAGACAGTGAAGAGTGGGGCTACAAAAAATAAACAATTACTCTAATAGGAACACTATTTTCAGTCGGTGTAGAATTATATTACTTTTATGTATGCGAGAGATATTGGAGAAAGTAAGCAAGTAATAATTCCTTCCTACTGAATTTTTTCTTTATTCCAGTTGAAAATAAAAGCACAGGTCACATCAGGCTCAGAGGCCCACAGTAGACTAAGACACATGAAGCACTGGAATTGATTCCCCAGCACAAGCTTTAAGGACGACAAATAAAAATTTTAAAATATCTCACTTGGTCATAATGAACACTCTATTATCTTAAAACTGTGAATGAATAGAACTTTTACTCTGTACGTTTTAGAAATCCTAAAACTAAGTAAGTGATAATGTTTTAAGTTTATATAATATTTGGAAGTATACTAAAATAATTAGGAAAATATAAAATTGTACATAGAATATATGTTGTCCAGCATCAATTTTAATCTAAAAGAATTTAAAACCAGAAAATTGCCATATAGTGAGATTGCAGCATGGTTTCTTTTCAGTCATCAAAATGGTCACTTAAGGAATGTGTCTTCATCATTGGATCGATGTTAAAACATATCTAAAAATGTGAAGCACTACACAGACCCTGAAGAAACTCAAAAGGATCTGTGAAATAAGGTTGGAATAAAATTAATGACTAATTACAGTAGGAATTGATCTTCACTAGGCCCATAATATTTTCCAGAAGAAAAGACTACATTGAAAAATAAACAAAACAGTGAAAAGGAAGCAGGCAGACAGACCTTGAAGAAGTAAACATTATCCAATGAACAACATCTATTGAGGCATGATTACAATAATCATTTACCTAAGTTACAATACTGATCTATGTTCTTCCCTTATGCCAATAACAAAGCCATGAAAATGCAGTAATAATTTTCAAGACATTAGACTTTACAGAAGGAATTTAATGAATATATTTCTAGGAAGTAAAGATAGATGTCTGAGATAAAGAGTAAAGCAAATATCCCCAATTTTTAGCACTTCGAGGTGAGAGGGGTACAAGCCGAAGCACAAGGCGAATGGACAGAAGTACAGTAATGAATACCAGAAGTTCCCAAGATGCAATGATGAATGTAACAGGGGAGAAAATCAACATGACCTTCACAGGACTTAGCACTGGAGAGTAGAGAGAAGAACTGTGAAAATCCATGGAGAATTAAAAAGGATGCACTTTCATAGTTGGCAGAAGTGTGCATTGCATAGCATTGAGGTCTAAAATATGTGTGGGTATTATAGGAAACTATTTGTGCTCATATGGTGCCTCAAGTAGTGATAAACTTATGATTTACAGGACATTGAATAATCATAAAGGTCTTGCTTCAGTAGTGCAGAGTTAAACCTTAATAAATTCTGTTTTTAAACACCTAACACCCTATAAAACCAAGACAAGAAGATTCAAATTATATGTAAGTGACTTGACTGAAACAATAGAATTCAAATCACATAATGTGGATGCAAAAAGATTACATTATTAAGGTAATAGTTAAACAACACAAATTTTATGTGAATAGTCCTGATTATAAATGATTTGTTTTCCATACAGATTTTGGACGCACAAAACAAAAAAAACAAAACAAATGATGCTTGGCAATAGAACTAGATGCCAGTATCTCATCTCATGAGGTTGAGATTGGAAGACCTTGGTTCACAAATGGCTGGGGTAGCAATCCACGAGACATTTATTTTCAATGGTTCAATCAAACACAGAGTGAAACCTTGGTTAAAATAGTACAGATTCAGTCAGTCATGAGTGAAAAAAACAAGCGAGATTTTGAGGCTCCAAGTCGAGTTTCATTACTGCACACACACACACACACACACACACACACACACACACACACACAACACACACACACATAGAGCGAATATTAAGAGTGTAAAAAACGAACCTATCTGCCAGGACTATCCTAAGCAAATATTAATTAATAAAAGTGAGGGAAACCATATAGTCTATGTTTCTTTGAGTCTGGCTTCCTTCACATAATGATTTTTTTCCAAGTCTCTCGATTTCTTTTTTTTTTTAATTTTTTTTTATTGTAAAGATACAATACAGAGGGTTACAGTTACATGAGCAAGGTAATGAGTACACTTCTATTGAGCATTGTTACCCCCTCCATTGTTTTCCGTCTACCATCCCTTCCCTCCCTACCTTCCCCGAGGTTTTTTTTTTTTTTTAATTGTGATTAAGTGATTACATAATTTCCCAAATTTCACAGTATTGGGGAAAAATAATGCTCATTTAAAGTCACAAGTTCATTCTATCTTTCCTGGAGCAAATTTTCTATCACAATCTATAATATATAAGGGTGTACACATATACACCATACATGTGATCAACAGCATGGGATATTTAGTAGTGTTCGACCAGATAAGTGGGAGTTCTTTTTTCTTAAGTCCTGTTAATTTTGTGGTCTCACCTAACATTTTGGATTTATCATCCACTTATCAGGTAGACCATGTACCGTTTGTCTCTATGCTCTTGGCTTACCTCGCTCAACAGGATTCCTTCTAGCTCCATCCATTTCCCTGCAAATGCCAATATTTTGTCATTTCTAATGGCTGCATAATATTCCATTGTGTATAGATACCACAATTTTTGGATCCATTCATCTGTGGTGGGGCATCTGGGTTGTTTCCATATCCTAGCTATTATGAACAGTGCTGCAATATACATGGAGGTGCACGTGTCCTTGTATATTGGTTCCTGTTTTCAGGGTAGATGCCTAGAAGTGGTATGATTGGCTCGTAAGGGAGGGCAATCTTTAGCTTTCTAAGGACCCTGCAGACTGCTTTCCAAAGTGGTGGTACAAGTGTACATTCCCACCAGCAGTGTAATAGGGTTCCTCTTTCTCCACATCCCTTCTAGTATTTGTCGTTGGCTGATTTGTGGATGTGAGACATTCTGACTGGGGTAAGGTGGTATCTCAGGGTTGTCTTTATTTGCATTTCCTTCACCACCAGTGATGATGAACATTTCCTCATGTATTTCTTTGCTATTTTTATTTCTTCATCTGAGAAGTCCCTCTTTAGTTACCTTGCCCATTTAGTAATTGGTTTGTTGGGTTTGGGAGGGATTAGTTTCTTGAGTTCCCTGTATATACTGGATGTTAACCCCTTGTCTGATATAGTGCTGGTAAATATTTTTTCCCAAATAGTTGGTTGTCTTTCTAACTTGGTTGCAATAGATTCAGCTGTGCAGAAGTTTTTTTTATTTTAAGATAGTCTCACTTGTCGAGTTTCTCTCCAATTTGTTGTGACCCTGGGACTCTGTTCAGGAAGTTCCGTCCTGTGCCTATTAGTTCAAGTGTCTCTCCTACTCTGTCCTGCAGTAGTTTCAGAGATTCAGGTTTAATGTTAAGGTCTTTAATCCATTTTGAGTTGATGTTGGTACATGATCATAGGCTGGGGTCCACTTTTAGTTTTTTGCATGTGGCCGTCCAGTTTTCCCAGCACCAGTGGTTGAAGAGGCTGTGTTTCTTCCATTGTATGTCTTTGGCCCCTTTGTCCAATATAAGCTGACTGTAGGCTTGTGGATTTCTGTCTGGATCTTCTATTCTGTTCCATTGGTTTTCGGGTCTGTTTTTGTGCCAGTACCATGCTGTCTTTGTTATTATAGCTCTGTAGTAGAGTTTGAACTTGTTCCATATGAATTTTTGGATGGTTTTCTGTATTTCAGTGATGTACATCATTGGGATTTTAATAGGAATTGCATTGAATTTTATATTAATTTTGGCAGTATTACCATTTTCATTATGTTAAGTCGACCTATACAAGAGCATGGGAGGTCTTTCCATTTCCTAGTGTCTTCTGCAATTTCTTTCTTTAAATTTTTATAGTTTTCATTAAATAGTTCTTTTACATCTTTGGTTAGGTTAATTCCTAACTATTTTATTTTGGGGGAGGTTATTGTGAATGGGGTTGCTCCCTTTATTTCCCTCTCTTCTTGTACATTGTCAGTGTGCAGAAAGGCAACTGATTTTCGTGGGTTTATTTTGTATCCTGCTACTTTGCCGAAGTGATTTATGATTTCTAAGAGTCTGGAGATGGAGTTTTTGGGATCATGAAGGTATAGTATATCGTCTTCAAAAAGTGATAGTTTAACAACTTCTTCCCTACGCGGATCACTTTCATGTCTTTTTCTTGCCTTATTGCCCTGGCTAAGGGTTCCAGGACTATACTGAAGAGGAGTGGAGACAGTGAGCATCCTTGACTTGTTCCTGATTTTAGGAGAATTGGTTGTAGCTTTTCCCATTAAGTATAATACTGGCTATTGGTCGGTCATAAATGGCTTTTATTGTTTTAAGAAATGTTCCTTCTATTCTTATTTTCTCCAGAGCTTTTAGCATGAACGAATGTTGAATTTTATCAAGGGCCTTTTCTGCATCTTTGGCGAAAATCATGTGATTCTTGACCTTGGCTCTGTTGATGTGTTGGATTACATTTATTGAGAACTAGCTTGATTCCACAGTAGTCAGATAGGATACAGGAGATTATGGCGATCCTTTTGCATTTACTTAATTTCCTTGTATGAACTATGATATGGTCTATTTTGGAGGAAGTTCCATGAGCTGCTGAGAAGAATGTGTACTCTGTTGTTTTAGGGTGAAATACTCGGTAGATCTCAGTTAATTCTGCTTGAAGTATGACCTCACTTAATTTGGTAGCTTCTTTGCCAATCCTCTGGTTGGTAGACCTGTCCTTTGGTGAGAGTGGTGTGTTAAAGTCTCCTAGTATTATCATATTGGGATTTATTTATTCTGTAAGTTTGAGAGTATTTGTTGAACATATCTGTTTGCACCAATATTTGGGGCATATAAGTTGAGGATGGTAATATCCTCCTCTTGGATTGTTCCCTGTATTAATATGTAGTGTCTGTCCTTGTCTTTCTGTACTGATTTTAATGGAAAGTTTATTTTGTCAGATATCAGGATAGCTACACCTGCTTTCTTACTGGGGGCATTTGATTGGTAGATTCTTTTCCAACCCTTTACTCTGAATTTGTTTCTATGTTTGGCTGAGAGGTGGGTCTCCTGAAGGCAACAGATGGGTAGGTCATGTTTTCTGATCCAGTCTGCAGTTCTTTTTCTTTGATTGGCGAATTAATATTAAGAGAAAGTATAGAGAGATGCACTGTTGTCCCTGTCATTCCATTTCCCTAAGTTTTTCTTCTTTCCTTTCCTCCTGTGCTCGCTCAGTTTGACTTTGATTAAAGTCTGTCTGGGTGCAGTTCCTGGTTGCTTTCTTCATATTGTGTCACCCCTCTTAGTATTCTTTGTAATGCTGTCTTAATGTTTATGTATTCATTTAGTTTTTCTTTGCTATTAAAAATCTTCAGTTCTCCATCGAATGTGAATGCTAGCTTTGCTGGGTATATCAGTCTGGGTTGGCAGTTTTTGGCTCTCAGGGCTTGTATGTACTTTCCCAGGCCTTTCTTGCATTCAGTGTTTGCGTGCAGAGGTCTGTAGTGATTCTAATTTTTTTCCCATTGTAGTATTTGCTGCATTCAAGATTGTTTCCTTATTATTCAGATCTATCATTTTTACTATAATGTGTCTAGAAGTGTTTCTCCTGGGATCTTGCCTGTTGGGTGTTCTATATGCTTCTGTTATGTAGGTAAGATGTTCTTTTTTAAGATGGGGAAATTTTTCACCGATTATCATGTCGAATAAGTGTTCCATTCCCTTGCTCTGAAATTCCTCACCTTCATCCAGTCCAATTATACGAAGGTTAAATTTCTTGGCATTATCTGCTTGCTCTTGAATTTCCCTTTGGCTTAATTTGAGTGATTTTTCCATATCTGTCACTTTTTGGTCCAGTTGGTGTATTCTGTCTTCTGTATGTGACACTCTACATTCCATTTCATTCACTCTGTTGACCATGGCTTCTATTGTGGTTAGCAAGGAGGACATAGACTCTTTTATGGATTTGATGTTGGTTCTTAAAGTACTGATCTCACCTCTTAATGAAGTATGTCCTGCCTCTAATTTGGCATTTATCTAATTTCTTACTAAGGTTTCTGCTGCCTCTAGTTGTGCATGCATCTCCTGTTTGATATCCTGTATCTCTTTTGATAGTTCATCCTTGTGTTCTTTCAATTTCTGGTCTATTTCTCGCTTTATTTCTTGAGTCATTGCCTCCAGCATCCCTTGGATGTAGCTTTTGTCTTCCATTCCTGCTTTGCTCCCACTGGGGCTCTCCCCTGCATGGCTGCTGGCTATTGAGGATAGCTTGCTATTCTGGGTGGTTACAAACCATGTAATTTTTCTCTGTGATTTTCGCATGGGAGTTCAGGGATTTTTGGAGACTAATCTGCAATTTTATTTTGGTGTGTCTGTCTTTGCTTGGTTGCTGATTCTGTATTGGTACAGAGAGTCTATGCCTGATCTGGGTTCTGTTGGGGGCCTACCTCCAGCTGCTGGTCGGACCTACATAGGATTCTCGGCTCTCTGCTGTAGATCGTTGGCAATTCCTGCCTTTGGAAGGACTGAACAACCTAGATTGCTCATGTTTGCTCATACGGGTGCTCTTGGCAAGATCGGATGCTCTGGATGCAATCTCCCAGATGCTGGAGTCTGCTATGGGCTCCTGATTATTATTTATTTATATTTTGCCTGTTGTGGGCTTGAACTCTAGGTTTGGGTGCTATCCTTCAGCTCTTAAGCTCAAGGCTGGCACCCTACCATTTGAGCCACAGCACCACTTCTGACCCTTTCTGCTTATGTGATGCTGAGGAATCAGATCCAAGGCCTCATGCACCCAAGACTATCACTCTACCGCTGAGCCACCTTACCAGCCTGAGCTCCCACCTACTATCAGGTGCTGGCAGCCTGTGTTGCCCAATTCCCAGCCTAGAATATATGGGTCGGGTTTTGGTGGGGTTTGGGCTTCTCTTATCCTGAGCCTCCAGGTCTTTTGTTATCACAGGTTTGCTTCCCAGTGGGTGCAGTTCCCTGTTTTTTTCCGTCTGCTGAGGCATTTGCTCAGCTTTTGACTTCAGTTGGGAAGATTTGATTGTGTTGTTCAGGCGCTGGATCCCCAGGCCTGGTGCCGGCCCCCCGACTGGGGCATGCGGAATGGGCCTGTGATGCTGTGTATACCACCTAGGTTATACAGCCTGGGGTACACAGTTCAAATTTCTTCTACTGTGGGTTGTCTTGACCCAGGTGCGCTGTTCTTGGCTTGGGCATTTAAACTCCCTTCCAGCGGCACTCTTGCTCTAGTCTGGCCAGCTCCATGGGCTGGTGGAGTTCTCAAACATTTCCCAGTTTTTGTGGATCCTGTAGTCCGGGTGAAGGGTAGGGAGTCTTTGTCAGGGTCTGGGGATTCCCTCCCGCTCTGATCTCCTTTGAGAGATACATTGTCCCCTGTGGGGCACTCAACCTGGAGCTGGTTGTTTCTGTGTGGTGTAGGTCATCAGTTGCTGTTGCAATCCAAGTTCAGTTGCAGTGGTTGCGGGCTGGGCTGGGCAGTGGTGGCTCTGTGTGATTCTCTTCTTTCTCTGTTTTCTTGAAGTGTCCACAGGGCAGGCGAGGGGTGGGGGCTGGGCCTCCGTACAGGTTCTGAGCACTGGAATTTTCACTCTCTGTATCATTACCAGTTTCTTGTAGGTCCTTTGCTTTGCTGTTCTGTGGGCCTCCCATGTAGCTCTGGGGGCTCCCATCGTCGGGGGTTTATCCATTTCGCGGGACTGACACTGGTACCTCAGGCGGCTTCTGCGTGAGTTATCTGTAGGCAGTTCCCTGTGTCTCTGGGCCCCAGCAGCCCCACCAGGTCGTTGTTGCAATTGGCGCGTCTGACACTAGTACCTCAGGCTGCTTCTGTGCAGGTGATCTGCAGGCAGCCCCCTGTGTCTCTGGGACCCCGGTGGCCCCCACCCAGTTGTTGCAATCGGTAGGTCTGACACCAGTACCTTAGGCGGCTTCTGCGCTATCTGCAGTTAGCTACCTTTGTCTCTGGGACTCCGGCAGCCCACACCAGGCGGGCTGTTGTGGTGACAGGTGGCTTTAGCGAGATGGAGCCCCTCTGCTCAGATGGAGAGTGAGGAGTGTGGTTGGGATCTTCGTGGAGACTCCTAGCTGGTAGGTTTCTCTGTTTGTGTCGATCAACGGGTCTGTAAACCAGTACTTCAGGCGGCTTCTGCACGGGTGATCTGCAGGCAGCCCCCTGTGACTTTGGGATTCTGGCAGCCCCCACCGGGCTGGCTGGCTGAGGCTTGGCATGCTGCCCTATGGCTAGTGAAGGTTGGGGAAGGGTCTTCACTCTTTTCTGTTCTGAAATTCTTCTTTCCCTCTCTCTTTTTTTTGTTATTTTCCACCTCCTGTTTTTCTCTGAGTATTCATCTTTTTGTTGTTGTCAGCTTCTTGGGAAGATTAAGCATTGGAACTCGAACTCTCCTTTTGGTTGGGGAGAGCTGTGGCAATTCCCCATCACCATCTTGGTCCCCTCTCTCCATTTTCTTATGAAAGGGGCTGTGTCATTCTTTCTGATAGAAGCATGAGATTCTATTGTGTATATATACTACATTTTCCTGATCCATTCATCTATTTTTTTATTGTGAAAATACTGTACAGAGTGGTTACAATTACATGGGCAAGATATTGAGTACATTTCTTATCAAGCATTGTAGCCTCCTCCTTTGTTTACCCTTCCCATCCCTTCCCGTCCTCCCTCCCCCCCACTCAGTCCAGGGGCATCTGGACTGATTCCATATCTATCTTAGATATGGTAATAATACTGCAAAAAACATACTTGTGCTGGTAGTTTTAGTGTTTTATTTTTTGGAGTCCGGTCGTGGGTTATGGGCATGGGCACTGTCCTTCAGCTCTTCAGCTCAAGTTTAGTTCTCTACCACTTGAGCCACAGCGTCACTTCCGGATTTTTTCTCTTTGCTTATGTGGTACAGAAGCCACCTTCCCAGCCTGAGACAATATATTTTAACTTATTTTCTTCAAATAAATTAATATTAAGCAAAGCTAATTAAAATAATTACTTATTTACTCTTCAGAGGATGAGTATAGTACTCTTGGATATATTGGAGGAAAAGACTTCAGACTCATTACAACTGATGCCTTGCATTGAAATTACAGGCTAAGCTTTCTTCTTCATGAAACAAAAGCTTCAGTTCTTTCATATTAGAATTATAAAATCATAATACTTGCATGTTGATTTGTTTTTGTCTGCTATTTTTAATTCCATTCTTCATTCATTAGCTATCTAGAGATAATTTTGACAAATGCCCATGAGTGGGATTGCTGGCTCCAGAACTATGTACATTTGACCTTACAAAATGATGCTAATTGAAATGAACTCCAAGACATGGAAACAACAAGTACTTTTTTTTTTCAGATATCAACCTTGATGTCGGTAAAGTAGTGTATCTAGATCTTATTTTATTTTATTTGTCTTTGATTTATCCCTGGACATTTCTGTCTTGATTCTGGTACCTTCCATCTTGTATATACATTATCTGATTTGGAGAAAGAAAGGGAAATAACATAATGATGAAAGAAGTGACCTATTTTGCAACAATGATATTCACAAGATAATATACTGGCAATGAACTTTACAACTTTGGGGTGGAGGGGTAGGGATGGGGGGTGGGAAAGTATAGGAGAGCAACAATAGAATTAGTAACAATATTCAACAAGGAATGTATCTTACTCATGTAACTGTAACCACTCTGTACAGTACATTTAAATAAAATAAAATTTAAAAAGTGAACTTACCCTAGGAAAAAAAATCCTTTTCAAAATTACCCATCTGTAATAGTACTTGTGAGGGATTCTACTGTCAAACTGTTATACCTGGAAAGGGATATATTGGGAAGCCAACTCAAAAGGCAATCAAAAGGCTGAGAGCTGTGCTCTGGAAAGTTCAAACAGTTAAGGGAAGACAGGGGTATGCGTTATTACCACAAAAGTATTTAAGTTAGAGCTGTTGGACACTAAAAGTTTAAAACTTTGGAGACAAGATGGATGTTTGTGTTATGGTTGTAATGACTATTGCTCCCTTCTGCTCCCTAACAATAAGGGATTCAATGATCAATATGTATACAAACAATAACACATGTTAATAGTTGTAACCACAAGCTAGATTGATGCCTTAGTTTGTGGACATACCTGTAGCCACTCATTACCCCACCACTGTAGTAGAATGAATATAAAGCATGTTAAGCAGGATTTGGGGATCCGGAAGCTGGCAATGAGGCTTTGGGTCCTCTGTTGTCTTCTTTCCTGTCACATCCTGTGATTTCTCAGTTCTTTGGCCAGGTATCCCATCATCTTTGCTGGTCCATGGTTGTGGTTAGTGACAGTACTGATATTTTGAACACCTGAAAATAAACTATGGAAAAACATTTCCTCAAAGAATATTCACAAATGTATAGGAGCACCTCAAAAGGTACCAAATATCAGCAGTCACCCAATGATCGTCTAGCAAGAAAGTATTATTCAGGAGTATCTTAATTTCTGATAATATAAGTGATGGAAAATTGTCCCTTTTGTACACTTGGTATTTGGTATTGCATAAATTTTCAGAAACGCATATACATTGTGAAATAATGTTATTTATCTCATAGATCACAAACCTCGTCACTGGAGTGATGATCCTAATGTCTTATCTCAGTTGCCTGATTCAGACTTAGCTGAGTGTGAATTGCATAATTATGAACATTTCTCCATGAAACTTAACAACACAGAATGAAGTGTGAGGGTCAGGACACTCCATACCTCTAAAAATTTTACATATATTTCAGTAATACTCACCTAAACTGCTCAGCATTCACAGCACATTGGTGTGTTATAATTGCCTTTAGATCATAAATACTCTAGAGTTTAAAGTAGAATGATGGGCTCTACATTTTCAATGCAAGAGTGATGATCACCCCCTGCAATTATTCTCAGTGGAAAATCCTTCCTATACATTTTACTGACTTAGCTTCTACTCTGTGCTTTACCATTATCAGAGAGGGTCACACTGTATCGAGCTATAATACTGCAGCAACCTTAGCTGCCTTTGAATTTTACCTCTAACCTTAATACCAAGGTCAACTCCCCAACTCTAATCACATCATTAGTGAACACCTGAACTTTCCAAGCTTGGTTAAAAATTCAGCTATCATTGCTCATTGCCAGTGTTAAAGATCTCACTCCATTAGATTTATTGTGTTTCTTCTTGTATTTCCAACACTGCCTTAGATGTTGTTTTTTGATATAGAGCTTTTAGTTTGTATTTGATTTATGGAAGTGTTAGTGATGCCAGTTGAACCGCATCTATTATAATGTAAGTAATTTGATGTTTTGACATATGAATTTAATTTTGGCAATTGAGGAAGTCAATACACATCACTCACAAAAGTTTCCTTATATGTATTGGTATTGCTTTATTGTGTACTTCCTAAAAGCCAGTCATAGGAGCACATGCCCTAATCCCATCACTTCTGTCACTGAGACGAGGCTTGAAAGGTCCAGACGACTTGGCACTTCATAGTGAGAAGGTTTATACCATGAAGGGTGAGAGAATAGAAAAAAGAGCAAATGAATCTTCCAACTGTTTTGTAACATATTCTTTACACTTAGCCATTAAGACACCATAACACTATTTTTTATGATTTCTTACCTACTCTTTTCCTGTTCTGAGATGTTTTATTTATGGATCTCTAAGAAATCATATAAGAATCATATAATAAATCTATAAATCATATAAGAAATCTTAAAAAAAGTAATTTGTTAGGGATATATAACCTAAAAGGAATAATTTCAGGAAAGTATTAAGCACATAAAATGTAATGCACACCTAAAATTGTCTCTTTATTTAAAACTTCAGCAGTTGTAGTTTATTTATTCTGATAACAAAGATTATAAACTAAGTTACAATAGTATTCCAAATGGAACACAGAACTAGAAAAGTGAAGGGTAGCACTAAAGAATGCTACTGCTACCACTAATAGAGTAAGAGTAAAATTTAGGCAAAACTCCTTCAGAGTAAAAGCCACAGGAGATCCCCAACATTACTTTAATTGTTTCATATGAAGCAAAGACCTTTTTTTGTAAAGACAATTTTTCACAGATATTAACATCAGTTGGGTATATATTTCTTAAGGCCTTCAGGAAGGATGCTGTGACTGTGTTGATGGAAGCTGACTTCTTTGGGACCTACTACACAATGTGCAGCCCCATTCCAAGCACTACACTTGCATTAGGGTAATTTTAGAGCTCATGATATTTCTTCCAGTTAGGAAATGAATTAAGTATTTTACTAAAAACAGAAGTAGGCAACAAGGCCAAACAAATTTCCCAAGTACCTAATACTGATCAGCTGTAGACTCATAACTCAAATCCAGGTTTCCACCAGGCATACCTGAGGATATTCTGTAAGTTTCACACTCATTACCTTTCAAGATGTATGGAGCAGATGAACCCTCATTATCTTCCTAATTATGGTTTTAATGGCAATAACATTGCTACAGTATATACATATTTCTAAATGAAAAGTGTGTGGGTAATGACATTGTAGGTGATCTTTATAACAAATAAAGCCTGAGCAAAAAAGAAAAGTAAGGGACTGGGAAGGTGGCTCAGTGGTAGAGCGCTTGCCTTGAATGCATGAGGTCCTGGGTTCAATTCTTTAGCACCACATAAGAAAAAAGAAAAAAGTTGGAAGTGGAGCTGTGGCTCAAATGGTAGAGCACTAGCCTTGAGCTGAAGTGCTGAGGGAGAGCACCCATGCCCAGAGTTCAGGCCCCATGACCAGACCCCGCCCCCCAAATAAAAGAAAAATAAAAGAACCTAGGCCCCAAATTTAAGTCATAGTACTAGCACTCATATACTATATATATATATATACATATATATATATATATATATGTATATATATATATATATATATATTTGGTTCCTAAAATATACAGTGAGTTAATTTGTCGAAACCTGGTCATAGATTAAATATGAGGTGTGAAAAAGTATATAAGTCTGAAATGACTCCAAGTTATTTTGACAAGACAGCTGGAAGAGTTATCACTTAATCAAATAGTAATGAGGGATTGGTTTGTAGATAGAGATCAAAGCTCACTTTAGGATCTTTTGAGTTTGCTAAAATCAGTAGTTAGGAGTTGTCAGTAGACAGGATGCTATTAAGGACTTGAATTAAAGAAAACAGAGCTGGAGAAAAAATACAGAAATAACTACTGAAATCAGTGGTAACAACCATGAGAAGGAATATTACAGAGCTAAGCCCTGGGATACACAAATATGTAAAACATGACAAATGAAGAAAAACAGTAATAAGTATGCAATGCAGACTTATATGGGTAGGTATTTTTAAGGTTTAAGGGCTATGAAGTGATTGTGTGATGACCTAAAATTTAGTAAGTTCAACTATCCTTTGGGCCAACCATAGTTGATAGTTTAAGTAAAACGGGGCCACAATAGTGTGTCTTGATTTACCAAAGTGAAAATAGGCCAATATTTGGAAAGCCACTTTTTGGACATGTTGTTGGAGTGGCAATTACTGCAGTTTGTTCAAGTGTCAGTACAAAGCTAAAGGTTTAGCACAATGATAGAAATCTTTCAGGGATCTGGTAGATTTTCCCTCTATCTTCAATTTCCCCTTTTTTTCTGAGAGCTAAAATATCATTACTGGAAGCCTGTCCAAATTGTGCCTTTGGCAAGTTAACAGATAGACAGTCTATCACATGCCCAAATAAAAGAGAATGGGAACAGGTCTACATTGAGCACTCACAGTAGACGGGTCTCTGGACTTTCTCAGGAAGAGCCTTCCGCCATTGTGGGATGGATAGGGCTGGATAATATGTAAAATAGACACCATAGATTGAAAGTATTCTGCTAAGTTGACACTTGAGATATCAGATGTTTTAACTGCATTGTTTTGATTTTTATGAATCAGTTAATCAGATTCTTCATACCTTATGATGTTACTAGACTGAAAAATGCATGCTTATTGCATTTCCTTTGTATAACATATAGTATGTTTTGAAATTTGGAATAAAACATTCGTCTTTTCATTTATTTATTTTAATATGAATTACTCTAGTTCTCAAGAGTAGGGAAATGCCTTGGAAATTTGTAATTTGATGTCATATGTAATTTATATTTTTTATTCTTATTTATTGTCTATTGCAGCACCTGCTATATGTAATTTAAACTATAGTTTTCTTCAAGTGTATCATCCTGCACTGAAGTTTTTTTCTGACATGCTTTCTAATAAATACGTAATCTATTCAATTTTGAAAAGTACTGCTGTACCTCCCACTTATCTGTGGCTTTTCTGAAATCCAAGTTCCTCTGTGTGTCAGGGTGGATACTTTTGCCTGTAACAGTTTTGTTATTGAATACATAACATCTGGCTACTTAGGGAACAAAGGATGTGAAGCTACAGTATCCCGATAAAGAACTTCCAAGACAATTCAAGGGCAACTCATTTACTCTCTGTGTAGCTGAATAGGAGCATAGAAAAGAAATTCTTATACATGAATGTGACAGGGAGTGTGTGCACATAGGTGTTCACTTATTTATCTGTTGTTATAGTTTTACATATTCACTATTATTCATTATTATTCAACGATATTTCATATATATATGATCATATATATATATATATATATGATCATATATATATCATATATGGTCATATATATATGATCACAATTTCCAAAATCCAGAGACCCACATCCATGGGCATTGCTTTCCTATGTTGCCCTTTGGGTAATAAGAATGAAACCTGGTATTGTCCTCTTGTAGAGAAATATCTCAGAGATTCAAACATTTTTCTTTCAATATGTTGACTGTTCCTAAATCCAAAATTAGGAAGTCTGTTAATACATAATACATGCTTTAATATATTTAATATATAATGTATAATATATTCTATATTATAATATATATTATATATAATAACTGACAGTATTATATATTTATAAGGAAAAATACAACAAATGTATCAATGTCCATACTTTCTTAGCCATGATTAGGTTCAGTAGAGTTAGGTGCATTACATCTCAACAGGAAAAGTCTACTGAAGTTCTGATGACCTTGAGCTAGATAAGGGGAATTTCTGTAAAAGGAGCCTCCCTTCAATTATGAGAAAAGATGTTTGGAAGTTTTTTCTTTTGTTTTATTTTTTTGTTTTTATTTAGGCCAGACAAGGGGCCTGAACTGTGGGCCTGAGCACTGTCCCTCACCTCTTCAATTCAAGGCTAGTGCCCTACCACTCGAGCCATAGCAGCACTTCTGTATTTTTCTGCTTATGTGGCACTGAAGAATTGAACCCACGTCCTCATGCATGCAAGGCAAGGACTCTACCACTGAACCACATTCCCAGCCCAAGTTTGAAAGTTTTTGAGAAGAGGAATTTGGCATTTGCTTTGCATCCTTGATTAGTAAAAAATAGATATCATTTTGCTCCAAATTTTGTCTCCTTTTATGTTCCCTAAACAGTTACACATGATCATCATTCCATCGCATATGTTTAAGTCCTTCTTTAATTTCTTTTATCATTATTGTTTCTTGTTGTTTTGCTGATCTTAAAGCTTGCACTCAGGGCCTATGCATTGTCCCTGAGCTCAAGGCTCGTGCTCTACCACTTGAACCACAGTACCATTTCTGGCTTTTTCTGCCTGGGCTTGCTTTGAATCATAATACTCAGATCTCAGCCTCCCGGGTAGCTAGGATTACAGGTATGAGCCACCAGTGCCCAGCAAGTCTCTCTCTTTTAGATATTTTTCTAGAAGCCTCCTATCCAAGGTCACTCCTAAGATAGTAAATGGACCTATGCTAATAGTTCCTTCATACTCTCATCTCCTGTTATGTCTATGGTGTGTCTTTTCCATTGTATCCTGAACCTACTTCACGGTTCTCTTCCTAATCCAAGATTCTAGATGTATTAGTAATAATTACCTAAATTTTGTGGCTATAAACCCTAAATTACTCAACTATTAATTTAATTTAATTTTTTTCAATATGATTGTTGTTCTGTACAAATCTGAGCTTATATTTACCTCTTGCATCTACCTCTTGGCATGAGCAGAGCCTGGGCCTATTCTACCTTAAATGCAAGAGATTAGTCAAAGAATAGCCTACAGTATTCCTGCCTAGGAGTCAGGACAAGTAGTTGAGTGCCTGAAAGAAGCAATGCATTCCTGACATGAGAAGGAGTGAGAGAGACAACAGCCTAGAGAGCAAACTGGCAGTCACAACACTAAACAACTTCTCCTTTGGGGAAACTGACCTCCTGCAAAGTGGCAGTGAGATAACTTGCCTAGTGAATTTTCTTATATGAAGGAAGTTGTCATGTCTCACTACAAAACACCCTTGTAGTCAAAGAGAGCGTCATTCTTTTGTTTCCTCCTTAGGCCCAGTCTCAGTTTATCTCCTTCTTAGACTTTGCTCAGACTCTATTCCTACCAGAAGGTCCCTGATGAGGAGGAAAGTGTGATCTCTTGGCTTCTGACTGGCCCTTTGGGACATGAGGCCACTTTTAGTTTTCAACCTGTTCCTTCTGACTATGGGAAAGCTCTGAATTGTGCCCT
The DNA here is from genome assembly GCF_019054845.1 of Dipodomys spectabilis. Taxonomy (NCBI): domain Eukaryota; kingdom Metazoa; phylum Chordata; class Mammalia; order Rodentia; family Heteromyidae; genus Dipodomys; species Dipodomys spectabilis. Next base: position 1,592,302 of record NW_024870986.1, read on the forward strand.
AGTATCAAATCTCTTCAGAGAAAGTCAAGGAATGACAGATTCTGCCTGAGGGAGTGAGTTTCTCCATTTCCAAAGAGGTCACTTAATATCTGATTTTGAGACCCAGGTGGAAGTCTTTTACCAGATCCTCCAAGCTGGAGTGGATGTTAGCTCAGACTCCAAGCCATCCTCATATTTCTCCAGCTCTTTCTCATGAACCAAAAGGTTATAGGAGTTTAGGTCAGAAACAAGGAGAAATGAGAGTAGCAGAAGAACCATTGGCAGGGTGAGGAATTAGAAACTTTGGGTGAAAAAAAGGGCTCAGAAAATCTATGATTAGGGGGCTGGGAAGGTTGCTCAGTGGTAGAGCGCTTGCCTTGCATGCCTGAGGCCCTGGGTTCGATTCTTCAGCACCACATAAGAAAAAGGAAAAAAGCTAGAAGTAGCACTGTGACTCAAGTGGTAGAGCGCTAGCCTTGAACTGAAGAGCTGAAGGACAGCGCCCAGGCCCAGAGTTCAGGCCCCACGACCGGACCCCCCAAAAAAAAAGAAAAAGAAAAGGAAAATCTAGGATCATTCACATCATTTGGGAATCACATCATAAGATTAGGGAATAAAAGTAATAAATTACTACCTAAATTACTAACTCCACTACTCTACATTACAAGTGTTCTGTCAAATGTAAGGTGTCCTAGCTCTATTTTGATCAGGAAAACGGAGCACATTCTTTCCTCACCAAGTTCTACTGAGTGTCTTTATCCATACCCCAGGTTGTTCTTACTCTCTACTTCTCTGTTACTTTCCTTTGCTGGATTCAATCAATGACACTTGAAAGAGTTAACATCTTTAGACATGTAATTACACTTTGTTCTAATCCATTTGTTATAAAGTAAACAAATTATGGGGAAACGTATATCTATGGTACATTTTCTTCCATGGCATATTTATTTGATGTTATTAAGTATTATTTTAATAGTTTCATTGTTAAAACTTGAGGAAAATATTTTACTATTAGCAGTAATTAGTTGCACATTTTTTTTTGTATTTTTCCATGTCTGTGTATTTGTTAAGCTTTCTAACATCGTCTTTTTCCCCAAATGTTGCCCTCTTAAAATTGCTTCAAATTATAAACCATATATGATGGCCCTCTATGTGTTCATTGATATATTTAAATTTTGATCTAATATCCACACATTATAGGATATCTTCAACCTATTGTAAATGGTCTGAAAATCAATATGGACGTTCCTCATTAAAGCAAAAACACAATGCCACAAAACCTAGTGAAAGTAGGATTAGGTATATATTCAAAATTTTTAGCAATGATGCAGTAGAAAGATTCACGTCTCATATACCAGAACATGTTTATAGCTATGAAGGGCACATTTTCTTCATTCCCTTTTTCTGGTGCATTTAGGTTGATTACACAGCTTGGTTGTTTTGAATATTGCTGCCATTAACATGGATGTTCATGTTTATTTATATTCCTTCTATATGTATCTAATTGTGGTAAAGGTCATCAACATATCTGTCTTTTTGGTATTGTGTAAACTTCCATTAAGATATCCCTATAGGTTGCACTCGTTTACAATGCCACAAAAACAAATATAGTTCCTGATTTATTTCAACTTCTCAAGCAGTTTATTTATTTGAGTAGTGATAGCTCTTCTGGTGTGTAAGATAGGATCTCACTGACTTTCCTCTTTATTTTCCTTCGTATTTGCTATGTGGATATGAATCTCAAATATTTCATTTATTTATTAAACACTTACATTTGTAATTCATTCTTGATTAGTGTCTTTCTTTTTCTTTTGGTATTTGATCAATTTTTAAGATTTACAATATTTGATTTTTTCTTATTATAAATACTCATTTTAGTTAGTAAGAAGATTTTTTTCATTACAGTGATGCACAATTAACTAAAAACAATAGATTGTACATTTATATTACTGGATGTTTTTGTTTGTATTTACAGCCTGTAAATTGTTTCAATAAAGATGCTGAACTTCTTTCACTGATATACTGAAAGTATAGTATCTCATATTGGCCTAAACTAATCTCAGAATTAACAGTCACAGCCTGGGCCACCACAGTCTGGGCTAAGTAAAACCACTAACACAGCACAAAGTGCATTTAAACAGAGCACAGGGCTTCATAAGAGTTAGAAGAAAGGCATCACCTTCATGAAGCAAAAGTTGGACTTCACAAGCAGACCTTAGGAATCTGAATATCAAGAAGATCAAAGGATAAAAGTATTTAGAAGGACAACTTTAGAACTCAAAATTTGGGAGGTGGGACAAACAATAGATACCAAAACTTAATGCTGAAGGAGTATTTTACCACAAACGTCAGCTGTGTCTGACTCTCTCACACAACACACACACACACACACACACACACTCCTAGTGAAAGGCCTTTGCCAAACTACAGGCATTCTGGACTTAGACTCTGAATACTCCGAAAGTTTCTATTGTGAAGACCTTTACTGAAAGTACCCATCGTAAGAAAGTTAGAACTCAGGTTCCTGGAAAAACCGTGAAATGTCACAATAACATTCCGCCCATAACTCCCCTATCAATAGCCATCAGCGAATGACAGGAAGTACCTAAAGCTACAGATCTTTTTAATTTTTTATTTTTACTTTTTTATTGTGAAAATACTGTACAGAGGGGTTACAATTATGTGGGCAAGATAATGAGTACATTTCTTATCAAGCATTGTAGCCTCGTCTTTGTTTCCCTCTCCCATCCCTTCCCATCCTACCCCCACCTCCGCCCATCGAATCCTCCTCCCCCCTTCCCCGCACCAAAATTGTTAAGTTCGTTTTTCTCCATAAGAACTTGTACATCTCATTGTTGCAATGGGTCCACCTGTATCCTTATGTAAACGATTTGGTTTTTTTTTCCTTCTCCTCCACAAATTATTGCTTATTGCTTAGCCTGCACTCGGTAGCCAATAAGATTGTTATAAGGGATCCTTATCTAAGGACAAGACTAGTGTACGCAGAGAACCCCAGGGGCAGCTGTATCTGGGACAATGAAGCTTTTTTCCTCTTCTTTTTAGATAATCAAACATGATGTTGCAGTTGGCTACACAGCTGCTCCACACCTGAGCAGGAGGAAGGAAAGGATGCCTTTGACTGCAGAACGGCCTTGTGTACCCATGGCTTTCTGTAAAGAATGCAGTTCATTGTCCTCTAGGCAGGGGTGGCCAAGCTGAAATGGGGATATGCTTTGCCTGGAGGATGGCACCCTGTGAGCGCTGCATGCATGGTGAAGCAGCCTGGAAAGCCCTGTGAGCATCTCCGGGATAGCCTATCAGTGGCTTGGAGAAGTTGACTCCTGTAGTTGGACATGGCAGGAATCCAGAAGATTGGAGAGGCACAGAAGCAAATGCACCTCTCCATTGAGACTCCTCTACCATTCTAAGGAAGTTCACCACCCACACGTGGCAGCCACTGCACAGGTCCCCAGAGGCCCTACTTGTCTGGGGAGCAGTGTCTGGTCCTGAACCAGAGCTGGAATTTCCCAAGTGCCCCTGATCTGGGCTTGAGCAGAGCCTACGAGCCATGCTTCCTCTGCCCTGCTGTGTATAGCCTCCTAACAGCTGCCCAGGCTACAGCACCCACAACAGGCCACCTCCTTGGGACATGCTGAGACTGTGCTGACAATTCCTGGTGCCTGCTTCAAGGCAATAGGGAGGCCTAGCCAACAGAAGAGGTGGCTCTCACTTCCAAGGGCATCAAGAGAGGCCTGAGAACCACAGGCCCAGCCTTGCTGCCCTCACTGCCCCTAGAGGTTACCTATAAGTCCCTGCCTTTGTTCTTGAAATTCTTCAGCCATTGGTCATCTCATTTTTCATTATTTGTTTGGGTGGGACTCGAGAATTCTTACTCTCCACACCAAGCAAACAGGCCCTAGCAAATCCACTCCCCAGAATCCATCTGCCTTTAGGGCTGCTGCTGCATGAACTGTTGGCCAACTGCCTCTTCCTCCCTTCACAGACTCCATCAGGGCCTCTCCACCATCCTCTCCCTACTGCCCTCAGCCCCAACCAAAACTCAGCCTCCCCTGTGGCCTCCTCCCTCTCCACACAGCCTCCATCCCCAACCCCAGCAGGGCCACTGCTCTAGGGAAAAGAACTGTGGTCCTGGAACAGCAGAATGAAAGTGTCACACTGTGCAGCCTGCTGAGAATTGGAGGCAGCATAGGTCTCTGTTCACTGTCTTTCACTTCACTTACACATGTATTAATTGTATTAATTTGATATTTAATATTGAATCTCATAACTTCTTATTAAGCCTTTGCAGAATAGCTGGTAGAAATATAGTCCCAAATTCGTATTGTCTCTTGTTTAATTCTTTCGATATTCAGAGATATTTTAAGTAGATATAACCATAATAAATTCTCATTTACATAACGAAGTGTTATTCAGAAAATATTTGCTTATGCATCTGTTATCAATAATTTACAAGACTAGAAATGTTTTTTTTTTTTTGGGTCCGGTTGTGGGGCCTGAACTCTGGGCCTGGGCGCTGTCCCTCATCTCTTCAGCTCAAGGCTAGCACTCTACCACTTGAGCCACAGCGCCACTTCCGGCTTTTTTTTTTGATTATGTGGTGCTGAGGAATCGAACCCAGGGCCTCAGGCATGCAAGGCAAGCGCTCTACCACTGAGCCAACTTCCCAGTCCAAGACTAGAAACTTTTAAAGTTCCAATTATTATAGGAAGATCTTTGATTCATGTTGAATAGATGTGAGTAGGTTGAGCTATTGCGTACATTAGTGTGTATGTGTGTGTGTGAGTGTATGTGTGCATGTGTAGGGGCGGTTATATTGATCATTGAAATCAAGGACAAGGAACTTTTTTCCTTTTTCTGAGATATGCATTATGGTATTTCTTTCTTGGTGGTTGTCGAGAGCTGTGGGAGACGCGCCCAAAGACGCGCGGCCACAAAAGCAACATTGTAGCTGGTGTGGCTGCGACCAAAGATGGCGCTGGCTCCCGCCTTCCGTCTTCCCGGTGACGAGTGCTCTCTGTAAAAAACAACTCCTTATATGGCTATGACTTGGCTCCTAGTTTGCTTCCGTGTTTGAAGCCCTATTGGTATATGCCACATGGCGCTTCAGGATTGGCCATCCAGGAGGCTTATAACCGGAGCGGGGGCGGAGGGAAAGAGAATCAGGAAGAAGCAGGAAGAAGCGGGAGAGAAGATGTTGTAAAAGGTCCTGAATAAACCGCCTGAAAGAAGAACGTGTTGTCGCGTCATCCTTGCGGGTTGAGGCGGTCACGACAAGTGGCGCCCAACGTGGGGCTCGACAGGATTCAGAACTTTCAGCAGTCAGGGGGTGCACCGGTAAGTCCCCAGGTAAGAGGGGAATCCGCGACAAGAGCGGGGGTAAGTTCCCAGGTGAAGTGGGAATCCGCGATTAAAGCGGGGGTAATACGGGGCTCATCTCGGTAGATAAAAGAGAGAGCGGAAACCCGGGAAGAAATAAAATACAGGCCTAAAGTGAAAGTAACAAAAAATAACTAAGATGGGTGCCGCGACGTCTCATCCAATTTTTCTGGCCCTGGAAGAGCTACTACGCTCGAAAGGACTAAAGTTAGGGAAGGGTACTTTACAGACATTCCTTGATGAATGCAACATTGTAGCTCCTTGGTTCGTAGTCTCCCGGGAGCCTTATGGTAGCCTCATGGGAGAAGTTGGGAGAGGACTTAGATTTTGCTTATGAACAAGGAACACTTAAGAGTGGGGTAAGACCAATTTGGAGGTTAGTGAGAAGTTGCCTGGAGGATCAGCGCTGCAGCGAGGTAGTGGAGATTGGGCAAGCAGCTTTAGAGAGACTGCAGGAAGAAAGATCAGAGAGAGGCAGTGTTGCTAGTGGCACTGCAAAAAGGCCAAGGTCAAAATTATACCCCGATTTTACAGAGCTCAATTCCCTTGAGGAATCTGACTTCGAGGAGGTTCAAGCAATCACAGAATAGGTGACATTTCCCTTCAGTCACCTTGTACCACCAGAACTGGGGCACCTTAAGCCTTCTGTTTCTCCTTGGAATACTCCTATTTTTGTAATAAAAAGGAAATCTGGAAAGTGGAGATTGCTACATGACTTGCGAGCAATCAATGGACAAATGCAAATTATGGGTCCAGTTCAGAGGGGCTTACCGCTTCTTTCTTCCCTACCTGAAAATTGGCCTGTTATAGTCATTGACATAAAGGATTGTTTCTTTTCTATTCCATTATTTGCTGGGGACACTGAACGTTTTGCTTTTACCCTCCCTTCCTGTAATCATGAGGAACCGGACAAACGGTACGAATGGGTAGTACTTCCCCAGGGCATGGCAAACAGTCCAACCATGTGTCAGTTATTTGTGGCCCAGGCTCTTAAGCCGCTTAGACAAAAATATCCCAAGGTGTGCTGCATTCATTATATGGATGATATTTTGTTGGCCTCTAAATCAGAGCAATTACTACACAAAGCTTATGAGGAACTTACCAAGCTGTTAAATGCTAAAAGCTTGTTTATTGCCCCTGAGAAAGTACAACAACACTCTGTTGTTGAATATTTAGGGGCTACCATACATAAATCTCGTATTGTACCCCAAAAGGTAGAATTGAGGAAGGATCATTTAAAAACCCTGAATGATTATCAAAAGTTATTGGGAGACATTAATTGGATCCGATGTTATTTAAAGCTGCCAAATTATGAACTTAAGCCCTTATATAACATGCTACAAGGAGACTCTGCATTAGATTCTCCAAGACAGCTTACGGATGAGGCACGTCATTCACTACGAAAGGTAGAGCATGAGTTACAAAAGGCATGTTTAAAAAGAGTTAAGGAAGGTGAGCCAATTACTTTGTGTATTCCCCCTACATGTGTTCAACCTTCAGGGCTTTAATGGCAAGATGGCCCATTGCTTTGGATTTACCCAAAAGTTTCTCTGGCAAAATCCATTGAGTATTACCCTGCCGCGGTAGCCAGTCTGGTGTTGTCGGGGGTTCAGCAGTGCGTCCAATATTTTGGCAATGCTCCATGCTTCATTATTGTTCCATATACTAATCATCAAGTAAAAACATTATGTGCTACTGTAGATGATTGGGCAGTCTTACAATGTAGTTTTAAAGGACAGATAGATAACCATTTTCCAAAACATCCCCTGTTAAATTTTCTAAAAGAACATCCCGTAGTTTTTCCTAAAGTTACCTCCTTAAATCCCCTTGCTAGAGCTTGCAATATTTTTACCAATGGCTGTAAAACGGGATGCGGCGTGTACATGGTGGAAGGCCATGACCCAGTCCACCACCAGTTTCAAGCCGGTGCTCCAAATTAGTGGAACTACAAATTGTTGTAAAAGTGTTTCAAACCTGTCCTTTTCCTTTTAATTTCAGACTCTGCTTATGTTATAAATGCTTTAAGAGTCTTGGAGGCTGCCTGTTTTATTGGCCTCTCCTGTTGGATATTTGTTTTGTCGCTTACAACGATTGCTTTGGCAACGACAACACCCTTTCTATCCCTTACATATTCGCTCCCATACTGGTCTGCCTGGCCCTTTAAGCGAAGGCAATGATATTGTTGATTGCTATACCCGTCAAGATTGGATTTTTCTTAGTTCAAATTTGGATAGAGCAAAAACTTTTCATAATAACTTTCATGTTAACTCAAAAGCTTTACAAAAACAATTTCGACTTTCCCGTGCGGATGCCCGACAAATAGTTTTAGATTGCGCTCATTGTGTAATTTATCACCACTTACCTAGTGTTGGTGTTAATCCTCGAGGCCTTTTGCCTCTTAAAATATGGCAAATGGATGTTACTCATGTACCTGAATTTGGATGCCAGAAATTCGTACACGTTTCTGTAGACATATGCTCTGGCTTTATATATGCCTCCCCTATGACTCTAGAAAAGGCACATCAGGTTATTACCCACTGCCTAGAGGCGTGGGCAGCTTGGGGCACACCAAAACAGCTCAAAACTGATAATGGTCCTGCATATGCAGGAAATCAATTTTTCTCCAAAAAGCAATGGATGTTCAACTTCTTCATGGGTTGCCCTATAACCCTCAAGGTCAAGGCATTGTAGAACGTGCACATCGCACGCTAAAGGTGACTTTACAAAAACAAAAAGGGGGAATTGGCCATGGCCGTACCCCTAAGGAAAGGCTTTCTCTTGCTTTATTCACTATTAATTTTTTAAAATTTGGATGCTCAAGGCCTGTCTGCGGCGGACAGGCATAACAAGTTTCAAGGTCTAACAAAAGGAATGGTAAAATGGAAAGATATTTTGACAGGGCTCTGGCGCGGGCCTGATCCCGTGCTAACATGGGCACGAGGTTCTGTTTGTGTTTTTCCACAGGACCAACAGGATCCGGTTTGGGTACCTGAACGACTTGTTAGGAGGGTCCAAGGAGAAGAAGCACAAGATGCAAGGGGTGATGATGATTCTTCTGATCGCCAGCACAACGATACAGCCTGTAAGACCAGTGCCGAGATGGAGGATCCTGTCCGTGTTCCCGAGACCGATGCCCTTATCTTTTAGTCAATTGGACTGGAGAGTTTGACAGCTGTGGATCATTTGAAGGAGTGGGCGGGAATGGGCTCCCTTATTGGTATCCTGGCATTGGTGATCTTGCTGTGCCTGCAGTGCATATGCCGGATTAGGAGCTCGCAGCCCAGGAGTATGGCTATGGTAGTCCAGGCCTTCACTGCCATTGAGGCCGGACAGTCCCCCTACGCATGGCTTGCCACGTTAAAAGAATAGCTCAGGGTGCGAGGCAAATGCACTGCACTTGGGAATCACTCCCTGGCGTGAGCCAAAGAAGAGCATGTTGGGTTGCAAGTGGGTTGATGCCCAAGATCCCACCTCTGCAAAAAAGGCATCGGACGGGCCTGGTCATCACTGGGGAAGGCGCCCCTCAGGCGAAGACCAGTGCAAGGTCCTCTCATTAATGTTTTAGACAGAGGCCCAACCTCTACTCTTACCTGTTGCTTAATAAAACAAAAAAGGGGGAGCTGTGGAGAGCTGCAGGAGCCGCGCCCAAAGACGGCGAGGCTGTAAGGCGCGGCCACAAAAGCAACATTGTAGCTGGTGCGACTGCGACCAAAGATGGCGCTGGCTCCCGCCTTCCGTCTTCCCAGTGACAAGTGCTCTCTGTAAAAAACAACTCCTTATATGGCTATGACTTGGCTCCTAGTTTGCTTCCGTGTTTGAAGCCCTATCGGTATATGCCACGTGGCGCTTCGGGATTGGCCATCCAGGAGGCTTATAACCGGAGCGCGGGGGTGGAGGGAAAGAGAAGCAAGAAGAAGCAGGAAGAAGCGGGAGAGAGATGTCGTAAAAGGTCCTGAATAAACCGCCCGAAAGAAGAACCTGTTGTCACGTCATCCTTGCTGGTCGAGGCGGTCGCGACAGGTGGTAGGCTCTGATTTCTTGCTTTTGCCTGATGTGCACATTCCAGCTCAATTCTTCAATTAAACCTTCTTATTTAATATTGAGCATATAGTGCTCTGATATTGCTTTGTCTTTAGTTTGTCATCTAGCATCTTCTTTTACTTTTTATCTATTAACATTCAATATAAATTTTACCTCCTGACTGTTTTTCCCCTTTAATTTGCATCTTGGAATAAGAATTATAACACCTTTGATCTCTGTATTCATGAAGAAAAACCATTTTGAATTTTCTGTTTAATGTAATAACACCTGGACACCTTTGTTAGCAACAAGATCTTAAAATTTCTTTTGTAGTTTTATTTTAAAATACCCTCCTCCATGTTTTTAGTATGGGGAGACAAACACTTCCTCGTATCAATGATAACATTTTTATTCATTAAAATATCAGATAATTCATAATTTTGAATATGTCTAGTGGCAAATGAGTTCATTTGCTCAATAGATTTACTTGATAGACCCATGCACAAACATGCCACTCATAGGGACTGAGATGGTGGATCAGTTGTAAACAGCTTACTTGAATGCACGAGACCCTGGGTTTGATTCCTCAGCACCACCTAAACATAAAAAGGTAGAAATGGTACTGTGGCTCAGGTGGTAGAGCACTAATCTTGAGCTGAATTGCTGAGGTATGGCAACCAGGCCCACAGTTCACCACCACCGAAAAATTAAATCAATAAATAAAACTCATACTCAAGTACATTAATTTCAAAGATTAATTACCATTTTAGTTAGGGGCAGGGTGCCAAGATGTAGCAGACTTTGTCACAAAGCTTTAAGAAGGATTCAACACCTAATAAGTACTAAAAGCAAAAAGTAAAAATTTAGCTCTGACAACAACATATAGAATCGCCACTCAAAGAGAAAGAGGTACTAAGAATGAAATACTTTTTATAACATTTCTTAAGAGATTCTGGCTCTACATTAATTATCATATAATGTGACCTTCAAAAACTCCAAGTGAGCCTGTCTTCAGGGTCTCTACAAAAATTGGAAGAGAGAATCATCAACCTGGATTTTTCAAATGGTTTTTGTTAAGGTAGTGTACATACATATCACCATCTTATAAGTCGCTAATGAGTTCACTTCTTGTTTGACAATCTCATCACTTTGTTCTCTCTGATTTTCCCTCCTGTTCCTGTCCACAAGAGGTATAGCTCATTATGAATAAAATATCTACAACTGCTGCATTTGTTTCCCTGTTCTCCTTGAATTTCTGGGGCTCTTTCAATGTCCATAAAAGGATAAAAAAGAACAGAAAAATCCCCCTTGTTTCCAATTCCTGGAATTAATTTCAATACAAATACCAATAGTTTTATGAGAGTGTCAGACTCTGTCCACACATCCTGAACACTTATACTTCCTGTACCCAGTCATAACTCCCACTGGATTCTAAGGTGCACAACGTAATTCTTTTCACTTTCCACACAGGAAGAACCTGAGTGTCAGAAAGATTAAGTAACTTACTGGAAATACTGGGCTGAGCATAATGGCTCAGATCTGAAGATCATAGTTTGAAACTAACTCAGGTTGACATATCCATTACATGTTTATCTCCAGTTTGAGGCCACCTGGATAACAAAGTAACCCATCTTAGCTACAAGAGTCTGGCAATCCAGAGCCACAGAGAGACATTGGAAGAGCACCAGCAAATGCTCTTGCCCAATTCTAGGGAGTGGCTTGGTGCCAGCTTAGTAAGGTATAGCTGCATCAGGGAAGGGGAGTAAAACAGCAGTGGTTATAAAAAAATCACTGGTCTAAAGCCTCAAAATAAGGACCCCAGTCTGTGTGGACCAAAAAGTCTCTAGCATGAGGGCCTTTTAAAAATAACAATCATGATTTTAGATTTTTGAAGAGTGGGATGGTGTATAGTTACAGGCAATGTCTGCTATGTCAGGTAATCCAGTCTGCTCTTTCACATGTTACCCAATAGCCAGGTTTCAACACAAATGACTTCAATGAGATTGTTCAAATCATACTGTGACGTTTACCTCTCATGAATCAAAATTCTGTCAAATTATTTCTGACTTCCAGATGTTCACACATTTCTCATGTTCTTTTCTACTGTTTTGTCTTTATTATTGATGTTCATACTATTTTTTTGGTTGTTGTCTTTTCTGTATATGCCATTTTTAGGGCTTGAACTCAATGTTTAATGGTCTTTGTGGCATTTTTTGCTCATGGCTTATGACACACTATTCCTTGAGCCACATCCTCACCTTCTGCTTCCTGCTAGATAATTGGAGATAAGTTTTCACATTTTTGTCTGTTTGGACCTATATTGAACTAAAATATTCAGGTCTTAGCCTCCTGGTTTTCTATGATTCTACACATGAATAACTAACACCAAACTTTCCTATACTGTTATTTTAATTATGTGTTAGAAGAAAGTGGAAGTATATTTGTGTTAAGTGTGCAATTTTCAATTACAAGTTTAAATCAACTTGATATATGTAATTGTTATCAATTTTAAGTTAAATCAATGAATATTACACATTCCAAAGCAATATAATTTAAAAAATGCATAATCATTTTCTTTAAACAAGCAATGGAACTATGAATTACTTTCACTTTACAATTCATGTTTATATAACTTTAATTAGTAGACTTCCATGATTAAAAGTAAATATATTAATTTTATACTACAAGAAGCAAAGTGATTATAGTTAAGAATCGATATTTCATCATAGCCAGAAGATAAGTTTTTGAGCATTCTCATTATAAAGAAATGTTACATGCAGAAATTAATGGATATGATGTAGCTTCATCATTAAGTAACATATAAATGAATGGGATTACCATTCCATACTTCATAAATTTGTAAAAAATAATTATGTAGATAGGCGCCAATGACTAATGCTTGTAACCCTAGCTACTAAGGAGGCTGACAGGTGAGAATCATATTTCAAATCAGCCTAGGTAGGAAAGTCCGTGAGACTCTTATCGCCAATGACCCACCAGAAAACTGGCTGTGGCTCAAGTGGCAGAGCACTAGTCTTGAGCTGAAGACCTGACAGACATCGTCCAGGTCAAGATTTCAAGCTCCATGATGGACAAAAACTAAAAATAAACAGTTACATATAAACAAATATTTTGGCATAAATGTTAAAATATATATTATAAAAAGTTTAAAGCCTCACTAGATATAATAGTTTATATAAATGTAGAGAATTGTTTTCTGGTAATAGTTGTCATTGAATCAATTGTTTAAATCACACATTTCTCACTCAATTCATATTTGTATGTTTATATACTCATATGCCATAAGTATAATTAACTGATATGTGATAGGCAGTGCTCCCTTGGCTTTCTAACATTAACCCTTCTACCCTAAAATAAATATGCCCTCCAACCTTGTAAGATATTTCATCTCATTGAAGCAGAAAAGAATAAACCATAATCATTTTTTGGAACAAGTGTAACATTGTACATGCATTTCACTTAGTTTAAGAACCAAAACATTCAAGTCATCTTAATCATACCAGTAATAACAAAATGTCTTCTGAGCTTTTCAGTCTCTTAAGAGATGAAAATGTTTAATTGTACATGTATTTTTTTCTGCCTAACATCCTACTCCTTAGGAAGATCTTTTGTGTAACCTTCCTGATTAGAAGACAGGAACAAAGGCAATAATGAAAATAGCCAAGGAAAATATTTGAAAACAATTATAAAACAATCACAGACACCCCTGTAATCACCAGTTTCAATGAGAATATACGTTAAAATATCAAAGAGCAGTAATTAAACTTTAATTAGCAGTGAAGAAGGGAACAGAAAACTGAAGACAGTTTGACTTTGAACAATCCAACATAAGCAAAATAGATTTATCTTGTTTTTCAATGAAATTGCCAAAATAATACAGAGCAACAGGCAAAGGCAAGAAAACACCTAAGCCAAAGCAGTAAACGTTTGTCTATAAAATAATGGTGAGGGTCTGAGTCATTCAAAGTCAGGCTTGCAAAGAGGAAAAGTGTATTTGCTTTAGTGTGAACAATAAAAAATATAAAAATCCTTTATTAAACTTTTACATATCTAGACTAGGACTTCTCGTGTTGTAGAAGAGGAAAGGCATGAAAAAGTTCAAAATTTTTTTGACTATTCCCCAAGATTATTCTTATTTATCAGCTATAATAATGCAAGTAGCCTTGGTTACTATTAGTATCATGCCTGTTTATATTTAGAAGCATTATTTGTTACTGGATTATAAGCTGAAAACACTTGAGTATTAATAAAGAGTCATTTCCTAAGAGAGGAAAGTTGCTGTGTAAATGTAAAATATAAAGACAGCATAGTAGAAACTATTTTCTAGCTATATCACAATCTGTAGGTGTAGATTTTGTTTCCCATTGGTCCAAGGGACCCACTTTTTTAAATTTTTTCACCATCTAGTGATCCTATAACATCTTATAGCATCCTGGGATTGTTGTATCTTTACTGGACTCTCTAATTTCTGTTGGAAAGTTAGGAAAGATAGAAAATTGACTTACTGTTTCTGTTTTACCTTATTTTTTATTACCTTACAAACTGTAAATCAAAGTGACATAAATCATCTTTATAATATTAGAAGACAGATTTCATTTCTATATTCTTACCATAGCCTTCTACATAACTTTGATACTTAGTGATCCCCAAATGTGAAAATGAAGATAGGGACATTCTTATTTAAATAATATTTAGAATTTCAAGACTTCATTAATGCGAGGCCCTTAGTAGTATGTACATCATACATGTGTACAAAGCTGGTGGCAACTTTTTCTTATTCTCAGAAACTAGGACATGTGGTATCCTTGTAGTTGCATCAGGAAAAGGTTGTAGTTGAGTTAGTTTATAAACAAAATCTGCTGTAAAATATTTCTACAAGTTAATTGGCTTGAATAATCCATATCTATCATTTTATACTTCTAAAGAACAGAAATCTAAAAGAAGTCTCACTAGATTAAAATTGAGCCCCCTACAGAGCTAAAATATTTTTCAGATGATTCTAGTGGAAAAGGCATGTACTTCTTGTTCCGCTTTCCAGAAACTTCAGAATTGGGATTGTTGTCTTTTCCTTTATCTTCTAATGTAGCATCTTTACATCTTTCTGATGGTTCTTGCCTAATGATGTCCCTCTCGAACTACAGCTGGGACTTTTGAGTATACTTTCCGCATCTGATAATTATTCAAATTTGTGTTCCTTCTGTTATGAAAGGTGATTATTTTACAAACTTATATATAAAATATAAATCTACATTTGATTAATTAGATATTTTGGGACTATAGATATTTTTGGAAGGTATTTTATTGCCTACCAGAATGAGTGTGTAAGCATTCTTTCTACTATAACCAGTTATCTTTTCATTAATTTTGAACAAATTTTGAAAAAATTTAGTTCCTGAAAGCATTTAATCCTGATTAAAACATTGTCATGTACTAGAAATCTTAAATGTCAGACAGCAGCTCCTGAATCAGTTCTGGCACTATCACTTTTTGTATATTCTGCTTACCATCTTCTCTTTTCAAGAGCATTTGATTGTTATTTTGGAATTATGGTTAATAGTTATTTGACTGCTATTTTTAAAGAATGCACCAACAATCCTGGTTCTCTTCTTCTAACTTTTTATGTCTAATCTATTTCTGAAAGAAACACAGCTCTTTGAATTACATGAGCTGCTTATTGAAGTGTGGAGAGGAAAAGAAGAAAAAAATGTCCCTGTATGTATGTTATGTTGAAAATGTACCTAAAAGTTATTTATCTTAACATTACATAATTTTCATTTTGTTTAGATTCAGGTAAAATTTAGCCTTTCAACTCACACAATGTTAATGCAGTCTTAATCCATGCCTACCAAAAGCAAACAACAAATTACTATATGTTTTAAATTTTTTAATTTTTAAAAATATTAATTTAAAAACACTACATTTTAAAAAAATTAGCCAAAGCAAATGGTTTATTATACATTTAGAGTTGTGTTCAGTCTCTATTGTTGAAACCAGAAAGGGGAAAAAATCATGTTTTTCTTCTTCCTTGAGCTACTCTGATTTACTTCATCTATTTCTTTTTTTTAAATTGCAATGTTTGCCTTTATTTTGTTCTTTATATTTTGAAAGTGAAAAGAAATAGTACTGAGTCAATTTCTTTCTTCCTTTTTTTAAAAAAAAATTGTTCTATTATTTACAAGCTTTAATGTTTTTCTAAAGAGTTCAAAAGTATTAAGAGTACTTTTTCTGGGGTAACACTTTTTTTTTTTAACAATTCTTGGAGTTTTCTGGTCCAAAGCATTTACTTCTGTTCCAAAGTTATGTATGTTTTACTATTGTGATTTAATTTTCTGAAGCAAGCTGAAAGGCAGGCAAGAAAGATTTGATGCCAGAAAACAAACAAACAAACAAAAAAACAACAAAAAAGATTTTCTTACCTTGTTCACCCGAAACCTTCTTAAATCTGGATTAACTACAAATGCCTTAAAATAAACGTGAGGTGCATCTGAAGGGGAGGGCAATTTATTTCTCTGCTTCTCTTTTATACAAGTTGTTCACAGAAACTGCAAATAAAAAATTATACACGGGCATTTGCAGTCCTTAAAATAAATGAAAAGTTCTCAACTTTTTTTTCTTTTTTTTGTATTTTGGTTTTTTTATTTTGCTAAAGTTTTTTTTTTTTTTTTAAGTATGAGCCTTTCAATTAAAAATAAAAGAATAAAACAGAAAATATTTTCTATAAATAGTACATGTATTTTGGTTTTCACTCTCGCCCTCAGGTTTGAAGTTACGTGTTTCTAGTACGTTTTTCCTTCATGATCACCTTTCTCTTTCCTCTCTCCCACTCATGCATACATGGGGTTCCTGCGAGAATTGGCCTTGCTGCACTGTAATTGGCGAAGACGTGAAGCTTTTTTTAAAAAATATATTTAAATTGTTTTTTTTCGTTTCGTATATTTGAAGTTTTAGTTATCCTCAGACTCCTATTCTGCTTCCCGCAGCCATGTGAAAAATGCTGTGACAGATTTGAGGGCTATGCCCTTTCCATTTTGCTCTGCATGGTCCTTGCTGCTCTCCCATTTGTAGAAGACATCCTCTGAGATGACCTCCTAGTCATACAGGCAATCAAAAAACATCTGTAACAAATTGGTAGGTTGATCAAGTTTTACCATTGATGCTTGTAGTGCATAAAGTGCTTGAAGTTCCTTCTCTGTATCTGAGTCCAGGTACTTGAGTAAGATCGGCACTCTCTGCTTGATAAAACAGTATCCACTTTAAAGGTAGAAGAGTTGGCTATAATAGCAGCTTTACAAACAGCTGTCATTAAAGTTCTAAGGAAGGTGGGGGAACTAATCTGGTTTTCATCTAGATTAGCCTCTACCCAGTCAAAGATCTGCTTATCATTTGCTTTGTCCTCAATGATGAGTTTCTCAAGCCACTGATATAACTGTTAAACAGAGAGGTCTTTCTTTGAAAGTGCTTCAGAGGAATAGGAACTGTCAGTCTCTATAAAGTCCAAATTCTGCTCCAAGAAAAAATTATGTACATCTTCTCCGTCTGGCAAAAAGTCCTTCCAGCTAAAATCAGCCTCACTCCATAAGGCTCCTACTATCTTATGACTCATTTGTTTGCCTAAAAGGTGCAATATTTCATAAAAGCAATACCCCAGCTCTTCCAAAAGGAAAGAATAAAATTCTGGCTTTGAAGCCTTTTGCTTGATATCCACAATGTCTCATTCTTCCTTTATTAATAGGAGAGTTTGGAGAAAGGATGAGAATTCTCACTAGAAAAAGGAGAAGAGGAAAAGAGAAGTGAGAAATCTAGATATTTTGTTCTTCCTCATCTCAATCACATAGTCTGGATAATGTTTGTGGATATTAGATACAGTGCTCTAGAGTGATTAAACACATTTATATAAAAAGTTAACCCCTCAAGTGATCACATAGATAATGCTTATTTATTTAAAAAAATGTAATAACATCAAACAGGAAGTGTTATCTATTTGTTTAGTACTTGTTTAGTATTTCTTAAATTCTCATGTGCTGTAGTCAACTATCATAAAGTTATACAAGAATAGTAAGAAACTAATATCTTAATATCATATTCTAATATTAGCTTAATTCTCGCTGTGTTTGAGTTTTGTCTCTATTTCACATGCAATATTCTTCCAGTATATAAGTTGAAAGAAGATTCCCTCTGGAGATATGCTATTTTTATAGCTAAGGGAAAAGAACTTAGCTCTTAGACACAGACAATGGGATAGAAATCTTCCCCTAGAAATAGCCTTTCCCCACTTCTGTTTCATTTTTGTAAGCCGAAGTAAGTCACATTCCCATCTTGACATTGCAAAGTAGAGGTTAATCTCACCTACAGGAAGCTGATACAGGACAGACTAATATGCCAAGATATACAACATGAGATGAAGAGGAAAAAGAAGATAACTACAATACAATCAGTCATACATGCCATCACATGTCTCTGCAGGAAGGAAGCTACTATGTACCTTTGTTTCTAAAACTACTGAGATCTTCAAATGAGGTCTTTTATGCTTATATATTACTGGCATTAGAGAACATCTTGATACTGAGACAGCATAAAATCTCAAAGAAAGCTGGACTAATCATTTCAATACTGCAATTTGTTCTGCTAGGACAAGAAACCATTTTATAAACAATACTTTATACTAGTAAATTCTTTTTTCCAGAACTGGATTTTGTTAATATATGTGACTATCAGCCAGAATAAATGTCTTCCTTTATCTGCATCTTGTGCAGGCAGCATAGTCAAGTAGATGTGGGAATTCATCAGTAGCACTTTTTAAAAATCCAAAAAATATGGACTGGGAGCCAATATACATATTTTGCCAACATCACCTTCCACATCCTCTTTCTTCCTTCCTAAGAAACACACCCAATTAATAAAAAGGCTTAGATTTTTGACTCTTGAACTTGAAAGTGGAAGCAGAATGTTATGGATGTCGGAGATGCCTGTTAATGGTTTTTTACATAATAATGTAAAATATTATGTAATAATGTAAAATAATAATGTCACCTGCAAGAGCTCTATGAGTCTTGAAGGTCCTAACACTGTACTTCCGTTGTGATATGATAGTAATGTCAGCCTTACTGGGCTTAGTATAGTTTTCTAATTCCTTTTCTACCACATAGCCTAAATTATAATATATAGTAATGGAATGAAAAAGTAATGTTATCTTAAGAAACTCATTTAAGGCTCTAGGAATGTGGCTTCATGGTACAGTGATTGCTTCGCATGCATGAAACCATGGGTTCAATTCCTCAGTAAAGAAATAAACAGAAAAAGAAATGGTGCTATGCATCAAGTGGTAGAGTGCTAGCCTTAAGCAGAAAAAGAAAAATCTCAGAAAGAGTTCCCTGGCCCTGAGTTTAAGCCCCAGGACTGGTAAAAAAAAATTCATTTAGCTAGTAAATGCCAAATAAAGAATGTATACTTGGAATATATAATTGCTCCTTCCAACTATGACTTAACAATATTCTTAATTCACGTACTTTGCCTATCTTAGAAGACTGTGCTGAGAAAAAAATCCCGTTTTGTTAGTAGGTCAAGGAAATTAATGTCAAGTATGTGCTTAGATATCAGGTGAGGATTAATCTAAGTCTAAGTGAGATTTGGAAATCTTTTTGGTCAGTTTTGGAACCAAAACGGCACCAGCTAATTAATAGTTGTGATAGAAGTGAAGGAATAAATCCAGATGGAAGAAATAAATGATAAGAATAACTAAATTATACCAGAAACTGTTCTAGGGAACCATATTTGGTTATTAAAGAACTAGTTATCAAGTAGGCTTACTCCTCATTGCCTTTAACATTCTAAATCATGTAGGCTATGTAGGCTAATTCTTAATCTCTGTGAGATAAGTTTTATCTCATTTGAAGTTGTTCTTTCATATCTGATCTCCTTTGCTTTCTAAAAATCTGCCTTTCTCTATTTCTCTACTAAAAATTATTTATACTATGTCCACCGATGCAGACCTCAGAGGATACTGAAATAATAGTCCAATAGCTCATGAGTCATTAATATAACAACATGGAAAAGGATGACATATGTATTGCTACCTCAAATTTTCTGAAAAGCTGCAATGTCATCATTTGAATCAAATTTCCATTATTTGTCTACAGTGTCATCAAGTGCACATAAATGCAAATATGAGCCGGGTGCTGGTGGCTCATGCCTATCATCCTAGCTACTCAGGAGGTTGAGACAAGAGGATTGTGGTTCAAAGCTAACCTGTTCAGGAAAGTCTATGAGACACATTTTCAATTAGCTACCAGAAACGCAGAAGTGGTGCTATAACTAAAGTGGCAGAGCACCCAACTTGATCTGAAGAGCTGAGGGACATGCCAGGATCAGAGTTCATGCCCCACGACCAAAAAAAAAAGTCAAATATACTGTAAGTTTCCCTAAAAGGAACTACAAAGTCAATAGTAATCTTCCCAAGCAGAAAAAAAATTCCAATATGACTCAGTGCACCTACTTTTGCTGAGTTATATAAGTTATGGCTTCTTTGCTGGATGTATTCTCTTCTTTTAAAAATTGTTAAATATTACCTTTATAATAAACTGCATCTAATATTTCTTGGTTCAAAAGAGAAGTCCATACAGTTGATGGAGTTAATTTTCTTACTGTGTTAGTTAAACGCCAACTCAGGAAGGAGAGTCTTTCAAACTCTTATCTGTAATTAAACACCAAAAAGCCAGAAGTGGAGTTTTGGCTCAAGCAGTAGAGTGCTATCTTTGGAGGCAGGTGGGCAGGAAAGACAAATGTTCAGGGACAGGGTCCAGCCTCTGAGTTCAAGCCCCAGAAGCGGCACAAACAAAACAAACAAAAAAAAAATCCACATATTTCTTTGGGCCCATCCTTAAGCACTACTTTGAAAAGAGGCTCCTTTTGCTGAGCATACTCACTGAATCCTGCTTTTTGGAATCTTTATTGATATGGTGAACTCAGGACCAGAATAAAGGAATGGATATCTGAATTTTGCAACAAGAGAATCATCTCAGGAGTTAAATATCCATGCATAAGACATTTTAAAACCTCCATGTCTTTGTTTCTTTGTAGTAGAACACTGTAAAACAATGTTATTTCCTTTTTTACCATGCTGGCCATCAAATGGCATATTGTTTCCTTTTGTAATACTCTCAACTAAAAGTTTACAGAAAAGTTTTATGACTAAAGTGCACACTCGAAAAAGTTAGGGACAGAGTTTCCTTCAAACCTTGGATTATTTTCTTGTACAGCAAAAGGACAGCACAAATTAACTTGAACTTTGTCGTTTCTCTATGTTCAATTTCTCTCCTGGATTCAGTTTCTAATTCCCGTAAAAGTTCCTTCCACTTACTTCCAGTAACAATCTACGGTGCTGCTCCAGGCAAAATGAATGTTTTCTGGCTTCATTGAAATAGCACAAAGACATCTTTGGACACGAGATAACACGTGTTTCAGAGACAACTTAGTAACGAGAAAGTATGGAATTTACATGGCTCATAAACATTATCCACGTACATATGGCCATATAAGACAATGTTAAGTGAAATGAACCCTCAAATACGGAAACAACTTGTTTTGTCGTTCTTACTATTGTTTTTCATGTATCCACCATGTATTATGTGATTTTTTTTTTTGTTTCCTTCTATTTTCTTCCTCCATGGTATAACCCGCTTCCACTGTATTTGAGGTTTTTACATATCACATTTAGTTTGATAATCATTTTTTATTTTAAATTTTTGTATAAGGATTGAGGTAGGCCAGGCACCTGTAGGTCACACCTGTAATCCTAGCTACTCAGGAGTCTGATATCTGAGGATCATGGTTTAAAGCCAGCCCTGGCAGGAAAGTCCATGAGACTCGTATCTCTAATAAACCACTAGAAAGCCAGAAGTGGTGCAGTGGCTCAAGTGGTAGGGTGTTCGCATTGAGCTGAAGAGCACACAGACAGCACCTAAGCCCAGAGTTCAACCCCCATGAGTGACAAAAAACAAAACAAAAGAAACAAAAAATGATTGAAGTAGTAGTCTAAGATCATTCTTTAAATCTCGAGAGACAATAGTGCCAATACACCCATTTAAGATTCTATTTTTATTTCATAAAGTCATAGGATAATATTCAAAATCTATTGATCATAAAACTAAGAATTTATTTTTGACAAATCTGTTACATTCTTCTATATGTCTGCTCTTGTAGTAGAACTATGTTGTCGTCACTACTAAACATGGTAAAAAGATTCAAAACTAGTATGAAGGCTGAACCTACACCATTTTACAAGATTGTTCTGACTGACCTGTATTCCTTGAATTTACATACGAGTTTACTGAGCAGGTGGAACAATATTCTACAGAGATATCTATATGTTTGATACTCACTCATATTTTGTACCTTGTTAAAACACAAGACCTCAGATATTATATATAGAAAAATGTCTTCAGAGAATACTTGAAACAACTAAAATTAATTTAGGAATGAGTTAAGATTTAGATAACACTGTAGCATAACAAAGCTGAATGATAACAATTTGAGCTGTACAGCAGAGGAGAGTAAGAAGGGAAAGAATGATGTACCACATAGGAGCTATATGTCATTGATAGTGAGCTTTAAAAAACAGAAAGACTTCAGAGAAGAGAAGGAGAAAAATAAAGTGTCCTGAGACAAGTTTCTTTTAAATCCATCTAATAGTTTGTACTAAAAGTCAGTGAAAATGGGAAAAATTAAAATAGAAATTAAAGCATTGTATATACCTGTTACAATGTTAAGAAAGTGTAATAGGAATATGATCATTAATTTCCAAAGAAATAAGAGAAAAAATAGTTAAACTCTAAAGGGAAAAAGAATGAAGAGAGAAAAGATGCAAAGTAAAACCTTTATCAATAACAAACACAAGAGTTTGGAAATGGAAAGGTAGTGGAAATATTCTAAATAACAATAAAAATTGCTAGCGTGGATAGAATATGGATAACATTTTACCATATATAATTTTGACAAAGCGTATTAGGAATGAAAGTTTGAAAGTCATGTTTTAAAACACTATTTGGATTAAAACTCGAGACTATAGGTCAGTGGTAAACCATTGGCTTTGTATATGTGAAGCAATGGTGTGAACTCCCAAGCATTACAAAGCACACACACACAAAAACCACATAAACACACACCCACCCACACACACACACACACACACACACACACACACACACCACATACACACATTTGGAATATTGATTTTATCATATTAAACGGAGGAAATCATCACAAACTGTAAAAGTATGTTATTATATGAAATCATAATAGTGCTCGTACTATTTAAAAGTTAAGTAGAAATAAAATAATCACAATATACTTGGATTTTAATAGATTAAGTAAATTGAAAATTAATAGAAGACATGAGAACCTTTGCATATGAGTTTAAATAATAAACATTTTGAAACATGTGTCCTTTTATTTTGACAAAAGATTGATGTTACTGGTGTTTCAACGGAAGATTTAGAAAATGATTGCGAGGTGCTGTATATAACGCTAGGGATGGCTATATCTATAATCATTTCACTCTGAATAGTTTTATAATAAGGTCACAGAGTTTCTCGGTATTTCTAGAATTACAAACCCTATTTACACTTCCCACCATAGCTAGAAAATGGATGCAACAAATCACCATGCCGAGCTCAAAAATTTTTTTTTTTAAATTCAAGTACAAATATTTCTAAAAAGTGATCAGGTAATGAAGCCTTTCTTAATAAAGTGTGTGCTTCTTGAAAATACAGTAAGTATTTGTTACCTGGACAAATACGTTTATAACTATAAGAAAATAAATGTATTTAAATTCACTAACCATATAAAAATTAAGAAAATAATTTTTAAATAGCCACACGTTAAATATTTTTAAAGCAAAATATATTTGTCTGAATAACTTACATGTGTAAAAATCATGCAAAATTAAATTAACTGATCCTAAAACTCTGAAAAAAGAATTACCCTAAAGAAACAAAAGGAAACATTTAAGCTCAAAATTTGAACTTCTTCAGAAGATAAAATGAAGTAGGGGTTGGAGAGGTAGCTCAGTGGTAGAGCTCTTGCCTTGCATGCATGAAGCCCTGGGTTCGATTCCTCAGCACCACATAAGCAAAAAGAAAACAACCAAAAGTGGCGCTGTGGCTCAAGTGGTAGAGCTCTAGCCTTGAGCTGAAGAGCTGAGGGACAGGGCCAAGGCCAAGAATTCAGGCCCCACAACCGGACCCCCCCCCCCCCACAAAAAAAAGAAAAGAAAATGAAGTCTACTCTTTAGTTGACTTAATTAAGTGTAAACGTTCAGTATATCAATTTTATAATAAAAAATGCATGAACAAAGAAAGCAAAAGTACCCATTGATCAATAGCAACAGCAAAAGCATCTGTAGTTCTTGTTTTGAGTGTACAAAAATATCGATGGAAGATATAACAATGTTCCTTCCAGAAGAAATGTACTCATTGCCTCATTTATGTAAGTGTAACCCCTGTGTACATTACCATTACAATAAAATTATGTTGAAATTAAAAATAAACCAAATGATATACCAATTAAGAATTCTTACAAGCCATTTGTTAAAAACTTTGTAAAAAACTGCCCTAAATACCTAAGGAATATACTTTGATGATACTATTTAAATACTTCAACTTCAGCTGAAAAGCAAAAAGTTTAAAAACTGTTAAAAAGTAAAGTAATAACTCAGAATATATTACTATTAATAATAAGCATAAGATAAATTTATAGTGGTAGTCAAGTATGTAAGAAATGATTCAATTTGCCATTCATTTACACTTAATAAGTGAGAAATAATTTTCTAGGTCTTTTAAATTATCATAAGTTTAATGAAGAAATTATTCTGTCACATCATATGATAATTATATAAAGCTGATATTAGAGCAAAGAACAGATTGTATTAAGATTTTGGATGTTAATGTACATACTTATTTTCGTTGTGGAAAAATGTGGGGATTTCAACTTGGAGTATATTGTTCTTTCTAGGCCAGAGTGATATCAGTGGTTAATTTTAGGATAGGGGTTCCCTTTCACAAAAACATGCCCCTGATCTGTTCTTTTAGCCTTCCCATCATCAATGGCAACAGAATTGCACACCAACTTGTCTAGCTTGCTACCTTGACTGGCCTGGATCCGCAGTCTTTCCAATCTTAGTCTGTAGATAGTGCAGGATGATGGAAATGATCCAATTCACTCAGCTATAGATGGAGAAGTAAGTCCACTAAACTTTTGGCTTGGGTTCTGTTCTCAAGCCTCCTAAGTAGTTAAGAGTACACATGGGATCCCCTGGTGCCAAAGAGTAAGAATATTTTTAAAGGAACTAGACATATATATGACTTAGGCTTGTGAATATCTCAGGAAAAGAATAAAAGAGCAGTGCAGCTTAGAGGACAGGCAGAATTTTAACTAGCTACTCAGAGGCTGAATAAGCTTAGCTAGCTACTCGGGAGTCTGAGATCTGAAGACCACTGTTAAATCATGAAAATGCAAGCGATTATCTCAAAAAAAAAAAAAAAAAACCAGAATTGTAGCAGTGGCTGAAGTGGTAGACCACTATCTTTGGGCACAGAAGCTGAGGAATAGTTCCCAGGCACTATCAAGGCTCAAGAATGGTGAATGCATGCATGAGCACATGCACATGTGCACGTGCGTACTCGCATATGAATGCACACATACACAAACACAAATGAGTATTTCAAAGTGATGTTCTTTATTTTTTTTTTACCTTGCTGTACTTTATTTCCCTGTATTAGTTCACAAATTAACAAAATCAGCTAAGGACCTATTTACATAAAATCCATCATGTTTCTCTAAAATCTACTCTCTTTTTGGAAGCCTGCTTTTATTTGACCCAAAAGTAAGTTATTCAGGAAGTCAATTCATCACTCTCAAGTCTGTAGTATTTGATGATTGTTTAGGATCCTCCTAGCAATATGATTTTGTGAAATCCTGCATCAAGCATTATATTTCTTTCACTAGAAGAGAAACCTCTGTCAAACAATTAATAATAGTTTATTCTCCTCCTGGCATTCATCTGTACTTTTATTTTCTTCATATATTTCATGATCTGTCTGTGTATGCCAAAGCCTGACATGAAAATAAAAACACCCTTCTCAGCGCTTAGCATGTGTATAACATTCATATATACTGAAATTGTTTTGGAATAAATAATTTTCATCCTGACTACTTTGAGAAAGAAGAATTGGTTTCTCAGCACTTTAGCTAAGAACTTGAGGGAAAGAAACAAAAGGAAAAGTGAGGAACAACTCAACACATAGACTCAAATGAAACAAAACAACCTTAGAAAACACAAATTAATTCAGTACTCAAGAACCTGCAGGAAATGAAAGATTTAAAAAAAAATCAACTATGACAAGCTTATGAAATTCCTGACTACATGGGAGTGCACTGTTTTTAGGATAGTGGCTAAAGCCCAGACAACAGAAAATTCTGTACACAATGCCATGCACTGTTATTCGAAATTCCAGGAAGAATAACATCAAGTGGACTAAGCTCAATTTCATACACAAGTAGGAAGCCAGTTTCTAGCTGAAAAATAATCAGGAAAACTTAGGGCTGGGGGCATGAAAAAGTTGTAAGAACACCCATTTAAGGGGCACAAAACACTGAATTCAAACTCTAATATTAGGGGTATTAAAGAAAAAGCTATGATTTTAAATAATTAGAACAATTGTAACACTTGACTATTTGAGTGTAAAAAAATCCATTAGAGTGATAGAATGAACCCACGTTCCAATGCTACTTTAGTGATAATGTTTAGTGGTACTTCAGACAAAACAGAGTTATCTTGCAAATGAGCATGGATGTGCATTTGGATGATGGAAATACTTTACTTACACAGGTGTAAATTTAATAGATTTTTTTGGGTAAATTGTAGTTCTTGAACAAAGAGCCTGGGTGATGTCCTTGAGCTTTTTCTCTCAAGGCTAACACTCTAATACTTTGAGCCACAGTTCCAATTCTGATTTTCTGTTGGTTGTTTGGAGATAAGAGGCTCCTGGGCATTCCTGCCCAGGATGGCTTCAAATTCCTACTCAGGATGGCTCAGATCTCAGCCTCCTGAGTAACCAGGATTCCAGGCATGAGCCGTCGATGTTTTTTAATAATTTAGTAAATTGTATAGTTACAGAAGTTATAAATTATCATTATAACCTGTGTAATATATGTGTGTATGTATAGATCAATGCATACAGTTAGAAATATATTAACATATTTTTGCATCTACAATAGATTTATGACATCATCCTTCATTATAAAATAAAATGGAAACAAAGTTAATAAGGAGCAAAACAAAGGGAATTGTTACACGTTTCTTTTTGTTGAATGGAATATGAATTGTGAGAATCAGTTTGGGAAAACCATATTTACTTTAACAAAATGGATAATTGCTATTAATTCCAATCCATCTATTTGCCCATATTGTGCATCCTCACACATGCGTGACAAAGTCAAACCACATATTTGGCTTTGTATTTAACTCACTTGTTATAATTTAGGGGATAGATGAAGTAATCAAATAAAGATTAAAATAATAGTAAGTGAGGCTATGAGTTAGAGCTGAAAAAGATTTATATATGATAATAACTAATTAAAATGCATATTTCTTACTTCAAATGCATCCACAATCTGGAGGTGACGCATGCTTTTTGTTTGTTTTTGCAATGTATATCTAACAAACATATCCACAATACTGATTTTCAGTCAATATGATGGGATATTCAAACTTAAAAAATACGGAGTTTATTATCTTAGTGTGAATAGATACAATCTTACAAAGAATGTTATTTTCAACAGAAATCCGGTAAGAGTTTATCCACCTTGAGTTTCACAGGAATAACCAGAGAGTAATACCTGTTTTGTCAAGTTGGTCAAAATCACTCCATGAGTATATCTTAAAAGTATATCCAATTTAAGAGGTCAAATACATATTTTGTACTGACAGTCATCTTACAGCAATAACTTACTACCTACTTATATGAGTATCTTCTTTCCTAGCATATACTAAGAGCTGAAAGTGATCTCTTTTATCTAACTTAATGGTGTAAATGCTTTGATTATGATGATGTTATTATTTGACAAATAAAATGTACAGAAGTGTGCTTCTACTGAAATGACAGGACGGAACATTGATAAATAACAAAATTGCAACACAGCTCTTTTCAGCCTCACTCTGTCCACATTGGCAAGAAACATTGCAACCGCACACACACACACACACACACACACACACACACACACATGTGCGCACATGTACACACACATATACATGAATGCCAAATTCAGGGTTTATTGTACAAAAAAGTTCAAATAAAATATTAGTGATTAGGAAAAATAATAATTTGCCTTATTACAAAATAATACATAATCCAGTCACCACGGTTGTTACATTTTACTTGTCTCTCTCACATGTGACCACTTAATTTATTTTTAGTTCATTCATTCATTCATTCATTAGTTTGGTGCTAATACTAGAGCTTGAACTCAGGGCCTGGCTCTGTCCCAGAATTTGTTATTATTTTTGTTTTAGTTTTCTCAAGGCTACAATTTTACTGATTATACTACAGCTCCATTCCAATCTTTTGTGGTCACTTTCAAATCATAATCTAATGAACGTTTTTTTCTTGGTCTGGTTTCAAAGCACAATCATCAGATTTCATCTTTCTGATTAGGTAGGATTAAAGACCTGAGCCACCTGTGTGGCTCCTACATTTTCCTATACTTATGTAATGCACATACTTAGATAGTAATTTAAAACTGAGATCCTAGAAGCAAGATGTACAGTGATGATATTGTCCTGTCAGAAATTCAAGTTAGTAATGAAAATTTATTCTTAAGACCATACACAAAAATACTTAAGAAGAAATCTGAAGATGTGTGTGTATATGTGTGTGTGGGGGGAGGTGCTGTTGCAATATGTTCCACATATAAGCACTGTGCAGGGGTGTCCAGCTATTCACAGTTATTGCATGAGTATCTGCTTTGAGATACCAACTCATGGAAAATGTCTAGGTGTCCACTCTAGGCTGCCCAATGGAGAAGGGTATACTCATCCTCATCCCTAGTATTCATATGAGTGGCCATTTTGGAAAGTAGACTCCACACTTTAGTAAGCTGCAAGGCAAGCACTCTACCACTGAGCCATTTTCCCAGCCCAAGGATTAAGATTCTTGTCTGTAATTTGGTCAAAGATATTTCTCTTTATATAAGCGACTAAAAATTTATTTACTAATTTCAAGTAAATACATAAATTCTCTTTCCATCACTTTTAAAATATAAAAAAATTGTTAGCTCTGTAAATTGGTTAGAAGCATGGATTTTGTGGCTAGCTAGGTCATTGTACATCTGTATCTCTTTTCCTCTCTCTCTTTCATGGTTTTCATAGACAATATGATTGCTCCATAATTATCCTAATTTATTTTGCTTTTATATTTTTGGTTGCATCATTTCACATTCTGCTCTGCCATTTCCCAAGACAGCACCACATAAACAGAAAAATCCAGAAGTGGTGCTGTGGCTCAAGTGGTAGAGCCCTTGCCTTGATTTGAAGAGCTCAAGGACAGTGCCCAGGCTCAGAGTTCAGGCCCCACAGCTAAATAAAAAAAAAAGAATCTAAATACTTAATGATTTTACTAACAGATCTGACTGAAATCAGTTGAATCCCAATTTTCCTGTACAATGAAGGAATAGGTTCAGGCTATGAAAGCAGCTAGAGAAGGCAGGCAGATTGTATCTGTGAGAAAACTTTGTTGAAAATAGAGTCAAGGATTATTTACTGGTGATTCACTTGCACTTGAAGCATGATTCTGAACTATTGCTTGCTGATTCTGAACTACTGCTTTGATCATTATATTCTCCAATTAGAAAAAGTGAAATTTAATTGATAGCAAAGGACCACTAATACATTTTGACTTCTCATTAAGCATCTTCGATCATCAAAATCACCTGAAGACAATAGACAGTCCTATTTATAGATGAAAACAAGTGTCTTTCAAAAAACAAGAATTTAGGTAGTCAAACAAAGCACTTCTATTTTACTACTGCATTATACATTTTTTCTAATATTGGATACCAACATTAGAAAGATACTAGAAAGCTCTTAAAACCCATATGTTGAATAGTGAGTTCTCTTACACTATAACATCGTATTTCCCAAATCATTTACATAGAAGGCATTGTTTCCTATTTTCTCATTCCTAGTATAAGATGCACATGAAGACATCACTAGTCCTCATTTTCAGTCTGTACCTTTGAATACTGAGGAAAATCTTTCCTCTGCTATCAATTCCCTACTCTTCAGTTAGAATAAGTTAGAATAGTAAAAATGGAAAAAGAAAATAAATCATGGTGAAAAAACATTTGCAGAAAATTCACCAAATTTTTGTTACCAGTTCAACCAATGTTAACTATTGGGGAAATACATGGACATCTCATTCCCACTGGCACTCAAAGTCTCTGGTTAGGCAATTCTGATGAAGACAAGTAACAAGATGAAAAAGTGAGGAATGGTATCAATTGCAAGAAAAATGGAGGAGGATCCAAGCAAATTTCTTCTTTGGGATACCGAAATTAATTGGCTTACTATGGTGCGGAGACTACTTTCCAAAAAGGTCACCCAGATGAATACTAGGGATGAGGATGAGTATACCCCTCTTCATCAGAAAGCCTAGAGTGGACACTTAGACATTGTCCATGAGTTGGTAGCTCAAAGCAGATATTCATGCAATAACTCTGAATGGCTGGACACTCCTGCACAGTGCTTATATGTGGAATAATACCAGAGTGGCTTCTTTCTTACTTCATCATGATGCGGATAACAATCCCCAAACTAAAGGCCTCTTGACCCCCTTGCATCTTGCTGCTGGGAATAGAAATAGCAAAGAGAAGCTGTATCTCCTTCTGTTGAACCATTGTATCAGACCAGGTCTGAAGAACAACTTGGAAGAAACTGCATTTGATATTGCCAAAAGGATAAGTATGTATCACTGCCATTTTGAAGTTGTGGAAGGCTGTACAAATTGTTCTCCTTCGTAGTAATGGTTTGGTTAGCTTTCTTAACTTTCAAAAATGCCAGTCCATCCTTTGTGTCCCTTCAAATTTTTTTTCACAATACAAAGCGACAGCATTATCTTACTTTAAAAATGCATGGATTTCATGGTATTCTTCCAAGTGAATTGCCTGACTTTGATGTCAAAATGTATTCAAGAGTTGTTTGTATACATCTATAAAGATTTTTACAGAGTTTGTAATTTTTTTAAATCAGACATAATTTTAACTTATCTGTTGAAATGAATAGTATAGAAACTAAAGATGTTGCTGGTGCTTTTCTGAAAAAAGTATATCTATGTTTGTATAATGTCCATAATCTATTTCATTAGCTCCTAGATATAATACTTTGAATTCTACATTGTCATATAATGTATAGATTCATTAATAAATGTGTCCTTTCAGATTGCATTCCATATCGAAGTTTAAGATTCCTTTTTTTCTAGGTCTTTTTATTATTTTATTTCTTTGGGATAAAATGACAATGTTATCTAATTTCAAGTTTTGTAAAAGTTATGCTATGTAAGGGCCTTTCTAAGGTGAAGATTTAATACACTGATGTCAAATTAACCTTTAATTCTATGAATTACATGTATTGTTACACTTCTATTTTTGTAATGAACTTTTTAATAACTATTTTTCATTTCTTGCATCAGAAGAATGAAAAATATGGAATACTTCACAAATTTTCATATCATCCTTGTGCAAGTGTCATGTTAATCTCTGTATTGTTGTAATTTGGGTAGACCTGCTGCTGAAGCATGTAGTGTACTATAAATTTAAATACTTAATGATGCAATCTTTATACAGGCATATATCCATGGTTGCCTATTTGTAACAAGGAACCCTTATTGTTCCTAAAAATGCTATTGATCTTATTTCTCTAAAATTCTGTGTATAGTGGGAAAAACTTATATAGTTTGGTCGATTGCTCACATTTAAAATTTTTTGGGCAATGACTATTTTGTCGTTTTCATTTTAAATTTGATCATACTTTGAAGCCTTTACAGCTAAGTCCAAAGGTGATGGCTTTTCAAGTACTTATTTATCAACTGAGTTAGCTTTTTTGAGCTAATGGACTCAAAGTAAGCCTTGCTTAAGAGCTACTTCTAATCTTCTGCAGCTTAAAATTTCCCAAATGATGTCTTGTGGGACAAATGTCTACTTGAACCTTTACCCTTCTTCCATGTAGGAACAGACCAAACAGAATATCTTACCCTGACAGCATAGATTGTCTTACTGGAACAAAACTAATCTTAGTTACAAGGGATCATAGAAAGATGAACAGTTCAGACAGAATTGTTCAGAATGGAAGGCATTTTATCGAAATATAATTGGTTATTATACTTATCATTTCAAAAGTAGCTAAAGCAAAGAAGGTGAAAAAATTGTTCATATGCATGATTACCTACTGTCCTGGCCTGTCTGTAATCCAACCAGGCAGAACTTACACTACTGACTTTCTATCACCAAATATTTCCATAGCTCCTGGAAAAGTCCATATGTTTCTCCTCGATATTAGACCTTAAATTGATAATGTTTTAATCACAGTGTTTCCTCTTTTCTCTAGGCTGTAAATCTACAAATGGTAAATCTTTAAGTCTAACTCTACCAAAAACTGAGGTAGAGATAATTGAATAATATTTTAAAACAGAGTTGCCTTTGATTCCCTAACCACAACACAACAATGTAAAAGAATTTTTATATTATATAAACTTATATATTTTATATTTGTATGTGCTGATTTTAAATTTCACACAATGAATCTTACTAGAATTGATAATTTGACAAATATATTGACATTTATTCCCATAAATAAATTGGAACATAAATGATTAGGATTAGAATATTTATTAGAATATAAATAGTATCAATGCAATATCTTCGGTATAAACTTGTGATACCTTCTAAATTTTCGTGGTCTTCTGAATTCATATGTAAAATAACATATTGTTTTCTGCTAATCTATAAGGGATTTTACTCTGATGCTCTGTTTATTGTTTTAACTCACTGGTCCCAAATTGTTTTTCTCCATATTTCTGAAACATTCTTGCTGATTATACCCAAATTTGGTGATATGATGTCTGCAGGACCCACGAGTTCTAGGATACCTGGTCCCAGTTATCTGCATCATCAGATAACAAGGGCAAGACTTCTGACATAGGCCCATACAACATGCCAACAGAAAATAATTGAAGATTCATCTCAATTTCTCATTTCCTATAATATTTCAGGGCCCCAATTCCTTACAAGAATTAGCAATAATGAATTGTGAAATGCAAGGCAACTTAAAATGAAAGATGAGATCACAAAATCTGAGAGAAAGTACTGTAATTCAAACTTTCAATTTACAGATGACCAGCCCATATGAGTGAACAAAATCACAAATGAACAAGATTATTTTTAATACCCCTCTCCTAATGATTAATGAAAGATTTCAGTGCAGCCAAAAAAATAGTTTCTGGAATGATAGATCCATAATTGGTCTACTAAGGTTAGGGAAACTTGATTTAGATGTCAAATATAATTTAGAAAAACATTAACTGAGAAGATCTTTAGTGCTTCAAAACACTGGTACTTCAGTAAAACTAGGTTCTGTAGTATAAAAATGTTGTCATTCTCAAACCAATGATAACCTACATTTAATCTCCTGAAAGTATATTCATTTTCAAATAAGCTATTTAAAATCACATTTGCCAAAATAACACTTGACAAGTAGATGACAGTGACATTACAAGGTTTTCAAGTGTAGGGAGCAAGTTACAATAGAGTTTATTTACGTACCCAGAAGTAATAACGAACAAGTTCAACCATTCATTAAATTGTAGAAATAGTACCCCCCACCATTTGTGTTGTTCAGTAGGTGCCTTCCAGAAATGTGTTAAATAGATCAGCCTCCCATAATTCAAACACAAATATTAGCTAATAAAGTAAATTTCATCACATAAGAAGGTACATTTTAAAAATTCACTAATAATTGCCTTATCATATGTTGTTTCATGTTTTCCCTATCTGTCTACCATAGTAAGAAATATGACTTTAAGTCTTGAATATGGGTACTGATGAGAGATGTGACAAACATAAAATCTGTCTTCTATTTTTATCATAATCCTCTAAGGAGTAAATTTATTTTTCTTCTTTTTCCAAAACTTATAGGTAGAAGAAATAAATTATCCTATGTAAAATAAAATAATCACACACCATTGTACAAAGCCATTTATAAAAACTGGTAGTTAGGAATAAATTCTAAGCCATTTTTAAAATTTCTTATTGACTAAAGATTAATCTTCCAAATGAATGAGAATAAAATTATGTCCAAGTGCTTCACATCTCCAGTCTTAGTCTTGCAAAGGAATGAATTATGGAAATATAAGCTGACATCAATTCAAGTATATGTGGGATTGAAACTCCATGGAGTTTCAAAGTATTAACAGGCAGTTTAACGGAATGACTATCAG
Organism: Dipodomys spectabilis; assembly: GCF_019054845.1. Taxonomy (NCBI): domain Eukaryota; kingdom Metazoa; phylum Chordata; class Mammalia; order Rodentia; family Heteromyidae; genus Dipodomys; species Dipodomys spectabilis. The sequence continues at coordinate 1,626,261 of NW_024870986.1, forward strand.
GAAATTGAAACCAGAGAGGAACAATAGTAAAGAAATAGAATGAATGAAAAATGGAACAAGGGGCAAGTACAGCTAGAATACTCAATGTACATATGTAATAAAGCAAGTGGTAAATCTGGAATAAATCTTGGAGAAAGGGTTGGTTGAGATTGACAGGAGTGATTCTGATCCAGGAACATTAGACAATTAGATGGACATATTTAATTGTAACACACTTGTACAACCTTTTGAAATTCAGTTAAAAAACACAACAACAAACAAAAACACACAAAAATCACAACCAAACAACAATCTCTAGAGGGTATGAATATGACCTCTCAAAATTTTAAGCAGTTAATGAAGGGCAGTCTTTGGAAAAGCAAACAAAGCTGTTCAAAGAAGGCAGTTTGGGGTAGGGGAGAATTTTGAACAGATTTAAAAAGATTGTCTAAGGTTATAAATCACCTATATTTACTGTAAATATTTTATTCTGCGAGTGCTCTTTGTCTGAACTGGATACTCCAGTCCTGAGGCACACTTGGTAGCTTGTGAAGACAGAATGGAAGAAACAAGATCAAGAACCTATTACTCCACTTGAAAGAAAACAGACCTCTATGTTTTCTCTTAATCTCTTCACTACTCCATTTTCATACTTTTAATAACATCAAGTGATTTTGAATTATATCTTTCCTTCTTTGTTCTCACAAAATAATTGTTCAAAATAATTAATTAAATATTATTTGCCATTATTTTCTATCATGCTGTTTACTTGTCCAAGCGAGTCCATTAAACTTCCCCTTTTCATTTGGTTGCCACGAAATCCCAACAACTATGTTAATAAGGACCAACGCTAATGCAAAACTTTGTCTCCAAAAATCCAGTCCAAGAACCTATAATCACAAATATTTAGCTATAATTTTTTCTTTTTTCTTTTACCTTGCAATCTTCTTGTGTCTAAAGTGCCCACAAAAATAAGTACTCCACCACTTTGTGGTTCAATCACTTCTAACTTCAAAGATATATTTTGCTAACAAGATGCTTAGAGGAAACCTAAGAATACTCCTCTTTTATCTTCTCTCTTAAGACTTTTATCTTCTCTCTTAAGACTCTCCTTAGATACCATATCAGGAATAGTGAAGTTATTCTTTGCAAAATTATTTCAGTAGTTTATTTTCCTCTTGGTCTTGTATTTGCTCAACAAGATGTATGGAGAAGAATAGAGTTAAATCACCGATTCCTTGGATGACATTGTCTGTTACAAAGGACGATACTTCTATGTCCTACTTCTATGTCCTCCTCTTAGCTCTTGCCTGATTTCCAATTAATCACAGCTTCTTGGCTTCAAGTCTAGTGAAGCTGAAGGATGATAAGGCGTCCCCCACTGCTACATCTTCATGGTTTCTCTTTGAAAACTCTTTTATTTGGAGGTGGAATTTATTTTCATGTCTTCATTCAATTTGTTCTGCATTATACCGAGCCAAATAGGCTCTGTAAAATCACATTATGTAGCAGAAACATTAAGACAATCTATATCAAAAAGTTTTGGTCCCCTCCACTGCTGAAACCAATACGCTTATCTGGGGCTTCTAATAACGTGTTTTCTTACCTTTTCAATTTGCTCAAATCTTTTGTGATCCCCAAAATTTTTGGCTTATGTAATAAGAGAAGTCTTCACTATCTCATGTTAATAAGAATATTATATTTTTGAGCTACTTAGAAATGTGAAATCATTGGTTTGAAGTATCCAATCAGATTTTTTTCTGTGTTTCAGTGCTTCACGTGCAAAGACATTGTGGAAAATATTAAAACAGAAAAGTGTAAACTCAATACGTTCTTTCATTGTGAAGGGCACTTTCTCCCTAAATATTTTGACCCAAATTATCTTTTTAAGAGAATTACTGTTTAGTAATTAAAGGTCAATTCACAAATTTTGATGTCTTATTAAAAAAAAAAAAACTTTGAATTTAAATTCCACTACAACCTTGTTTCACACAGCAGGAGTATATTTCCTGGGTAAAGACAATTCTCAAGGGAACCTACAGGATTTACAGCAAGGTTTTTGAGGTTTGTTTGTTTATTGTGAAAATGAGCCATCTTACCCAAATTGCTCCCTCTCAGCTAACTCTCCATGAATTTCTTTGCATGAAAGCCTATTTTCCTAGGCAATTTTAAATTTTCTTAATAGGCTAAGTTAAAAAGTTTGAACAATTAAAATTTACCTGTCATAATTTAAAAACTCTTTTGAAATTCCTTTATCAGAATCGTGAATTTACCAATCCTAATTCCACCTTTACCATCAAAAACAGTTAACATGTTGTTTTCATGATATAGTATCCATGAAACTATTATTTTCCAGTGGCTTTGTTGTGAATATATATGAAGATATAAGCTGATGCTGAACAAAATGAACTCCAAGATATGGAAAAAAATATTTATTTGCAGTTGTTGTTTTTAATGTACTATGTTCTTTCTATTTTCCTTGGGCTTTTCCCCTATGGTTTATCTCCTACTGTGTTTGATTTTGGAACCCTTTGTATTGTGTATACATTTACCTTAATTTGTGAAGGGAAGAGGTACAAAAAAATTAGTGAGACAAGGACAAAGGGCAAACCAATGCAATATCAATACTCAGAAGACAATATGTTGGAAATGTACATTACAACTTGTGAGGGGTTTGGGGGTGAAGAAAAACTGTGAGAAAAATGAGAGAGGGGATAACAGGTTTGAAAAGTTATGTATTCACTGCCTTACAATTGCTAACCCACTGCACATCACTTTCACATTAAAATTAAATTTAAAAAATAAGCTGCATGAAATAAAATTTCACTGTATTAGTATAGTAAATATTATTCCTTATGTAGTAACTTTTTAAAAACTCAGTACTAATTTGAATTAATTACCCCTTCTTTATCAGAGGGCCATCAACTTGAATGTTATCCAACTAGACAATTTTTTCACAATATTCTTGCCAATATTTTCAAAAAAGAATAAATTAGTACTTTCTCATACTAAAATTGAAAACCGTTTAATTCTATGGAAACCCATAACTTTGAAAAGTAAATAAGTTGTTAAGAGGACAGAATATGTCTGTTCTTCAAATTTCCTATGACTAATAACTATGCACTTTCAAATTCTGAATATTCCATACCTGAGAGATTCAAAATAGTACCTGTTTGCATGTTATGTAATTCTGCAATAGATGCATTTTCCATAGAGTGTTACAGATTGAGAAGTGAACAGAAAAATAGCCAAATTCTGGTATAGGATAAAACTATAAAGCATCGGTTGTAATTAATTCTTCAAGAGTAAGCAATTGTTTATCAGATTAAGCTATTATTTCTATGACCATCAATTCCAAAATTTATGCCATAAAGTCATCCTAGACCAACAGTTTCCAACTTGTAGGGTGCACCTCAAAATTCCCTTAATTCACATCACAAATAGCTTATCTCTATTGGGAAAAATACTACCACTCTGCTACTGTGATGCCCTCCGTGTTCTGGACAGAACACCACCATAAGCTGGGTTGCATCATTTTTCCTCCACTGGTATTCTTGCAAATATTATTTATACTTATACTTTTTTATCTATCAAAGATATTCAGGATGCTAATATCGGAAGATTACAGTTCAAAGCCTACCAAGGCAGGAAGGTTCCCTAGATTCTTATCTCTGATAAACTTCTCAGCAAAAACCAGACACAAGTGGTACTGAGGTTGAAGTGGTAGGACACAGCCTTGAGCTCAACAGGCTCAGAGACAGTGTCTAGGTCCAGAGGTCAAGCCTTATGACAAAGCAATAAAAAAAAATAAAAATAAAAACAAACCCCAAACCTAGCATTTTTCTCATTGTATACAGAGGCACGTAATTAAGGAAATTGCTTCCTGTTTTACATACAGGTAGAAGAAAGAAGATGTCACACAATTATTTTCATCATACCATGTCATATTAAAGCCTCAAAAAATTGCTTTTGCTAAATTTATAAATTAATATCATCAATTTGTTTGCAACTCAGTCTACATTATTCACATTATCATTTTATAAATAAACAGTTAGAATTTTCTATTAACTGAGTTCTAATTATAACTCTCTTGAAACAATATGCTAGGCAAATAGAATGCAAGAAACATTTGTAAATTTGTCAATTTAACCCTCTAGTTAAAAAGAATTTTGTAGTATCCTATAGAATATGAAATTACAAACAAAACCAAAATATTTATTTGAAGTCTAATCTCTAATTTAGCAAAATCTATAAAGACCTACATTAGATGAACTTTGCTATTCCTCCAGGCTTAAGCTTTGGTAATCCTTCATCCTTTCCTTGGAATCTAACAGAATGATGGTTACTTACTTTTTCAAATTTTGGATGGGAATCATGAAGCATTTTGCATCTAGGAATGTTCTGTAATGAAGAGAGCATTTAAAACACAACTGAGGATTATATACTAGTTGCATTTCAATAGAAAACTTGGCTTCTCAAAACATAATGAAGAAATTAGCCCAAACTTCCAACTGTGTATGTATTCCTTTCTTGTTTGGTTTGTTTTATTAAGACAAAATTATACTACCTGGTCCAGGGAAGGTATCAGTAGCAATTCCAGTCTCTAATCTGCTGTCAGTCTGAGTGTTAGAATTCAAGGATTGCATCACGTTGCCCCACCATAGTTTCTTGGTTTATTTATTTGTTTGTTTATTTTTGGGTCCGGTAATGGGGCCTGAATTCTGGGCCTGGGTGCTGTCCCTCAGCTCTTCAGCTCAAAGCTAGCGATCTACCACTTGAGCCACAGAGCCACTTTCGGCTTTTTTGCTTTTTGCTTATGTGGTGCTGAGGATTCGAACCCAGGGCTTCATGCATGCAAGGCAAGCGCTCTACCCCTGAGATACCTTCTCAGCCCCCTCTTGATTTATTTAATCTATATAAAGACTAGCAATTCTTAACTTCTCCAGTGATATTATCCACTAGACTTCTCAGACTGTTCATGTACTATTTTCAAAGATGTTCTAACATTTGACACAGGGTATGAACATTTTCAAATGTACCTGCGGGGTCTCTGATTCATTCCTCCATGGATACAATCCCTTTAATATTGATTACTTTAATATTGACTCACTTACTATCTCTGGTCCCTACCTATGTAATATTCTCAAACTTTTTTGAAGAAAGTTCCCTTGAGGATTTTCTAATCTTAAAAATTATCACTTGATACTAGACTTACTCAGGACATATTTTCTATTGTTTTCTAACTTTTGTACATATTCTGAGAGTTGCTACATTTGTGTATATGTGTGCACATATAAGTGCCTCTGTGTGTATGTGTATGTTTGTATGTATGTATGAAAAAGCCTCAAGCTCTTAGTCATCATTCTTGCTCATGACTGTTATTCCATCACCTGAGCCATTCTTCCAATCCAGTTTTTGGCTGGTTAATTAAAGATAGTGTCTCAAACACTGTTCTTCCCAGGCTGGATGCAACCTGAACTTCCCAGACTCCTTTACATTCTTAGGTTTCATTTATTCAGTAGAATCAACTTTTAAACTACAAACATTTTGTGAGTGTAAAGTCTAAGCTGTAGCCCAGATTTTTAACTCAAGAATTTATAGAAAGATAGATGAACATACACATTACATATGCTGAGTGTACACTGTTAGAAATGTGATCCTAAGCTGGGTAGTGGTGAGATCTGAGGATAAGGTTCAAAGCCAGCCCAGGTAGGAAAGTCCTGGAGACTCTTTGCTCCAATTTACTGCAAGAAAAATGGAAGCAGCACTGTGGCTCAAGTGGTAGAGCATTAGCCTTGAGCGGAATAGCAGAGTGACAGTGCCCAGGCCCAGAGTTCAAGTGCCGAGACCACCACCAACAAAAAATATATAAGTAAAGGAAAGAAATAAATGTGATCTTATCCACCAGTTCATTGCTAGTATAATCCCTGCTCTGTCAAGATGGACTTTTTTTTCCAATTAAGTCCATGCTCTTATATCTGACTTGCATTGGAAACAGATTTTTTCTTCCATTCTACTTTCTACAAAGTTGTGTCATTAGCATGGGTGATTTAGAAAGGGAGTGGACTCATACTTCATGTTCCACGTAGGAGTAATGCTTTCTCTATATCACTCTCATAAATCTACATACGGGACTTGGCTTTATTGTTTCAACGTGGTCTTATTTGTACAGTCTTCTATAGTGTATTGAACCCTTGTACTTAAACACAGAATTTCTCTTTCTCTTATTAATGTATAGTTAACAAGAGTTAACAAATTCATGTACACTTGGGAAATAATGCGCAGCACATACACTCACAAAAAAATGATCTGAGAACCTTCTCCCATTTAAAATTCGCCTTAATTTACAGAGAACTTACAAAGTTTGAACTCAATATACTCATGGATAATGTATTTATAAGAAATATAAATTTCATATTTTCTCTTTACTAAGTTGTCTCTGAAACACGTGTTAGCTCAGGTCCAAAGGTTTCCTTGTGTTATTTCGGTGAAGCCAGAAAACATTCATTATACCTCAAGCAGCACCATTGATTGGTCCTGGAAGTAACTGTTACTGGATGTGGAAACTGATCCCAGGAGAGGAATGGAACATAGAGGATTGACAAAGTTCAAGTTAACTTGTGCTTTCTTTTTTACTGTAAAAGAAGAGAACCCGAAGGCTTGAAGGAAACTCTGTCCATGACTTTTTCTAATGTGTTTTTACTCATATATAATTTTTCTGTAAACTTCTAGTTGAGAGTATTACAAAAAGAAATAATGTGCCATTTGATGGCCAGCATAGAACGAAAGGAAATAACTTTGTTTTAAATATGTTCTACTGCAGGAGCTGGGAAGGTGGCGGAGTGGTAGAGTACTTGCCTTGCATGCCTGAGGCCCTGGATTTGATCCCTCATCACCACATAAGCAAAAATAAGCCAGAAGTGGTGCTGTGGCTCAAATGGCAGAGCGCTAGCCTTGACTTGAAGAGCTGAGGGACAGCGCCCAGGCCCAGAGTTCAGGCCCACGACTGGACCCCCCAAAAAAATTCTAATGCAAAGAAACAAAGACATGGAGTTTTTAAAGTATTTTATGGATGTATATTTCAACCCGAGATGATTCTTTTGTTGCAGGAGTCAGTTATCAATTCCTTTAGTTTGGTCCTGAGTTCTCCAGAGCAATAAGGATTCCAAAAAAGCATCCAGTGCTAATGATGAGCAAAAGGAGCCACTTCTTAGACCAGTACTCCTTTAAGGAGGGTCCCAATGAAATATCTGGCTTTTTGTTTGCTTTTTTTTTTAGCTTGTGTTGGTTCTGGGGCTTGAACCCAGAGGCTGGACCTTGTCCCTGAACAGTTTTCTTTCCTGCTCACCTACCCCAAAGCTAGTACTCTACTGCTTGAACCACAACTCCACTTCTGGCTTTTTCGCTGTGTAATTACAGTTTGACAGACTGTCCTGCCTGGTTTGGCTTTAAACTAAGATAGTAAGAAAGCCAAGTGATATCAACTGTATAGACTACTCTTTTCAAATGAGAAATATTAGATGAAGTTTATTATAAAGCTAATATTTGACAATTTTTTCTTTCTTTTTTATTGTGAGCGTACCGTACAGAGGAGTTACAATTACATGGGCAAGATAACGAGCACATTTCTTATCAATCATTGTTACCTCCTCTCTGTTTCCCCTTCCCATCCCTTCCCATATACCCTCCTCCCCCCACCTGAACCTCCCCCGCAACCAAAGTTGTAAAGTTTGTTTTTCGACATAACGACTTGTACATCTTATTGTTGCAATGGGTCCACCTGTATCCCTAAATGATTTGTTTTTAAAGAATATGTCCAGAAAAGAATCCATAACATAACTCAGCAAAAGTAGGTGCACTGAATCACTTTGGAATTTTTTTTGCTTGGGAAGATTATTGATCTTGTCGTTCCTTTTGGGGAAACTTAAAATCATATTTCACCTTTTTTTGGTTGTGGGGCTTGAACTCTGATCCTGGGTGCTTAGCTACAGCACCACCGCCGGGTTTCTGGTGGTTAATTGAAGCTTAGAGTCTCATGGACTGTCCTGACCAGGCTGGCTTTGAACCACAATCCTCTGGTCTCAACCTCCTGAGTAGATAGAATTACAGGTGTAAACCACCAGCACCTGGCTCATATTTGCATTTTTGTGCACTGAATGACACTGTGTAGACAAAGAATGGAAATTTTAAACAAAATGATGACATTGCAGCATTTCAGAAAAATTGAAGTAGCAATAATATGGCCTCCTTTTCCATTTTGTTACATTAATGACTGATGAGCTATGGGACCCTTACATTAGCATCCTCTGCCATCTGTATAGGTGTATTTAGTGTCAGGAAATGTTCATAGAGGAATATAGAAAAAATGAGATTTTTAGAAACAAAGGAGATAAGGTATGAAAGAATAGCATAGAAGGAGATACATTTATCACACAGAGATTAAGAGCTAGCCTAAGAGATTTAGAATGCTAAAGGCAATGAGGAAAAGTCTAGTTGACAACTAGTTCTACAATAACCAAAAATGGTTCTGAAGAACAGTTTCTGGCATACCTTAATTACTATCATCTATTCCTTCTATCTGGAGTTATTCCTTATTTTCTGTCACAACTGTTAATTAGCTTTTGCCTTTTTCGTGCCATAACTTACCAAAAAGATTTCAAAATCAAACTTAGCCTACCCTTCCCTTTGTGATTAGCAGTGACAACACAAATCCTGGAATCGTTGAATTTCCAGAATTAAACTTTACCTGACATCTAAGCACATTCCTGGCATTAATTGCTGTGACTTAATGAGCAAAATTTTTTTCAACACAGTATTCTAATATAAGTAAAGTATATGAATTAGGGACTGTTGTCTGGTGTCAGTATGGAAGAAGCAATTATATATTCCAAGTATGGGATCTTTATTATGCATTTACTAACTAAATGTTTTGTGTGTGTGTGTGTGTGTGTGTGTGTGTGTGTTGTTTTGTTTTTGTTCTTTTTGCCAGTCTAGGGCTTTAAACTAAGGGATAGGGAATTTTCCTGAGCTTTTTTTTCTTTCTCAATGCTAGCTGTCTGCCACTTGAGGCACAGCACCACTTCCAGTGGGGCTTTTTCATGTGTTACTAAGGAATTGAACCCAGGGTTTCATGGATGCTAGGCAATCACCGTACCATGAAGCCACATTCCCAGAGCCCTAAATAACTTTCTTAAGATGGCATTACATTTTCATTCCGTAACTATGTATCATAATTTTGGCCAGGTGTTAGAAAGTGATGTAGAAAGCCATACAGTACAATAAGTCTAGTAAGGCTGGATGGACAAGGAATGACTGTCACGGACTAGCCAGTGAACAGAGGGGCTTATCTCATGGAGCTGTTTCAACAATCTGAGCGAGACAGCTCCTCACCCACAGCCAACCTCCACAATGAGAGGGCCACCTTGGGTTCCAGCCACATGGGGATACTGGGCCCCCTCCTCCAGCACCCATTCAAACAGTTCTAGTGAAAGAGAGAGAGAAAAAAAGTCAGAATTACAATTAAGTCTGGTGCCAGTGGCTCAAAATTCTAATCCTAACTACACAGGATGCTGAGATATGAGGATCATGGTTCATAACCAGCCCAAGCAGGAACGTCTGTGAGACTCTTATCTCCAAAGAACTACCAGAAAATCAGAAGTAGTGCTGTGGGCTCAAGTGGTAGAACACTAGCCTTTTGCTGAGGCTCTCAGGAACAGCACCCATGCCTAGAGTTCCAGCCCCACGACTGACAAGAAGTGGACTTCCTACCACAAGAAGTGGACTGAATAGCACCCATTGTCCTAGGGAGCATGGTAATGAAGTCAGACAGAGTTTCCTGTGAAGTTGAAGTCATAAGTAGGTCACCTGGCTTCTCTGTGCCTTGGTTTCGCCCGCTGCAAAACTCAACACAGTGAAGGATCCTCTTCCTCATGGGGATAGTGTAATGATGAAAGAGAGCCATATTCTGTTTCATAATCCCACATCAGTTGCACAATTAATAACAGGCCCCACCTGAACCCTTTCCGGCTATTTTCCTGTCATTTGCTCACAGAATTGCAGGGAACCTTATCTGAAGGCTGCTCCCTCTGTGCCTAGCCATGCTCCAGAGATCCCTTGGTAAAAATTCTCTTGTTTCTTCACAACTGTCCTGAGAGGAGAATGGGGTCTGATGGTTGCGACCCTAACCAGAGCTTCACCTGTGGTCAAGAATGGTCTGCTGTGATTTTTCTGCCTGCTCAAACTGACTTATAAAAACATTCAAGCCACAGGAAAATCAAATACCACAAGCAGACCAGAGACCACCAGGAGACAGGTTAAGGACACAAGGGAGATACAGGCTCTTCCCATCCCCCCCCCCAAAAAAAATTAAAGAATTCTTTTTTTGTACCTTTTATAAATTTTTTTATACAGGTTTTTTTTTTTTAATTTTTAATCTTTAACTTTAATTTTTTTGTTTTCTATTAACTTTTTTTTCTTCCTCTCATGATTTTTATTTTAGTGGTATATGTGTGTGTGTACTTTTTCTCTTTTTTTCTTAAAATTTGTTTTTATTTAGCTGTACTGACCATTTGCTCCTTTTTTTCTTTCCCTATCACTCTTTTCACATTTTCTTCTTTTTCATTCTTCTTTGAGTGACTTAATTACTGTTCTGCTCATCCTCAGATATGCCAATAGTTGATTATTTCACCTTAGCCCCATTGTGTACACACTTAATCCAGAAATTTATTACTCAATTTAAATCCTCTTAGACTTAAATTCCTTAATAGCAGTAGTAACTCTTTATACCTATATAATATTTTATGCATTTTTATTTTTAAATTTTTCACATCTCCTTTCTATCTCTCCCCTTCTCTTATTCTATCGATGTTCTATTCTGAATATTATGTTTTCATTGTGCATAATTTTTAAGTGTTGCACTTCTTAATTTTTAATTTTTCTTTTACTATTTTTTCTTGTCTTTTTTCTGTCTTCTTATTTTCTATCTTTAATATGATTCTATCTAACCTATTTCCCACTTTGAGATTAGGATTTAGTTAAGTTAACTCTCCCACTGCCTTTCCACATCCCTATATGGCTATTTTTACCCATATCTCTTGCTAAACTTAATAATTTCTGTTTGCCAAATTCTTCTTTGCGGTTTGTAGCCCATTAATACATAGTTGTTTGATGTTGAATAAGTGTATCTATTGAAATAGATTGTATCTGCAGATTTTTGGCTGTGCAACTACAGATGTTGTTTGATGCTTGCCTTAAAATAGTGTACTAGCACATACCTGGGGTTACTTTCATCCCAAAAGGGCAGAGCAACCTGGAAAAACACAAGAAACATGGCAAGTCCTGGTATCTCAACTCCACTCATTATAATCAAGGGTCAGAAAAGATAATCAATAATCCAGAGGAGAGTTCCAAAAAGCTCTACAAATACTATTGTTAAATATGGTAAATGAAAAGATTGAAAACCTGCAAAGGACTCTGAATGAGCGATATAAGAAGAGAGAGGAGGCAAATCAATAGTTAATACAAGAATATCATGTGCGTGAGGAAGCTACTCAAAGATTGATACAGAAATTGCGTGAGAAGCTTGAGAACATTCAAAGAGAAACAAAGGAATGCGGTGAGCAGGCTGAGATCAGTCAAAGAGAACTACAGGACCTGCATGAATGTGAAGAAGCTAATCAAAGGATAATACAGGAATTGAGAGAGCGGGATGAGAATGCAGAAAGATCACTAAAGACATTCATGGAATCCATAAACAGAGAACTGAAAGAAGTCAGGGAGACCACAAAGGGAATGCTGAATGAAACCCAACAGAAGGAATGGGAATAACCAATCAACTATGTGATTTCAGAATAAACATTGGAAACCAAATGAAGGAAGTACAGAAGTTCACGCAAGATCTAAAACAGTGCTCCAACAAAGAATTTGAAGCCATCAAAGCTGAGTAACTAGAAGAAAAAGAAATTAAAAGCAAAGTATAAAATCTTGAGAGTAGGTTCAACCACGCAGAAGATCAAATCTCAGGGATTGAAGACAGCCTAGATATTATAGAGAAGACCATACAACCATCCAAGACAAATCCAAGAAATATGATATATCTATTCAACACGGGAAAACACCATCAGAAGGCCTAATCTGAGGCTAATGGGTGTAGAGGAGAACCTAGAGACAGAAGTTAATGGTCTAGGAAATTTGTATAACAGGATCCTAGCAGAGAACTCCACAAACATGCAAAAAAAATAGGCCTATACAGCTACAAGAAGCAGGTAGAACTCCAAATAGACCAGACCAGAATAGGACATCCCACCGTCAAATTATAATCCACAAAGGATCAATTCAGACCAAAGAAAAGTTCCTTAAAGATGTCAAGGAGAAAAGATCAATCACCTATAAAGGGAAAACAATTAGAATCACCTCAGATTTCTCAGCGGAAACAATCATAGCAAGAAGAGCCTAGAATAATGTATGCCATGCCCTAAAGACAAAAAACTATCAACCAAGAATTCTGTACCCAGCTAAACACTCCTTCATAACTGGAGGTCAAATAAATACCTTCCATAGTAAGAAACACTACTTTCCCTCAAATCCCACAGAGATCCAAAGACATTATTTGATGGGGAATTTAACACACCACATTCGCCACTAGATAAATCAACTCAGCAAAAACAACACAGAAACCGCAGATCTAAACGACTGCATAGATCAACTAGATTGCACAGATATCTACCAAATATTTCACACAGCAGCATCAGAATACACATCTTTCCCAGCAGCACATGGAACATTTTCCAAAATAGACCACATTTTACTCCACAAAGCAAACGTCCAAATTCAAAAACATTGAAGTTATACCTTGCGTTCTCTCAGACCAAAAGGGAATAAAATTAAAACTCAACACCAAAAGACACAAGAGAAAATCCTGTAAAACATGGAGGCTGAAGAACACATTGCTGAATCACCAGTGGGTCATGGAAGAGATTAGAAAGGAAATTCAAATGTTCATGAAAACACAAATTACCAGCTCCTCTGGGATACACCAAAGGCAGTACTCAGGGGCAAGTTTATAGCTCTGAGTTCCTACATCAACAAATTTGAGAGATCTGAAACCAACCATTTAATGAGATATCTTAGCCTCCTTGAAAAAGAGCAGCATGATAATCCCCAATCCAGTAGACAGTAAGAAATAATTAAAATTAAATCAGAATTAAATGAATCAGACTCCAAAAAAAAATCACAGAAAGAATCAACAAAACAAAGATTTGTTACTTCGAAAAAATTAACAAAATTGACAAGCTCTTAGCAAATATTATCATAAAAAGAAGAGAACACACCCAAATCTATAAACTCAGAAATGAGAATGGAAACATCACCACAGAAACAACTGAGATTCAGAACATTATAAGGAAATATTTCTCAAAACTTGATGCTAATAAGTTTGAGAACTTGGCAGAAATGGACCTTTTCCTAGCAAATATTGACATACTGAAACTAAACCAGGATGAGTTAAACCATATTAACAGGCCCATACCAAGCATTGAAATAGAAAGAGCAATAACAGACCTCCCATCGAAGAAAAGCCCAGTACCAGATGGCTTTACAGCAGAATTCTATAAGGCCTTCAAAACAGAGCTCACACCAATACTCCTCCAAATCTTTAATGAAATTGAAAGATAAAGTTCACTACTGAACTCATTCTATGAAGCCATAATAACCCTCATCCCCAAAAGAGGCAGGGACTCATCACAGAAAGGTAACTATAGACCTATTTCTTTCGTGAACATTGATGCAAAACTTCTCAACAAAATTCTGGCCAATGGACTTCAACAATTCATCCAAAAAATCCTACACCATGATCAAACAGTATTCATTTCAGGGATGCAAAGCTGGTTCAATAAATGCAAATTAATTAATTTAATTCATCACATCAACAGTAGCAAGGATAAGAACCACATGGTTATCTCAATAGATGCAGAAAAAGCATTTGGCAAGGACCAATGCCCGTTTATGATGAAGGTTCTGGAAAAATTAGGAATCCATGAAACTTTCCTTAATACAATAAAGACTATATATTACAAACTTACAGCCAGCATTATACTTAATGGTGAAAAACTAAAGCCATTTCCTCTTAACTCAGGAATGAGATAAGAATGTCCATTCTCTCCACTTCTCTTCAATCTAGTATTAGAATATCTAGCTACAGGAATAAGACAAGATGCAAAACTAAAGTGTATCCAAATAGGGAAAGAAGAAGTAAAACTCTCCCTCTTTGCAGATGTCATGATTTTGTATTTAAAGAATCCCATAAAGTACACTCTCAAATTACTCAAGTTGATTCAAAACTTTGGCAAAGTAGCAGGGTATAAAATTAACCCTCAAAAAGCAATGACTTTTCTGTATGCCAACAATGAGAAAAGTGTGGCTGAAATTAGGAAAGAATCCCCATTCGTAATAGCCCCACAAAAAATAAATATGTAGGAATTACCGCAAATAAAGAAGTGAAGGCCTCTATGATGAAAATTTCAAAAAATCAAAAGAGATCTTAGAAATTGGCAAAAACTCCTATGTTCCTGGATTGGAAAGATCAACATCGTGAAAATGGCAATAATTCCCAAGGCTATCTACAAATTCAATGCGATACCTACCAATATTCAACCTCACTGTTCAAGGAAATAGAAGAGGCAATCCAATAATTCATAGGGAACAATAAAAGTCCCCGAATAGCAAAAATGATCCTCAACAGAAAGAACAATATCATTACCAAATTTCAAACACTACTACAAATCAATAGTAATCAAAACAGCTTGGTACTGGCACAAGAACAGACCTCAGGACCAATGGAATAGAAATGAAAACTCAGAAATGAACCTACAGACCTATAGCCATCTAATATTCGATAAGGGTGCTAACAAAATAGAATGGAAGAAAGACAGCTTCTTCAGTAAATGATGCTGGCAAAATTAGTTAACTACTTTCAGAAAACTAAAGCTAGACCTTTATATATCACCCTGCACCAGAATCAACTCCAAATAGATCAAAGACTTCGGAGTCAAAGAAGACATTCTGAAAACATTACAGGATGGAATAGGAGAAACTCTAATTCTCCTTGGCACAGGCTGAAATTTTCTTAATAGAGACACAGGAACAAAACAAATCAAAGAAAGGTTGGACGAATGGGTTTGCATGAAACTGTAGAGCTTCTGCACGGCAAAGGATATAGCTAGCAAGATCAATAGAAAGCCCACCGATTGGGAGAAGTACTTCACTAGCCATACAACAGACAAGGGTCTCATATCTAAAATATACTTGGAACTCAAAAAATTAAATCCTCCAACAACAAATCCTCAAAGAAACAACTGCCCAATAAATAAGTGGGCTAAAGACTTAAAGAAAAACTTCTGTGAAAAAGAAGGATGGCCAATAGACACATGAAGAAATGCTCAACATCCCTAGCCATAAAAGAAATGCAAATCAAAACAACATTGAGATACCACCTCACCCCATTTAGAATGGCTATAATCAAGAACTCTGATAACAACAGATTCTGGAGAGGATGTGAAAAGAAGGGAACCTTCCTGCATTTTTGGTGGGAGTGTAAACTTGTTCAATCACTTTCTAAAGCAGTATGGAGTTTCCTCAAAAGACTCCACATAGAGCTCCCCTATAACCCAGCAATCCCACTTTTGGGCATTTACCCAAATGTTCTCAAAGAAGACCACACTAAAGCTACCAGCACGACTATGTTTACTGCAGCCTCATTTACCATAGCTAAGATATGGAACAAACCCAGATGCCCCTCCGTAGATGAATGGATCAAGAAAATGTGGTATATATACATAATGGAATTCAATGCCTCCATCAGAAAGAATGACATTGCTCCATTTCTTAGGAAATGGAAAGACTTGGAAAACATTATATTAAATGAAGTAAGCCAGGCCCAAAGAAACATAGGTCCCATGGTTTCCCTTATTTGCAATAACTAGTATATGTCTGAGTCAAGCAGAAAAGATCAGATAAGTTGATCTTAGGGAAATGAACCCTAAGATATGTATTCAAATATTTTTCTTTCATAAAATTGTTTCTAGTACATTTATAAGATTATTACTTTGTTGCTTTTTATGTCCCTCCCCCACGTTATAATCCCTGCTTTCACTGGTCCCTCCCCCACGTTATAATCCCTGCTTTCACTGTATTTGATGTTGTTATAATTTATGGAAGGGAAGGGAAAAAACCAATCGTTTAAAAGGTATTACAAGTGGACCCATTGCAACAATGAGATGTAGAAGTTGTATGTCGAAAATGAACTTTACAATTTGGTAGGAGGAGGTATAGCGTTGGGTAGGGGGGCAGGGGGAGGATGGGATAGGAAGGGTAAACAAAGGAGGAGGCTACAATGCTTGATAAGAAATGTACTCATTATCTTGCCCATGTAATTTTAACCCTTCTGTACTGTATTTTCACAATAAAAGAAAAAGAAAAAGAAAATAATCCGCTGCTGTGGACTAAAAGTTTGGGGTAATCCATCTAAATCGATGACTGTGCATGTTGCTTCATGTCTACCATCACAACTGCAGAGGACCAGGCCTGGTGGAGCATACCTTTCACAGATAGGAGGACCTCGATCAAGCCCAGCCAGAGCATATACTGATGCTCTGTTTCAGAAATGTCCAAGACAGAAAGGTGGCTCCTCAGAGCTAGGGAGAGGACACAAGTAAGGGGTCATGGTACCCCCAGCGGGGTGTTGGACCCGGGGTAGGGGTGATTTTGGGGCAGCCACTCACATGTGCTGATGGGAGAAGTTGTTTAAGGCTGCTCCAGGTGGGGCGAGCAGTGATGGCATTTTCATTGCAGACACATGTCCTCAGAGCAGAGAACCAGGGCCAGGGACCATGTTGGGGCTTTACGCGGCCTGGCAGGGTGCCATTGCCTGATGTTTGAAATTCTGAACATTGGGAAGGCAGAGAAGGGGCTGGGGCCTGGGCAGGCCTCTCAGTTTCCTTCTATATTCCAGCTGCCTTGAGTCTCTTCCTCATCACTCAGACATCTCTACCTTCCTCAACTGCTGATAATGGTGTAAACTAACAGAGGGAATCCCGGTGCTACCAGGCAGCATGGAATGTGGGCGTGGGCACCATTCTTGTATCTCATTGGTCAGAAAGAACCATGAAAGAATGGGAGTGTGGACAGAATCCTGTGATGCAAGCAGCATGGGTGGAGTCAAGAAGATAGCAACTTCCCCAGCCTTTTTCCCAGGGAACAATGTCCAATTCAGTTGGAGAAAAGAGGTTGACCTGTTTTAGCCTGACGGCTGCACAGATTGTTGTCTATGTCTGTTTGTTCCCGGTCCCAGACCTTGAACTGAAGATATGGGCCCAGTCTGTGAGCTGCTTTTGCTCAAGGCTGGCCTTCCACATTGGAGCCACAGAGATTCTGGCTTAGTTGGCACTGAAGTTGGACTTTCCTGCCTAGGGTGACTTCGACCATGATCCTCCCATCATAGCCTTGTAAGTATCAAGGAAGACTGTTGAGAGCCACTGGTGCCTGCCTAATCATTGGTCTTACTGATGTTCTTAGACTGGTGAGTTCCCTTTCCTAGGGTTTAAGTGGTGGGAGCTGTAGCCCACAGTTGGAATCCTGGTCCTGCCACCTCCAAATGGAAGGAAATCCTAAGAAACGTGTTCCTGTCCTTATGCTTACCAATGGAATATGATGTATGTCATGATTGAAAGAGCAGTTCTTAAATGATTCTAGGATAAAATTATATACAATTATGTTATAGGACACTGATTGATGTTAGTTAATGCTTTATGAAGCATTTAAACAATCACATTCATAAAATGGAGGCATAATGAAATACCTAAGAATTACTATACTATTACATAATATAAAGGTGCCATTTTTCTGCCAGGACTGGGATTGGAACATATGGCCTTGGTAACACTGTTGCACTGTGTGGGAAGGGGAAGCTGGCCTTCTTGAAGTCAAGAAATTCAATTCTGTTCCTTCGGCCTGAAACGGATCCCCACCACTAGAAAACACCCTTTTCATGTACAATTTACACATATGATTTATATTTATATACAAATGTTGACTCCATATGGCATTCAGTGCAGTTATTTTTTTTTTGGTTTATTCATGTATGATCATTTATTTTGACTATATAAAACATTGATTATATTGATTATATAAGATATAGGTCTGCATATGTATTCCACTTCATACCTGACACCCAGGACTTTCACAGTAAAGGAAAACATGTGTCACCATCAACTTCTTACTCCACAATTCATTTTTGGGGAGTGCTGGCATCTGAACTCATGGCCTACAAGCCTACAAGGCCCAATTGATGAATGGGTGAGTGTCAGCACACCATCCTGTGGTAAATTGAGCTGACAGGCTGTTCCCAGAACCTGAGATCAAGCCCCAGATGTTAGCAAAATAAGAACAGATTGACATGCAAATGGCAGTATGCTAATAAATATGTATTTTATAGAGTGTTAGAGATTTCGATACATTATTCAGTTATATAGACTACATTCCTGCCAATTTTGGGGTATTAATCATGCGTCCATGTAATTAATGTTATTGTTTTCATCCTTATAATATTAATGAAATCAATCAGTGTACTAGAATTATTGCGTTCCTGTAAGTAATAATATTCTTCTTATGCTTCATACATATTATATAAAATCAATTAGCCTTGTGAAATTATGCTGTCTAAATTTATAGGAGCATCATTCTTGACCAACTCATTGACCCTTGACATTGATAACATTCCATTGTTCTTCCTATGGATGGGAACCATTTTCTTAATATATCCTGCCATTGATTGGTGTTAGGAGGGGGATTCGAAATCAGGGCCTATGTTGCTATGTAGGCCTATGGCTTCCCAGATAGGCTGGCAGACTTCAGCAATGCAAGGTGAAGTACCCTTTGCAACAGTGTCATTCAGACCCATGAGGGCCACCGTGCAAAGGAAGAAAACAAAAAGGCCACATTTTTTTCTGTGCATTGCTTTCCTTGCAAGACCTGAGGGTCTAGGATCCCAGAAGCAGCTGTAGGTCTAGTGGCTGCACCCCAGCCTAGGGTGATCGAAGCTGAGGCAGAGTTGCCACAACCTGACTTCAAGCCCATACTGAGAAAAGTAAAATAAAAAATTTAGCTCCCTGGCTTGCAATTCGTGATGCTTATTCTTCCAGGCTTTGGATTGGAACTCAAGATCTGGGTAAATCTGCAGCAATGTGGATGAAGGGGAAGATCACTATACTTGAATATAAGAAAGTCAGGCCTGTTCACTAGTCCTGAATTCAAGCACCAGCCCTGGAAAACATACTATTTATATACATTGTAAAGATAGGATTCATTCTTACCTATAGATGTTCAGTCCATACATGTTTGGTGTGGTTGCTCCTTGAATTTTTTGTTTTATTCAGTTATTTACCATTGATTATACTATGATGATACCCATTCTGTTTTTTACATTGATGACATCCTATCACAGAGCATCTAGATTTGTAGAAATGTTCTTTCTTTCTTTCTATCTATCTTTCTTTCTATTTCTTTCTTTCTTTCTTTCTTTCTTTCTTTCTTTCTTTCTTTCTTTCTTTCTTTCTTCCTTCCTTCCTTCCTTCCTTCCTTCCTTTCTTTCTTTCTTTCTTTCTTTCTTTCTTTCTTTTCTTTCTTTCTTTCTTTCTTTCTTTCTTTCTTTCTTTCTTTCTTTCTTTCTTTCTTTCTTTCTTTCTTTCTTTCTTTCTTTCTGGCTACCTATCTACATACCTACCTACCTACCATTCTACCTAGGTGCAGGGCACATGGGCAGCAAAGATGGCTCTGAGAGAGTACAGTGGGCTGAGCCCAATTTGACTTAAGTTCCATTCGGATCCAGCACATGAAAGCTTAGGTGCATGATAGGGTGTGACGTTGACAGTGATTGGTTCCTCTTCCTCCCCTGCCATGCTACCCGCTCTTTTTTGGCTTTAAAAAGGGCTCCTCTCTGTTAATAAATGAGTTTTTCTTCCTGCTTGATTTGGCTCTCCACTGTGTCTGATTGTCCCCCAGGCTGAGGGAGACTAGGGAATGGTCAAGTGCCACACTGACCTTTCCTTGGACCCGTCCATCTTTCGTGAGATGAACGAAGACCCAACATCTGGAGCCCAACGTGGGGCACAAAAGGAAAAGATACTGGCCGAGGCTAAACTGTCTCTCGGGGTAAGTGAAACCATAAGTATGGGTAATGTTATATCACAGAAGAAGGACAAGGAGGCAACATAAGGCCTAGAAGGAGTACAGGAGGACATGGGAAGTGAGAAGGAAAAGGAACGGGTCAAATTCGACTGAGAACGCACTGGAACATGCACAGTGGAAGTCAAAACGAGGGTAAAAGTTAACCCCTCTGACTTGGGTGATCCTGGACGGTCATAGGCCCCCTCTCTATTCCCCCAGTTGGAGGGGAGGTACGGCACCCTATGAGACTTGTGAGAGAGATTTTCAAGACCCAGACCCCTACCCAATGGAGGGGCCGAGGGCTGGGAAGTAACATACTGGAAGACATAACGAAAGGAAGGGCCACCCGAGATCCCAGACTCTAGGCCACAGGATTCGCTTCACCAAGTGTATCTGTTCAATCTGTCACCAGGGGCTAACAGGCCTTGGAATGGTATCCATGGGAAGCTAAGGATCTTAAAGAGCTCCACAAGGCGGTGGCAGAGGATGGCCCAAACTCTCTTTGGGCCCAGACCCTATTACAGGACATTGCTTATCACCCATGTGTCCCTAAGGACTGGCTGGATGTGGCCAAAGTCATCCTTACTAGTTCTCAGCTTATTAAATTTGAGGAGGAATGCAGAGTGTGGGTGGAGAATAACTGGCACACTCAACCCGCGATACCTATTACTTATGCCATGTAAGCAGGGATGGGGGAAGGGTACTCCACTGACTTCCAACAGGCCACAATACCTGGCCCGTACTGTGA
The DNA here is from genome assembly GCF_019054845.1 of Dipodomys spectabilis. NCBI lineage: Eukaryota > Metazoa > Chordata > Mammalia > Rodentia > Heteromyidae > Dipodomys > Dipodomys spectabilis. The sequence goes on from NW_024870986.1 coordinate 1,647,205, forward strand.
CCAGGTGAGGCAGGCAGGACTTGCCACGTGGTACAAACTGGATGATGGGCCTACCAAGTCCCCCAAAGCAGGAGTGAGACAAAAACCGGGTGAGCCTCTACTGGATTTCATAGACCAAATCCAATCCGGCATTCACTGCAAGCTGCTGGCAGGGAACCTCCAAGATCAGTTTGTAAAGCTGCTGGTCTGGGAGGGGATGAATGCAGACCACCGCATTGAGAGAGAGTTCCCTGGGTAGATCGGTGGTGACCTCTTAGGATGTGGGAACGCAACAGCACCAGTTCCAATCATTAGCTTTAGCTTTATAGGCTCAGACATCTGCAATTACTGAGGCTACTACCCAGGCATTGGCAGCCCAGGGCCAAGGAACCCCAAGATCATCTGGGAGAGGAACTTGTTTTAAATGTAGACAGGAGGAGGACTTTAAGAAGGATTGTTTACAACAATCCCCACCAACTGGCCTGGGGCAAACCGCCCCTTACACTCTGCCCCAGGGGCAGGGAGGGATACAAGTTTGATTTAGATGGGAAGACTTTAAACTAGGGGAGGGGCATCCTCCAGCCCCATTAACTCAAGGAGCTACCCCCTCTGCAGAGAGGCACAGGCAGCCTTGTGGCAGGGTGACCCAGGCCCATTGGACCGTCCCCTTGGTGGAAGGACTCTGCCCTAAAATGAGTATCCTCATAGGCGGAAAGAGGTTTCACTGCTTAATTGACACTGGGGCAGATCAAACCATACTCAGGGAGGAGGAAGTGCCCTTTGACTGGAAGCTTGCACCTGGGCCTCTGATTTTGTGGGTAGGGGGCAACTCCCAGTCCCCAAGAGATGGTTGCCGTTATGACATGGACTAGCCCAGATGGAGAACAGGAAAAGATACGCCCTTTAGTGGCAAAAAACCTCATTGCCAATTTACTAGGACAAGACATGCTAAGACAAATGGATGCCCTGGTCACTACAGACCATCAAGCATCCTATGATGATATCCTGGATGGGGATGAAGCACAAAGGCTTAAACAGTATCTAGAGGGATTTTAGGAAAAGGATTGTTTTAACTTTCATAATTACAGAGAAAAACATAGGGGACCCCGCTCAGGTGCACCCCCAATCCTAAAAGGCCAGTGCCCCCGGAGTATCTTCCCATTAGGTGGAAGCCAGGAAGCCCCACTCTGGGTAGAGCAGTGGCCATTGACCAAACCTAACACCTGTATTTGTTATTCAAAAAGCCTCCGGGCTTGGCGTATGCTCCAAGATGTGCATAAGGTAAATGAAAGGATGGACTTAGTAGGAATGCCCCTAAGAGGCATGCCCTGGACTCCTGCTAATACCTTCAGAATATACCTTGGTTGTGAAAGATTGTTTTTTTCTATCCCCCTGACACAACAATGGAGAGGAACTGACCCTCTAGTTACTATGGGCAGGGGATTTGGATGCATTTTTCCCATAGGGGAGACAGCCCCCATTTGGATCCCTGCCATGAACTTTAAGTTTTTACCCATCTCCTCTATATAGGAAGATGCCCAAAGATAAACTAACTAACAAAGAAAGAAAAAACAGCCATGGCAGAGGCTTGTGTTTAAAAGAGAAAAGCCAGAAAGATAACTAATAACCCAGCCCTTGAGAAGCTTTTGTGTTCTCTAAAAATTGCAGATGGCCATACTCCAGCTGTTGGTTGTCCTGACCCTCCCAGTCCTGGCAATGGCCCTACGGAATCTGCATCAACCTCAACAGGTGACCTGGCAGTGATCAGCCCTGGCAATGCAGAAATCATCAATAGCACAAGAGAAGCTGTCCTTTTGACCAGGTGGCTTGACCTTCATTTTGATCACCACCCTATGTCATTTTAATATTACCTGCTTTAATTGTTCTTTTACTAATTGCTTGTATAGCAGCATTTAATCCATACTTATTGTTAAACAACCACCTTTTGTTACAAGCCCCACCTCTGGACTCTGAAGTGGCAAAGACTGCTATCCTATCATTTCATATTGTTAAAGGACTCATAATGACATTTCCTGCCCTGGTAATGCTTTTGCTAATGATTTTTCTATGCCTTCCTTGCATTATACGTGCACTGCAAAACTTATGAGCTTAGCCAGCCTGTTACATAAGATCAAGCTCCAAGTAAATGAATTCCCCCCCCCCCCCCCCCCCCCCCGAGAGGAATCGCAACCAGAGACGGGTAAGAGCAGGTGTCAGTCTAACCAACCTAAGACAAAGCCGTCAGCTTCTCTCTGAAGAAGTTCCCAATGACGAGTAAGGCAGACAAGGCAATCCACCCAAACTAAGACAGGCCAGTTAGCTTCTTTAAACAAAGATGGGGGAGATGATGTTGGGGGCCATTGACAGTCAAATTCAAAAGTCAGTTTTAACCCCTGTGCTAGCTTAAAGGCATGTACAAGGAACTGGCTTACTTAAAAGACACCAGGTGCCCAGGATTGCTTTGCTATGTCTGCAGTTTGTTTTAAATTTTCCTTGCTTTTCTGGGACTATAGTAGAACGACCTGAGTGTAGGGGCCCACGAGGATTCACCACGCTGCATGTGTGGAACTCCCAATATCCAGGCTGCTCCCATGTTCCAAAGAGGACGACCTTACAAGATACTGATACTGACTTTTATATATGCCTTGGAAATAATTGAACTGCTTCGGACATTATTTCAGTTTTTTTTTTTAATTTAATTTAATTTTATTTGAGAACATACTGTACAGAGGGGTTACAATTACATGGGCAGGATAATGCATACATTTCTAACCAAGCATTGCAGCCTCCTCCTTTGTTTACCCTTCACCTCCTGTCCCAACCTCCGCCCTCCACCCCACCCAATCATACCCCCCTCCCCCCCCACACCGACATTGTAAAGCTGGTTTTGACATGACATTTTGTACTTCTCATTGTTGCAACAGGTCCACCTGAATCCTTAAACGACTTGTTTGTCCCCATCTCCTCCACATGTTATACTGACATCAAATATAGTGAAAGCAGGGGTTACCCTGTGGGGGAGGGATATATAAAGCAACAAAGAAATAATTTTATAAATGCATTAGAAACACATGCATGAAAGAAAAGAAAACATTAAAATACATATTTAAGGGTTCGTTTTCCTAACATCACATTATCTGACCTTTTCCGCTTGACTCATACCTATACAAGATAATGCAAATAAGGGAAACCATGGGACCTATGTTTCTTTGGGCCTGGCTTACTTCACTTAATATAATTATTCCAAGTCTTTCCATTGTCTAACAAATGGGGCAATGTCATTCTTTCTAATGGAGGCATAGAATTCCATTGTGTATATATACCACATTTTCTTGATCCATTCATCTACTGAGGGGCCTCTGGGTTGGTTCCATATCTTAGCTATAGTAAATAATGCTGCAATAAACATAGGTGTGCTGGTAGCTTTAGTGTGGTCTTTTTTGTAAACATTAGGGTAAATGCCCAAAAGTGGGATTGCTGGGTCATAGGGGAGTTCTATGTGAAGTCTTCTGAGGAACCTCCATACTGCTTTCCAAAGTGGTTGAACAAGTTTACATTCCCACCAACAATGAAGTAAAGTTCCCTTCTGTCCACATCCCCTCCAGCATCTGTTGTTGTTAGAGTTCTTCATTTTTGCTGTTCTAACTGGAGTGAGGTGATATCTCAATGTTGTTTTGATTTGCATTTCTTTTATGGCTAGGGATGTTGAACATTTCTTCATGTGTCTATTGGCCATCCTTCTTTCTTCTTCAGAGAAGCTTCTCTTTAAGTCTTTCGCCCACTTATTTATTGGGGAGTTGTTTCTTTGAGGATTTGTTGTTGGGTGGTTTAATTTTTTGAGTTCCAAGTATATTTTAGATATGAGACCCTTGTCCGTTGTTTGGCTAGTAAAGATCTTCTCCCAATCCGTAGGCTTTCTATTGATCTTGCTAGCTATGTCATTTGCCCTGCAGAAGCTCTGCAACCTTATGCAATCCCATTTGTCCAACCTTTCTTTGATTTGTTGTGTTTCCGGGTCTCTATTCAGAAAATTTCAGCCTGAACCAAGGAGACCTGGGGTTTCTCCTATTCCATCCTGTAATGTTTTCAGAATGTCTGCTTTGAGTTCAAGGTCTTTGATCCATTTGGAGTTGATTCTGGTGCAGGGTGATATATAAGGATCTAGCTTTAGATTCTACATGTAGTTAACCAATTTTGCCAGCACCTCTTTACTGAAGAGGCTGTCTTTCTTCCATTCTACTGTTTTAGCTCCCTTATCGAAGATTATATGGCTATAGGTCTGTAGGTTCATTTCTGGGTTTTCAATTCTATTCCATTAGTCCTGAGGTCTGTTCTTATGCCAATAACAAGCTGTTTTGATTACTATGGCTTTATAGTAGAGTTTGAAATTTGGAATTGATATTCCTGCAGCAGTGTTCTTTCCGTTGAGGAGCGTTTTTGCTATTCAGGGTCTTTTATTGTTCCATATGAATTTTTGGATTGCCTCTTCTATTTCCTTGAAGAATGAGGGTGGAATTTTGATAGGTGTTGCGTTGAATTTGTAGATAGCCTTGGGAAGTATTGCCATTTTCACGATGTTAATCTTTCCAATCCAGGAGCATGGGGGGTTTTGCCATTTTTTAGTTCTGTGTTGATTTCCTTTTTCAAGATTTTAAAGTTTTCATCATAGAGGTCCTTCACTTCTTTAGTTAAGTTAATTCCTAGGTATTTTATTTTTTTGTGGGGCTATTACAAATGGAGTTGCTTTCCTAATTTCAGCCACACTTTTCTCATTGTTGGCATAGAGAAAAACCATTGATATTTGGGGGTTAATTTTATAACCTGCTACTTTGCTAAAGTTTTGAATCAGCTTGAGTAATTTGGGAGTGGAGTCTATGGGATTCTTTAAATACAAGATCATGTCATCTGCAAAGAGGGAGAGTTTTATTTCTTCTTTCCCTATTTGGATCCCCTTTATGTCTGCATCTTGTCTTATTGCTGTAGCTAGGCATTCTAATACTAGATTGAAGAGAAGTGGAGAGAGTGGGCATCCTTGTCTTGTTCCTGAGTTAAGAGCAAATGGCTTTAGTTTTTCACCATTGAGTATAATGCTTGCTGTAAGTTTGTCATATACAGCCTTTATTGTATTGAGGAATGTTCCATGGATTCCTAATTTTTCCAAAACCTTCATCATAAAGGGGTGTTGGATCTTGTCGAATGCTTTTTCTGCATCTATTGAGATAACCATGTGGTTCTTATTCTTGCTCCTGTTGATGTGATGAATAATGTTAATTGATTTGCGTATATTGAACCAGCTTTGCATCCCTGAAATGAATCCTGTTTGATCGTGGTGTATGATTTTTTGGATGAATTATTGAAGTCAGTTGGACAAAATTTTGTTGAGAAGTTTTTGCATCAATGTTCATCAAAGAAATGGGTCTATAGTTCTCTTTCTTTTATGAGTCCCTGCCTGGTTTTGGAATGAGGGTTTTGATGGCTTCATAGAATGTGTTCGGTAGTGAGCTTTCTCTTTCAATTTCATTGAAGTGTTGGAGGAGAATTGGTGTGAGCTCTGCTTTGAAGGCCTTGTAAAATTCCGCTGTAAAACCATCTGGTCCTGGACTTTTCTTAGCTGGGAGGTCTCTTATTGCTGTTTCTATTTCAATGCTTCATTTGGGCCTTTTAAGATAGTTTAACTCATCTTGGTTTAGTTTTGGCATGTCAATATTTGCTAGGAAGAGGTCCATTTCTGTCAAGTTGTCAAACTTATTAGCATAAAGTTTTGAGAAGTATTCCTTTATAATGTTCTGAATCTTGGTTGTTTCCGTGGTGATGTTTCCATTCTCATCTCTGAGTTTATTAATTTGGTTTATTAATTAGTTCTCTTCTTTTTCTGATAAGATTTGTTAAGGGTCTGTCAATTTTGTTAAATTTTTCGAAGAACCAACTCTTTGTTTTGTTGATTCTTTCTATAGTTATTTTGTATTCTAATTCATTTAATTCTGATTTAATTTTGATTATTTCTTTCCGTCTACTGGATTGGGGTTTATCTTGCTGCTCTTTTTTCAAGGAAGTTTAGATGTGTCATTAAATTGTTGGTTTCAGATCTCTCCAATTTGTTGATGTAGGAGCTCAGAGCTATAAACTTGCCTCTGAGTACTGCCTTTGCTGTGTCCCAGAGGAGCGGTAATTTGTGTGTTCATTTTTGTTGAATAGCATGAACATTTGAATTTCCTTTCTAATCTCTTCCATGACCCACTCATGATTCAGCAGTGTGTTGTTCAGCCTCCATGTGATACCGGACTTTCTTTGGTATCTTTTGGTGTTGAGTTCTAATTTTATTCCCTTGTGGTCAGAGAGAATGCAAGGTATAACTTCAATGTTTCTGTATTTAGACAAGTTTGCTTTGTGGCCTAAAATGTGGTCTATTTTAGAAAACGTTCCATGTGCTACTGAGAAAAACGTGTATTCTGATGCTGCTGGGTGAAATGTTCAGTAGATGTCTGTTAAGTCTAGTTGATCTATGCAGCTGTTTAGATCTGCGGTTTCTCTGTTGAGTTTTTGCCGAGTTGATGTATCTAGTGGGGAGAGTGGTGTATTAAAATCCCCAACAATTAATGTCTTTGGATCTAAGAGAAAGTAGTGTTTGAGAGAAAGTAGTGTTTCTTTAATAAATTTGGGTGCTCCATTGTTTGGTGAATAGATATTTAGAATTGTAATATCCTCCTGAAGGAGAGATCCTTTAATTAGGATGTTGCAACCTTCTTTATTTCTTCTCACAAATTTTAATTTGAAGTCTATTTTATCTGATATTAGGATTGCAACTCCCGCCTGTTTATGGGGGCCATTTGCTTGGTAGATTTTGTTCCAGCCTTTAACATTGAAAATGTGTTTGTTTTTACGGGCAAGATGTGACTCCTGCAGGCAGCAGATAGAAGGGTCTTGTTTTTTAATCCAACTAGACAGTCTATGTCGCTTAATTGGAGAGTTCAGTCTGCCAACGTTAAGAGATAGGACTGAGAGGTATTTGGGAGTTCCTGCCATGTTATCTACCTTCTTGGGGGCTGGGAAAACTGGGTCCTTCCTATGGTTCTTGGATTCTCAGTTTGAGTGCAGTTTCTTGGCCTTTATTGCAGTCTTGTTGGTTTTCTATGTGTAGGACATCTTTAAGAATCTTTTGTAGGGCTGGTTTGGTGGAGATGTACTTTTCTTTGCTATGGAAGGTTTTTATTTGGCCTTCGGTTATGAAGGAGAGTTTAGCTGGGTACAGTATTCTTGGTTGATAGTTGTTTGTTTTTAGGGCATGGCATACATCATTCCAGGCTCTTCTTGCTTTGATTGTCTCTGCTGAGAAATCTGAGGTGATTCTAATTGATTTCCCTTTATAGGTGATTACCCTTTTCTCCTTGACAGCTTTAAGGATCTTTTCCTTGGTCTGAGTTGATCCTGTGTGGATTATAATGTGATGGTGGGATGTCCTATTCTGGTCTGGTCTGTTTGGGGTTCTAAAGGCTTCTTGTATCTGAATAGGCCTATCTTTTTGCATGTTTGGGAAGTTCTCTGCTAGGATCCTGTTAAACAAATTTCCTAGACCATTAACTTCTGTTTCTAGGTGCTCCTCTATACCCATTATCCTTAGATTAGGCCTTCTGATGGTGTCTTCCAGGTGTTGGATAGATCTATCATATTTCTTGGACTTGTCTTGGATGGTTGTATGTTCTTTCTCTATAATATCTAGGCTGTCTTCAATCCCTGAGATTCAATCTTCTGCATGGTCTAACCTGCTGTCAAGACTCTCTACTTTGTTTTTTATGTCTTTTCCTTCTAATTGGTCAGCTTTGATGGCTTCAAGTTCTTTGTTGAAGCTCTGTTTTAGGTCTTGTATGAATTTCTTTACTTCCTTAATTTGGTGTTCAGTGTTTGTCCTCAAATCACTTAGTTGATTGGTTATGGTTTCTTTGGGCTCCCATTCCTTCTGTTGGGTTCCATTCAGCATTCCCTTTGTGGTCTCCCTGACTTCCTTCAGCTCTTTGTTAATGGATTCCATGAATGCCTTTAGTGATCTTTGTGTGTTCTCTACCTGGTCTCTCAATTCCTGTATTACTCTTTGATTAGCTTCCTCCCTTTCGTGGGATTCCTGCAGTTCTCTTTGAGTGTTCTCAGCCTGCTCACGCCATTCCTCCCTTTCTCTTTGAGTATTCTCAAGTTGTTCACGCAAATCCTGTATCAGTTTTTGAGTAGCTTCCTCATGCTTATGATATTCCTGTATAAACTTCTGGGATGCCTCCTCTCTCTCCCTATCACGCTCATACAGAGTCCTTTGTACGTTGTCAGACTTCTCATTTATTATGTTTGCCAGTAGTGTTTGTAGAGCTATTTGGGAACTCTCTTCTGGATTATTCATTATCTGTTCTAATCCCTGATTATCAAGATTGGGAATTGAGATACCCGAATTTGCCATTTTTCTTGTGTTTTTCCGGCTTATTCTGCCCATTTGAGATGAAGATAGCTCCAGTTTTGTGCTAGAACACTATCTTAAGGCAACCATCAACCAAAGTTTGCATTTGTACAGTCAATAGTCTACAGATACAATCTAGTTCAACAGATACATCTATTCAACATCAAACAACTATATGTTAAAGGACTATGAACTGCAAAGAAGAATTTGGAAAACCAGAAATTATTAGCGTTAGGGAGAGTTGTGGGTAAAAAATAGGAATAGATTGGTGTGGGGAGGCACAGGGAGAGTTAACTATGTCCTAATCACAGTGCAGGAAATAGGTTGGGTAGGATGCAAGTAGAGAGAGAGAAAAAAAGAAGAAAGGGAAAGGGGAATGAAAAGAGACCAGAAAAAAATAGAAATGTAAAAATTAATGTTATTAAAGGGAATAAAAGACCATCTATTTAGAGAGGAATGTGAATATGTTGAGAGAAAGGGAGGGACATAGAGGAGATGTTAAAAACTTTAAAAAAATGCTTAAAATATTATATAGGTATAAAGAGATAGTACTGCTATTAATGAATTTAAGTCTCAGAAGTTTTGAATTGAGTAATAAATTTGTGGATTATGTGTGTACACAATGGGGGATAGGGTCTACTAGTTAACTACGGGTTTATCTGAGGATGTGCAGGACAAGAGTTAAGTCACTTAAATAAGAACAAAAGATAGGAAAAGGTGGAAAGGATAGGAAAGGGAGAAGAAAAGATCAGAAGTTCAGTAGAGCTAGACAAAAAACAAAAAGATAATTAAGAAAGAAAGAAAAAGAGAAAGAAGACAAGAAAAGAAAGGAAAACGCACATTCACGTATTCCTAAAATAAAAATTATAAGAGGAGAAAAAAAAAGTTACTGGAAAACAATTATTTTTTCAGAAGAGGCAAAAATTAAAGATTAATAAAAGTTTTAGAAAAGGAAAAAAATTTTTTATATATATAAGGTAACAAAAAACACAAACCAAAAAACAAAAAAAAAAAGAAAAGAAAAGAAGAAGAAGAAGAAAAAAAAAAGTTCTTTGGTTTTTTGTTTTTTTTGGGGGGGGAGGGATGGAAAGAATCCTGTATCTCCCTTTTGTCTGTAACCAGCCTCTTGTTGGAGTCTCTGGTCAGCTTGAGGTCCTGTGGCTTGATTGGTTTCTTAAGTCAATTTGTTGGAACAGTCAGAAAAATGCTCTGCTTTACCCAAAATTTTGATATCCCCCTCCCAGGTTAGTTTACTGGGAGGGGGATCTGCTTTGAGAATCACAAAAGAGGGGGATGCAGTGATGAGGCTAGGTTCTGGGTAGAGTTGAGGCCTTTCAACAAACAGTAGCTTTTCCCTGGGGCTATTTTGTGAAAAAACTCACAGCGCCCAGCCTGGAGCCATTCTCAGGGTTTCTGTTTTTCAATTGATTATGGTGGCTGCTAGAGGGAGGGGCAGCCTCTGGCTCTGGTTACCCAGTGAGGAGAGCCACTCCAATGGCTGGTGTCTGAGCTGGGTGACTTTTCCCTGGATGGAGCTGAGTCTGGCAGGTCATTTCGCCATTAAGTTCTTGTGACCTGCTAAATGACTTGTTTTATTCCAAGGCCTGAGCTGGAGCTAGCCGCTCCTCCGAGCTTTGTCGGTATCCAAGATGGAGATCACCGGTGCTGGGGGGGAGGGGTGGCCTTCCTTCCTCTGCTCCCTGAGAAGGAGTGAGGACGTCGGGCTTCTACTCACGCCAAGTCTTGGATCCTGGGTCGTCTCTGGTCTGCAAACTGCAGGATGAAGATGTCTGCTCCTTATCGGTTCTTGCTGGTGTTGAGTAGAATCCGCTCGTCCGCTGCATTGCGTCTGGCTCCTTCGTCCCGGACTCTCTGTGTCTCAGGTATGACCCCGCGTCAGTGGTCGCCGCCGCGACCCTGTTGCCGCAGCGGCAGCTGCTGGCAAGCACTCAGATGTGTCTCCTTGGCTTCCCCTCTCTTGACTAACTCTCTGTCATGTGATGGCACACTTGGTGTGATTCTCTGGCTTAGGGCTGTTCACTGGAACCCTAAAACTGCTTTCTATGCAAGAGCTTGTTCAGATTCCAGCTTCTCCTCCACCATTTTCCTGGAACTCTCTTCGGATATTTTTAACTGTGGTGGGACTGATGTTTATTACTGTGCTAGGTGGGGATCTGAAGTAACTGGGACAGGCTCTTGGATCATTCCCAAGGGCTCTCCCTATCCTTGTCTGGTGAATCTCGACCCCCAGACTTGCCTCAAACTCCCTGTGTGGCAAATGTTATTCTTACCAATGTAATCCTTTAAAAAAAAAAATGTGTGTGTGTGTGGGGAAAGCTGCAGGGCACACGGGCACCAAAGATTGCTCTGAGAGAGTAGAGTGGGATGAGCCCAATTTGCGTTAAGTTCAGTGGACAAAGAGCCCTTGAAAGCTTCGGTGCATGATATGGTAGGACCTTGACAGTGATTGGTTCCTCTTCCTCCCCTGCCGTGGCTTTAAAAAGGGCTGCTCTTTGTTAATAAATGAGTTTTTCTTCCTGCTTGATTAGGCTCCCCGCTGTGTTTGATTGTCTTCCAGGCTGAGGGAGGCTAGGGAATGGGCAAGTGCTGCACTGACCTTTCCTCGGACCCCGTCCATCTTTTGTGGGACAGATGAAGACACAACACCTAGGTATATCTTTGCCAGTTCTTGGGTTGAACTCAAGGCCTGGGCACTGTCTGTAGAACTCTACTACTTGAGCCACAGTCCCAATTCTGGCTTATTCTTTGTATGTGCTACCGAGAAATCATACCCAGGGCTTCTTGCATGCTAGACAAGCACTCTCTCAATAATCCACATTCCCAGCCCCCTGATCTTTTCCTTAATGGTAGTTTTTTACATAAGTATGCTGCCATTTTATGTCCCCAAGTTTAATTTTCTGAATACCGGTTACTTCTACGAAACCTGATCTTCTCTTCTCCTGCCTGGTTTGTTACTGTTCCTGCATTGGCCTCATAATAAAATGTAAATAAAGGCTGCTGAGAGCGTCAGTGTATCATATAAAGATACAGGCCTAGAACCCTGGAAGAGAAAAGCCATGGGCCTGAAATGAAGAGAATGATGCAGTATGCATAAGGTCTGTTTGCATTCAGGGAGGTTGTATACAGACTAAGTAGGTAGGGCACTGAAAATTTTTTGTGGTCATACTAGGGCTTAAACTCAGGGCCTGATGCATTCCTCAGCTGTTTTTCCCAAGGCTGAGGCTTTACCAGTGCCACAGCCATCTGGTCGTTAATTGGACGTAATCGCCTCTCAGGCTTTCCTTCCTGGTCAGCCCTGTGAATCCTGCTCATCTTTCTCTCTTAAAGCTGGAGCTCTACTCTCTGGACCACTGTTCCACTTCTGGTTTTCTGGTGGTTTATTAGAGATAAGAGTCTTCACAGAATTCCTGCTCAGGCTGAATTTGAACGTCAATCTCGCGAACAGGATTCAAGCGGCTTTCCTCAGGAATACACCCAGGAGCCCCTCCACAAAAACACTTAGTCTAAATCTCGAGAGGCACTAGAGATAAAGAGATACATGAAGACGCATCTAGTGTGTTCTAGATACTTAAGGTTGGAGACACACAACACTCATAATTATTAGATCATTTTAGAGACAAAAGGAGCAATGAAGACAGTATGAGGAATGCTCCAGCATTTGGTCCTCTCATCTTGAGACAGCAAATTCACTGAAGCTCAATGTTAAGTGACAGAACTGGCGTGTCCTTTGGACATTTGCTCCCAAATCCTGTGACACTCATTTCTCACTTTTGGCTTCAAACCTGTCACTGAGAGGAGAAGATGAGGAGAGAAAATCTTTCTCAGAGAAAACAGCTATAAAGAACATTGGATAGTTAATTTATAAATTAAAACATTTGGAATGACCCTGTTAAGAAGTCAGATTGTTCAGATTAAAAAAATAAAAAGAAGAGAAAGAAGGTGCCAGTGGCTTCTCAATGTAATCCCAGCTCCTCAGGAGGCTGAGGTGTAGAGAAGCTGAGTTTGAATCCAGCCAGCATAGCAAAATCCATGACACTGTTATTTCTAAGTGATCACAGAAAAACCCAGAAGTGGGGCTGTGATTCAAATTTAATGTACTACCCTTGAGCAAAAGGAGCTCAGGGACAATATCTGATATCACAAAGATTCCTGTCATCTAGGGCTGGTGAATCTCATCAGGTTTTGAAACATTTGACCTCTCCTAGTTGGGCCCTGGGTGGCTAGGTTTTGGGGCTGAACACAGGGCCAAGGTGCTCACCATGAGCTCAGTGCAGAAGCCCGATGTTTTACCATTTTGGGTAACAGCATCACTTCTAGTCTGTGTGTGTGTGTGTGTGTGTGTGTGTGTTTGTGTGTGTGTGTGTGTGCACTCGTGTGCACTCGGGCACACAGGGTCATGGGCACATACACCATTCTTGGAGGTTGAACTCAGGACCTGAGCACTGTACCTAGTTTCGCTTGTACAATCATAGCCTTCTCCCACTTGAACCACAGAGCTACTTCAGGCTTTTTTTTACTGTTGTGGTCCTAAGAAATCAAACCCAGGGTTTCATATTTGCGAAGCACTCTACCCCTAAGGCACATTCCCACCCCTGTACTTCAGGTTTGTTAGTTTGTTTCTCTCTCTTTTTATTATTGTAGGAGTTGATGTCTGGGCCTGGGTACTGTCCTTGAGCTCTTCAGCTCAAGTCTTGTGCTCTACTCCTTGAGCCAAATACCATTTCAGCTTTTTTGGTGGCCCATTGGAGCTAAGTGTCTCAAGGACTTTCCTGCCCAGGCTGGCTTTGAACTATGATTCTCAGATGTCATCCTTTTGAGTAGCTAGGATGACAGGCATGAGTGACAAGCACCTAGCTTCGAATTCAGGTTTCTTAGTGGTGAATTGGAGATAATAGGCTCATGGGACCTTTTGTGTCTGGGATAATTTGGAACCCAGATCCTCAGATCTCAGCTTCCTGAGAAGGCAGGATGAGAGACCTCAGCTATAGACTCCTAGGCTGTGGCATCTGCTGCAAGGGGGTCCATGGCTCCACGCGGTGGAGTGCTAACCATGAGCCCAAGAGGTAAGTGTCAGAGCTTAGGCCCCTATTTCAAGGTTCATGACTGAGAAAAAACAAAACAATTGTCTGCAGTAGACAATTCACTAGTCTTCAGTAATACATAATTTTGTCCCTGCCATGGAGACATATCTCAGCCTCAATATTACTGTCTGCATAATCATCTCAGTGGGGAGATCTTACAAAGACCCAATGGAAGAATGCACCTGGTGAAGGACACAGCACATGGCACTCTTTACATGACTCAGCACACAGCATCCTGTGAAAGACTCAGAACCCAGCACCCAATGCAGGACTCAGCACACTGCAGAAGGCCTCATGACTGGGAAGTGTTCCCTTCTTTCCTCCAGACATCTAAGACCAATTCTGGCTTTTTCTTGAATGTGCTACTGAGGAATCAAACCCAGGACTTCTTGCATGTTAGACAAGCACTCTCTCACTAATCCACATTCCCAGGCCCCTCATCTTTTTCTTAATGGTAGTTTTTACATAAGTATGCTACCATTTTATGTCCACAATTTTAATTTTCTGAATACTGGTTACTTCTAAGAAACCTGATCTTCTCTTCCCCTCCCTGGTTTGTGACTGTTCCTGCATTGGCCTCATAATAAAATGTAAATAAAGGCTGCTGAGGGTGACCTGCTTTAGGCAGATGGCTGCACAGATTGTTGCGTATGTCTGTTTGTTGACACTCCTGGATCTTGAACTCAAGATCAGGGCACAGTCCATGAGCTGCTTTACTTAAGGCTAGCCCTCTAACACGAGTCATATGGCTATACTTCTGGCTTTGTTGGCCCTGAAGTTGGACAAGGCTCTCAAGGACTTTTCTGAGTAGGGTGACTTTGACCATGATCCTCCTATCACAACCTTGTAAGTATCAAGGAGGACTTCTGAGAGCCACTGGTGCCTGCCTAATCATTGGTCTTGCTGATGTTCTTGAACAGACCAGTGAGTTCCCTATCCTCGAGTTGAAGTGGTGGGAGCTGGGGCCCACAGTTGGAATCCTGGTCCTGCCACCTCCAAATGGCAGGAGATCCTAAGAAACTCATTCCTATCCATATGAATAACAATGGAATGTGATGTATGTCATGATTGAATGGGAAGTTCTTAAATGATTCTCAGATAAAATTGTAAACAATTAGAGTATAATACACTGATCAATTTTAATTAGTACTTTATGAAACATGTAAACAATCACATTCATTAAATGGAGGCATAATGAAACACCTCAGAATTGGGTGTCACATAGTATAGAGGTGCCATTTTTTCTGCCAGGACTTTCTTTCGTTAATTGTTATATCCCATTTTCTGAATGTAATTTGGTATATGAAACTAGGATATATTATAAATCAATTATTCAAACTTTTTATCAGAAATGTTTATAGCGAAATATAGAGATAAATCCAAATTATATATATTTGAAGACAATGCTGGGTTAGTCGTCTTCTCATATTCCCCATGCCCTTCATGAGATTAATACACATTGTAAGGTAATGCTTAGAAAGTTTTGGTGAAATAGGTTGACTTTAAACCAGTGAGTTACTCTATGCTGCATTTTGTTTACTTTATATCCAGAAAATCTAAATTCTTACTTTATCGTTTACCTTAGGCTTTATACTCAGATTTAATCTCTGATGGGTGACAAATAAAGACATAAACATTTTTTTAACAGTGGCTAAATTTACGCTGAGGAATCTAGGTACAATGCAACTCATGCAGATAGGTCTCATAAGTCATGAGACTGTGGTATCAAAATGTTAACCAATGCTTACTGGTGTCATGCTTATGAGATTTTGTTTATTATAAACAGTGGTTATTAGAATGTTTTTGGAATCAACATCATTTCATGGGTTAGGAACTGAAGAGAGACATTATATTCAGAACAAAATTTAAGGAGTCATCCAAAATTAGTTACCAAGATATACATCATGTAACACAATGTTTTAAAAATGCAAACTAAAGGAAATAATTTATGAAAAATATCAACATTTACAATAAATACAGAATCACTATGGCTGATTAGTACTATAAAGATTTTGACCACCATTTGTTAAGCTATTATTTTCCAGAAACTACTTCTCTCTTTTCCTGAGATTTTTAATTTCGTTTATATCATGTGTTGATGTTCTCCTTTAGATTACCCACATTCAATCTTCTACAAACTGTAATTTGGAGTATTTTTAAAGTTTTATACACTCATGTACACTGCTCAGATTTTATTATTTGTATATTTTTTCTTGTTAAATCAGTAGGAATTAGTTCTCAATATGAATAATATTGGACTTATTCATTGCTTTTCTGAATTTGTTAAGTATGTCATGATTTTGTTATTTTATTCTTTTAAATATGTGCAGATCTCACTCCACATACAGTCACATTCGTTTTAAACAATTTGATCCATTCAAGGGATTTGCTACATTAGGTTCATGTAGATGAATTTAATTACAAATTAATGAAAACATATTTCTGAGATAGAGTTATCTTTATGGCTCTACTCCCACTTAACATGTATTTGAGGTTTTTGTGCTTAAAAAAAAACTGGGCACAACATCTTTTTGTTCCTGGAGGACTTCTACTTTGTTGGTTGTTTTTCAAGTTGTGGTGACTTCAACATATGTGTGCATTTTATTTCAATTGTTTTGTGTCAGTAATTTGTTTCATATAACAGAAATTACAAATATAGTCAGTGATTTAGAACTTTTCCAAATAGATTCCAAAAGAGACACCTGAAATTTTGTGACAAATGGGAATGGGCAGGTATTCATAGTGGAGGGGATAGCAGGATAACAGACATTGTTTGACATGATTTTAATTCTTCCTCCTCTTGCCTCCAACGGTATTACTTCAAAATCTTTAGTGGAAAGAAAATATTTTTGTCTGTATGAACTCAGAATTTTTGATTCAATTGGGACATATTATACATTTATATTTCATTTTATCTCGAAAATCTTCTTTCCTTCATTTAAAATCACAGTTGTGAATTTATAATGCTAAAGTAGCATCTACTAATTTATACGAAATGGTCCAAACTATTTTCACTTCACACTATATGTAATATAGAGTGTAATAATAATAATGAGTAATATAGTATGTAATAATTGCCTTTGGGGAAAGTCAATTACAGTGGGTTTTTGTGAGATACTGAGTAATAGTAAAACATATTAGATTCTATTAAAAAAATTCCCAGTTACATCTAAAAATTATTCATAGTTATAAATTAATGCTGAAAAACTAACATTGTTTATTAGAAAAAGCCAGAAGTTTCAATAAGCTTGCTTTTTTAAACTTGTCTTGAATCTGGGCTTCGGTGGCTCATGCCTGAAATCCTAGCTACACAAAAGTCTGAGATCTGAGGATAGTGGTTCAAAGCCAGCATGGGCAGAAAAGTCTGTGAGACTCTTATCGCCAATATATCTCTTGAAAACTAGAAACTGCACTGTGGCTCAAGTGGTACAGTGTTATCCTTGAGCTGAAGAGCTCGGCGACAGTGCCCAGGCCCAGTGTTCAAGCCCTATGACAGGCAAAAAAAAAAAATTGGCATGGATTTTTACTTTATTATTTCATGATTTTTAATGTGAAAATACATACAGAGGGTTTACAGTTACATGAACAAAGTAATGAGTACATTTCTTATCAAGCATTGTTGTCTCCTCCCTTGTTTCCCCTTCCTATCCCTTCCCATCTCCCTTTCTGCGCCCCCCCCACCCCGTCCCCTGCGCCAAAGTTGTAAAGTTCGATTTTCGACATAACTTGTTGTACGTCATTGTTCCAATGGGTTCACATGTATCCCAATTTGTTTTTTCCTTCCCCTCCCCAAATTATATCAACATCAAATACAATGAAAATAGAGGTTATATCATGGGGAGGGACATAAAGAGCAACAAAGAAATCATCTTGTAAATATGCTAATAACAACAGAAAGAAAGAAAAACCATTTGAGTCCTTATCTTGGTGTTCATTTCACCTAACATCAACTTGTCTGAGAGTTAGTGTTTACCTCTGATGTATACTAGTTATTGCAAATAAGGGAAACCATGGAAGCTATGTTTCTTTGGGCCTGGATTACTTCACTTAATATAATATTTTCCAAGGCTTTCCATTTCCTAACAAATGGGGCAATGCCATTTTTTCTGATGGAGGCATAGTATTCCATTATGTATATATACCACATTTTTTTTTATTGTAAGAATACCGTACAAAGGAGTTACAATTACATGGGCAAGATAACGAGTACATTTCTTATCAAGCGTTGTTGCCACATTTTATCGATCCATTCATCTACTGAGGGGCATCTGGTTTGGTTCCATATCTTAGGTATGGTAAATAATACTGCAATAAATATAGTGGTGCTGGTAACTTTAGTATGGGCTTGTTTGTGATCATTTGGTAAATGCCGAAAAGTGGGATTGCTTTGTCATAGGGGAGCTCTATATGGAGTCATTTGAGGAACCACCAAACTACTTTCCAGCATGGTTGAAGAAGATTACAGTCCCACCGACATCCTGTCTAGATTCTGTTGTTATTACAGTTCTTCATTATAGCCATTCTAACTGGGGTAGGGTGGTATCACACTGTAGTTTAGATTTGCATTTCTTTTATAACTAGGGAGGTTGAGCATTTCTTCATGTATCTATTGGATATCCTTCTTTCCTTTACAGAGAAGTTTCTCTTTAGTCTTTAGCCCACTTATTTATTGGGCAGTTGTTTCTTTGAGGATTTGTTGTTGGGCGATTTAGTTTTTTGAGTTCCAGGTATATTTTGGATATGAGACCCTTTGACCGTTGTATGACTAGTAAAGATCTCCCAATCCATGGGCTTTCTATTGATCTTGCTAGCTATTTACTTTGCCATGCAGAAGCTCTGTAATTTCATGCAATTCCATTTGTCCAACCTTTCTTTGATCTGTTGTGCTTCTGGGTCTCTATTAAGAAAATTTCAGCCTGTGCCAAGGATACATAGGTTATCTCCTACTTTGTCCTGCAATGTTTTCAGGGTGTCTGCTTTGACTCTGAGGTCTTTCATTCATTTAGAGTTGATTCTTGTGCAGGGTGATATATATGGATCTAGCTTTAGTTTTCTACAAGTGATTAACCAATTTTGTCAGCACCATTTATAGTCGAGGCTCTTTCTTCCATTCTATGTTTTTAGCTCCCTTATCGAAGATTAGGTGGCTATAGGTCTGTGGGTTCATTTCTGGGTTTTCAATTCTATTCCATTGGTCCTGCGGTCTGTTCTTGTGGCAGTGCCAAGCTGTTTTGATTACTATGGCTTTGTAGTAGAGTTTGAAATTTGGTATTGATATTCCTCCAGCACTTTTCTTTCTGTTAATGATCTTTTATGCCATTCAGAGTCTTCTATTGTTCCATATGAATTTTTGGATTGCCTATTCTATTTTCGTGAGGAATGAGTTTGTAATTTTGATAAGCATCTCATTGAATTTGTAGATAGCCTAGGGAAGTATTGTCATTTTCACGATGTTGATTCCTCCAATCCAGGAGCATGGGAGGTTTTTCCACTTTCTAAGATCTTTTTTATTTCCTTTTTCAGGATTTTAAGGTTTGCATCATAAAGAGCCCTCACATCTTTGATTAAGTTAGTACCTAGGTATTTTATTTTTTATGGGCTATTATGAATGGAGTTGCTTTCCTGATATCAGCCATGCTTTTCTTATTGTTGGCATAAAGAAAAGCCATTGATTTTTGAGAATTAATTTTTCCCCTGCTACTTTGCCAACGTATTGAATCAGCATGAATAATTTCGGAGTGGAGTCGGTGAGATTATTTAAATACAACATCATGTCATCTGCAAATGAGAGTTTTACATCATCTTTCCCTATTTGGATCCCTTTTATATTTGCATCTTGTCTTTTGCTGTAGCTAGGCATTCTAATACTAAATTGAAGAGAAGTGTAGGGAGTGGACATCCTTGTCTCATTCCTGAGTTAAGAGGAAATGGCTTTAGTTTTTCACTATTAAGTATAATGCTGGATGTAGGTTTGTCATATACAGCCTTTATTGTATTGAGGAATGTTGACTGGATTCATAGTTTTACAGAGCTTTCATCACAAAGGGGTGTAGGATTTTGTCAGTGCTTTCTCTGCATCTATTGAGATAACCATGTGGTTCTTATCCTTGTTCTTGTTGATGTGATGAATTTTATTAATTGATTTGCATATATTGAACCAGCTTTGCATCCCTGAATTGAATGTTGTTTGATCATTGTGTATGATTTTTTGGATGAATTGTTGACATCGATTGGCCCAAATTTTGTTGAGGAGTTTTGCATCAATGTTCATCAAAGAATTGGGTCTACAGTTTTCTTTCTTTGATGAGTCCCTGCCTGGTTTTGGGATAAGGATTCTGATGGAATCATAGAATGAATTCTGTAATGAACTTTCTCTTTCAATTTCATTGAAGAATTGGGGGAGTATTGGTGTGAGCTCTACTATGAAGGCCATATATATTTCTGCTATGAATGTCTCTGGTCCTGGGCTTTCCTTTGATGGGAGGACTCTTATTGCTGTTTCTATTTCTATGGGCATGTTAAGTTGATTTAACTCATTTTGGTTGTTTCAGCATGTTGAGATTTGCTAGAAAAAGGTGCATTTCTGCCAGGTTCTCAAAATTATTCGCATAATGGTTTGAAAAGTAATCCCTTATAATTTTTTGAATCTTGGTTGTTTCTGTGATGATGTTTCCCTTCCCATCTCTGAGTTTTTTTTTTTTTTAAATTTGGGTGAGTTGTTTTCTTTTTCTGATAAGATTTGCTAAGCGTCTGTCAATTTTGTTAATTTTTTTGAAGTAACAACTCTTTGCTTTGTTGATTCTTTCTATGATGTTTTTCGTTTCTAATTCATTTAATTCTTATTTAATTTTAATTTTTTCTTTCCATCTACTGGATTGGGGTTTATCTTGATGCTCTTTTTCAAGGAGGTTTAGATTTCTTATTAAATTGTTGGTTTCAGATCTCTCCAATTTGTTGTTGTAGGACCTCAGAACTATAAACTTGCCTGTGAGTACTGCCTTTGTTTTGTCCCAAAGGAGCTGGTAATTTGTGTGTTCATTTTTTTCAATATCACGAACATTTGCAGGTGATATTTATATTTTTTGACTTTTGCTTAATGTATGCAATTCTTTCTGCCCTCTTTCCCTCTCATTCATCTCTTCCCATCACTGTATTTGGGTTGCTTAGTTATTTTTTTTTTCTATGTCCAGTGCAGCTGTTGGGCCCCTTTGTTGTATGTTGTTCCTTTTCCCACTTATTGTGTTCCTCCTCCTGGCTTCCCTCCATTGCGTGCATATTTCTACCGTCTACATAGTCAAGAACATGGAACCATTAATGGTGATACAACAAAATGAGTGGCTGTCCTCTGTTTCTCGAGTCCTCTTTACTTTGTCATACCTTCTTGCATTTTGGCTTTAGCATCCACGTATCAGGTAGACCCTATGCCGTTTTTCTCATTGTTCTTGGCTTACTTCACTCAAATAATTTGGTCTAGCTCCATCCATTTCCCTGCAAATACCATCATTTTGTCCTTTCTAATGGTTACATGTATTCCATTGTATATAGGTTCCACATTTTTTGGATCCACTTATCAGTTGTGGCTTATCTGGGTTGTTTCCAAATCTTGGCTATTGTGAACAGTGCTGCAATAATCATAGAGTTGTGTATGTCTATGTATACTGGTTCCTGTTGTTCAGAGTAGATGCCTAGGAGTGGTATGGCCAGTTCATAGGACAGGTCGATATTTAGCTTTCGAAGGTACCTCCAGGCTGCTTTCCATAGTGGTTGTATTAGTATGTATTCCAACTAGCAATGCAGTAATGTTTCTTTCTTTGTATCCCTTCCAGCATTTGTCATTGGCTGAATTTAGGATGTGGGCCATTCTGACTGGGGTAAGGTGGTATCTCAGAGTTGTTTTTATTTGCATTTCCCTTACTGCCAGGGATGATGAACATTTCCTCATGTGTTTCTTTGCCGTTTCTATCTTTTCTTCTGAGAAGTCTCTCGGTAGCTTCCTATACCATTCCAAGATTGGTTTGTTAGGTTTGTGAAGGGTTGGGTTCTTGACTTCACCATATGTAATATAATGGATATTATAATATAATTGATATTAGACACTTGTCTGTTATATTGCTGGTAAATATTTTTTTCCCATTTCTTCCATTTCCTGGTAATTTCTATGATTCCTTTTTTTTGGCTTTTATAGTTTTCATGAAACCGACCCTCTATATCTTTGTTTAGGTTAATTCCTAGATACGTTATTTTTTTAGGTTATTGTGAATGGGGTTGTTTCCTTGATTTCCCTTTCTATTTGTACATTGTTACTATACAAAAAGGCTACTGACTTTTGTGGGTTAATTTTGTATCCTGCTACTTTGCCAAATTGGTTTATAACCTCTAAGAGTTTGGGGATGGAGCTTTAGGGATTGGTAATTTATAAAATAATGCCATCTGAAAAAGAGATAGTTTATCTTCTTCCTGTCTTATGTGGATCCCTTTAATGTCTTTCTCTTGCATTATTGCTCTGGCTAAGAATTCCAGAACTATATTGAAGAAGCGTGGATAGAGTGGGCATCCTTGCCTTGTTGCTTTTTTAGGGGAAGTGGTTGTAGTTTTTCCCCATTAAGTATAATATTGGCCTTTGATGTGCCATGTAAGACTTTCATTATGGTATGTCATGTTCCTTCTATTCTTATTTTTTCCATAGCTTTTAACATAAATGAGTGCTGAATTTTATCAAAAGCCTTTTCTGCATCAATGGAGATAATCATATGGTTCTTGACCTTGGATCTGTTGATGTGATGGATTAGATTTATTGACTTACATATATTAAACCATCCCTACATTTCTGGGATGAAGCCAACTTTGTCATAATGTATGATTTTTTTGATATGTTTCTGTATTCTGTTGGCTGCAATTTTATTGAGGAGCTTTGTATCCATCTTAATAAACCAGATTGGTGTGTAGTTCTTTTTTTGTCGGGTCTTTGCCTGGTTTGGGGATGAATGTGATATTGGCTTCATAGAATGAGTTTGGGATTACTCCCTCTGTTTCTATTTCTCTGAAGAGCTTGAGGAGTGTGGGTATTAGTTCCTCAATAAAGGCCTTATAGAATTCTGTAGTGAATCCATCAGGTCCTAGGCTTTTATTATTGGAAGATTTCTGATTACTTCTACTATCTCATTGTAGGTAATTGGCATGTTTAATTGATTTCTTTCTTTTTGGTTCTGTTTGGGAAATTTGTATTTCTTTTTTTCAGGCTAAAAAAAGTTTATTTACTGAACTGCTGCCCATACCATGTATGGTGGAGAAGCATGGCTTAAAAGGAAGGGAGGAGACCCACCTCTGTGCCAGGACTTATCTAGGCTAGGGAAAGGAAGAAGTGTGTCCAGGTGGGGGAAAGTTGTGGTCACACTGGATCTTGATGTGACCTCAGGGTCTGGGACCCTCATAAGGTCATATGGGAGGCTTGTGACCAGAGGTGGCTCAGGATGTGACCTAGCAGGAGGGGAAGGTGACTGCTTCCAGGTCTGCTAGTTACCTATGTAACAGATATTGGGTGGAAATTTAACCAAGAAAAGAAGGAGGTGTTCCAGTTCAGGCCTTACACTCCAGCCTTTTGATAATTATGAAAAAAGGGTGAAGATTCTCTATGGCTATTTCCTGTTTGCAAGAGGTATCAACAGTAGGGGTAAAAGGCTGAATTGAGATCCCATCTGAGAGAAGGCAGCAGGCAACAGTTGTCACTTGGACAATGAGTCCTATGAAGTCTGTAGGAGGCAAGTCTCCTGGACGAAGTATGGAGAAGTCTCAGAGGCATTGAGGGACTGGAAAAAAATACTCGAGAGCAAATAAATGGCAAGAGGAAGGACTTGGGGCTGAAAATGTTGGTAGAAATATCCCTATCTACTTCTGACATCTGGCGACTGGGTAGAGAAAAGTCAAGTAACAAAGGCAAGAATACAAATTACTGTCCAGTTGAAAGGTAGACTGGTATGGACATTAGATGGGCAGTCTTCTTACTTCTATTGACCTGACTGTGGTTAATTTTGAAAGGGCAGGCACAAAGTGGCTGATGTGTATCATCTTCTCTTACTCCTTTCCATGTTCCTTTGTTCTACAGACTGGCTGAGTCTAAGTGTCGTTGCTGGGATGGTTTGTCCTAGTTGGTATTCAAGGAGGTTTGAAATCAAGGCCTGGGCACTGTCCCTGAGCACTTCTGCTCAAGGCTAGCACTCTACCACTTTGAGTTATAGTACCACTTGCAGTGTTCGCTGGTTAGAGTTAAGAGGCTCGAGCCAAGCTTCCAGCCTGGCTTTGTGCAGGTTAGTTGAGAGATGTAGTCTTAGGGATTTTTCAGGCCGGGGTGGATTTGAATTGCAACTTTTGTCACGAAAACCATTTGTTATTTCCAATTAAAGCAACAAGAAGTTCAAATAGAATATGTAGAGCTTACCTGGTCCTTATCAAGAATTGACCAAATATTCTGCAATGACAAAACTTGTTAGATGGGAGACTCTTAGAACAGATATGCCCAATATTTTAGTATTACGTAGTCAGTAGTAAGCTAAAGTACACATACAAAAAACAGGCAAAACTCAAATCCTAAAATTTTAGAGAACAATGTTTAGACATCTGTGATAACAAAGCACATCATATGGTTGGGCCTCAGTTACCAGAGTCTGTGAAAAGAGCAACTTGCTAGCAAGGCACATTTGAATAGATGGATGGAGGGGAAATAATTTTGGTCGAAAGGTAAGGATTGGAGGGGCCCAAATCCTCAACCCACCATTTGGTCAAGATGGCGAACTCAAGATGGCAAATTTCTTAAAAAATGCAAAGAAAGCCTGAACAAAAACAATCAAGCCTAGTTTGGCTAGCCTTTTAGAGGGAACCTAGAATGGGTCCCCTGGACCCAGCCCATGTCGCATGCTTCATGGCACAATACAAATAGTTGTAGAAAAGAAATGGAGAGATATAGAAAGTTGGACATGATTAGCAGAGAGCAAAGAGATCCAGAAAGTGAACAGACTTCTGATCATTTAACATTGCAGAGGCAAAAATTGTCTAAATATGAGAAAAGCATAAAAAATTAGGTGTTCTGTCTATCCAGGGAGCACAGTAGGCATTTCAGAGGCGTTTCATGGCTTGGGCATGACTCGTAGCACCCTATTAAATGTGTAAGAGAGTCAGTCTGGTGAGTGAAGGAGAGCTGACCAGGCAGAAGCAATTTCCCTATTTCCCCTAGAGTATTGTAGAGAGAAATGGCCAAGACCCCATAACCAAGCATCCTCGGGTTCAGAGGTGACCAGCCTTTACGCTCTCTGGCATGGTGTCACGTCTGAACAGAGATTGAGCAACAGAGAGCCGTAGAGAGTAGTTTCACTCGCCAGAGAAGGGAAGAGGTGTGGACGTGGATGTGAAGGCCAGCAATGGTATTGGTGAAAAGTCTCACGTGGTGTCTCAATGCAGTTTAGTTCACGGAAAAGGGGTGGTTAGGAAATTCAAACATTTCCAACTCAAAACCCTCATCTGCGTCACAGCATCATATGTAAGGAATATTAAATAGGTAGGTTTCATTCGGTAGCCTATGAAGAAAATACCACACATTATTAAGGCAGGAAAAGAAGTTTATTTACCGAACTGCTGCCCCCACCATACATGGTGGAGAAGCAGGGCCAAAAAGGAAAGGGAGATAGCAATTTGTATTTCTGTAGAAATTCATCCATCTCTGCTAGGTTTTCCTTCCTTTGTGAGTAGAGTCTGGAATTATTTCCTTATGATTGTTTGGATTCCTGGATGTTTGTTGTAATTTTTCTTGTGGTATCTCTGATAATATTGATTTGGGTCTCCTCTCTTATTTTGTTAGTTACACTTGCCAGTGGTCCATCAGTTTTATTGATTTTTTCTTAAAAACAGTTATTTGTTTTATTAAATGTTATTTATAATTTTCTCAGTCTCTATCTCATTAATTTCAGCTCTTATTTTGGTTATCTCTTTCTGTCTAGCAACTTTAGGTTCAATTTATTCTTGTTTCTGTAGTAGTTTTCGTTATATCATAAGATTGTTTACTTGGTTTCTGTTTTCTTGGTATGTGCACTGAGAGCAATACATTTGCCTCTCAGGACTGCTTTCACTGGGTCCCATAGGTTTCTTTGTGATGTTTCTTCATTTTCACTGAATTGTAGGAACTTTTTAATTTCTTCTTTAACTTCTTCTGTGACCCATGTATTGTTCAACTTAGTTCAGTTTAATTTCCATGTGTTTAAGGTTTTTTCTACTTTATGTCTTGTTATTGAGAACTAGTTTGATTCCACTATGTTCAGATAGAATACAAGGTATTATGTCGATCTTCTTGTATTTGCTTAAATTCCTTGTATGAACTAAGAAATGATCTATTGTAGAAAAAGTGAATGCGTTGGCAAAAGTTAGACCCTGCTGGTGTGAATGCCTGTAATTGTAGCTACTCAGGAGGCTCAGATCTGTGTATTCAGGTTCAAAGCCAGACCAGGCAGGAAAGTTCACGAAGCTTTTCTGGGCTTTTTCAGCACCACACCCCTCGTCATGTCTGGGGTTGTTCACCACCTTTGCCACCATGGGCTCGGCTTGGAGGCTTATGCAAGCCTGTATGGAGAGGCGCTCCACCCCACCATGAGTCAGCTGTTAACCAGTGCTGCTGCCTCAGGCTGGGCTAGGCTGCTTATGCGGGCCAGTATGAAGAGGCATAAACCGCCATGGCTCTGGAGTTGTTCACTGCTGCTGTCCGTGCCACAGTTATCACTGGCCCTCCGGGCTGGTCTGGTCTGTTCCTGTGGGTTAGTGCCAAGAAGCATTGTGCCCAGAGTCTGGGTAGTTTGCCACTACTACCAGCTGTTGCTGCTGCTCCAGATTAGGCTAGGCTGTTTACACCATCAAGACAGAGGTGCCACACGGCGAGTCTAGGGTTGTTCACCACTGCTGACCGTTGCTGCTGCTCTTGACTGGGTTGGGCTGCTTGCACCAGCCAGGCAGAGGTGCCATGCCAAGGGGTGTGAGGGGAATCTGTCTTCTGATATTTCGATTTGTATTCTCTGGGTTGGCATTGGACCTTGGGAGTCTTCTGTGAGCCTTGGGATGCTTGTGGGTGTGTGGTCCTCTGAGGGTCCAGAGCCAGGCCACAGCTCCACCACTTAAGCTGCTCAGTGGGGAGCCCATTACCAACAAGGGGTAGGAGAAGGGTCTTCCCACTTTACTGTCTGTGTAGGTTTTTCCCTTTTCTTTTTTCACTTTCTGTATCTCTCTGAGTAATCGCCTTTTTTTGTGGGTCACTTGCAGAAACGGAGCATTGAAATCCAAAATCTGTATTTCGTTGGGGAGAGCTGTGATGCTTTCATGCTGCTCCATCGCCATCTTGGCCCATCCCCTTCAGGTGGAGTTTTTCTTAGGTGGCTGGTGGGCCTTGGTTACCAAAGGATAGGTCCATAAAAGAATATGTTGTAAAGCGTGCAGATTGTAGTTAGACATTTCTGTTAATATAGCCTTCCCAAATTTAGGAACCAAAGGGGGTGGTCTACCCTATAGTATTTCAAAGGGATTAAATCCTTTAACATAAGGGCTACATCATGCTCAAAGGAGAGCAAAGTGGAGGAGGCTTACCTAGCCATGCACAGTCTCTGTAATTAATTTAGTTAGTTTGCTTTGAGGGCATATTCATTCTTTGTAATGCCTTGAACTCTGAGTTCTATAAATGGATTGTAACTTCCAATTTATTCCCAGAGTGTTAGTTAATAATTGAGAACTTGGGCCATGAATGCAGGGCCATCTTTGGACGCCACAGCTAACGGTAAGACAAATCAAAGAATTATTACATGCCTCAGCTCAGCCTGAAACAGTGTCCATATTACTAATAGATACCAATACCTATACTTTCCAAGCTTTACCTCTGTGAAGTCCACTTTCCCAAATTCACCATCTGAGGTTCCTCACAAATGAATCCTTTCATAGGTTCCAGCTTTTCATCATCTACCTGTTGGAAATTACCTACACATCTTACAAAGTATTGTCACGCTAAGGCCCCACTGGTTTTTAGAACAGTTTTAGGTAGTGGCCTTGGGCAATTTACCAGGGTGCAAATATCTACACGTAAACTGACCGACAGCTTGAGCCTGTATGTTTTTTTCCCAAGTTCAGTGTCAACATTTCCACACTTATTACCACTGTTTTTGCTTCTTCCTTTAATTTTAATGACTAGAGATTGCACTTGTAGCTCCAGAGATCCCATTGGTTTTAGAGTCATCTCCCAAGCTACCTGATCAGCTCAGATGTCTCCCTGTATCTTAGGGTCTCTAGTTTCTTTAACTCCTGTACAGTACTCTGAACCATGGAGACTTCTTCCATTTTATTCTCCCCCTTTTCTCTCAAACTTGCTTTCAAGGGCTGGGAAGGTGGCTCAGTGGTAGAGCGCATGCCGTGCATTCCAGAGGCCCTGGGTTCGATTCCTCACCACCACATAAGCAAAAAGCAAAAAGCCGGAAGTGGAGCTGTGGCTCAAGTGGTAGAACGCTAGCCTTGAGCTGAAAAGCTGAGGGACAGTGCCCAGGCCCAGAGTTCAGGCCCCATGACCGGACCCAAAAAAACAAACAAACAAACAAAAAAACAAACTTGCTTTCAAAATCCCACTCTCCTTCTCAATGTGCTCCTTAAACTGTAACTGTTTTTGCAGGGTCACAGGAGAGTTCCTTTGACTGGCCAACTGCTGCTCCTTGTCACAACACCTTTGATTGCTCTTCAGCTCCTCTCTTAAATTCACAAAGGTGCTATTGCGAGGTATTTTAGCCCACCTCCACCTGTTCCATTGGGACATGATGCTTCTGCATTAAATTTATGGTGAAGATCTCAGCAGTTTTTTGGGGCTTTAATCTAGTACTTTCTCTTTCTTGTTTTCCACTTCAGTGTATTTTTGTGAGCGCTCTTACAACTGTTTGTTTAGCCCTTCTGTTTTTTTCCTAATGCTCTTTCCCTTTCCCCAAGATTCTCTATCAGAGCATGTGGTCCTTTAACTCTTTCTGAAGAGTAACAATCTCTTTCTTGAGCCTGATATTTTCCTGTTCACTTTTCTTGGCCTCATCTATGACAGCACTTCCTCGTCTTCTCTGCTAACCTCTCTTTCCTTCTCTCTCTATTGCTTTGAATTTCTGGTGACAATTTTCAAAGCTTATAATCAACATGTACTTCAGCCTAATACATTCTTATATTAGATCCAGCTCATTTTTCATGTCCACAATTTCTTAATGCAGCATCAGGATCTCTTCTTGGCTTCACTTGTGGTTAGCAAGGATGGCAGTATTGCTGTCTTGTGCTTCTGTCGGCCTGTGGTCCCCTAATTTGCCTCATACTCATCCAGGCTAATGTATTTGAACTTCATTTGATTCTAAAAGTTTTCTAGGTTCCTTTTGAGGATTTTCTTCTCATTTTTCACTCTCACAAGTTTATATCTTCAAATCTTTTCTTCACG
Organism: Dipodomys spectabilis; assembly: GCF_019054845.1. Taxonomy (NCBI): domain Eukaryota; kingdom Metazoa; phylum Chordata; class Mammalia; order Rodentia; family Heteromyidae; genus Dipodomys; species Dipodomys spectabilis. Next base: position 1,676,195 of record NW_024870986.1, read on the forward strand.
TCAAATAATTCTCCCTGTTTTCTCCAATGTGCTCTTCTATGAACTTTTAACGACTTTGTTGGTTTTGACAGGAACATAATAGAGATTCTGTCATTTATAATCCTGTGTTTTGAGATATAAGTGTGTGAATTTTTTTTTTGCCATATTTCTTCTTAAGTTCAGAGGGCTGCTTTTTAAATTGAACACAGTTGGAATTCAGAGCCCCACGCTCCTTTGCATGTTACTCCAGAGATATGAACACATTTTCCAGGTGTTTAATGTGATTGCATATCCTGTCATTTTCTATCTTTCTCCTCCTTTGACATTCCTTTTCCCAATGTCCATTTTGCTTTCAATAAGCACACTGATCTATTCCTAGAAGTTCCCTACTGTCATTTGCAAATGTATTGTATTGTCTTTGCCAAGGGATTCTTGATCCCTATTCTGGTGCTACTATCAAAACTCAACTACCTTTCTTAGAGTCTTTTTTATCCAGGGTATCTCTGTTATCAAACACCTACTGGGCACCACTTCCAACTGAGAATACACCTTTCCCTCAAACCCTTCTAACTTTTGAAGCTTTCTTCTAATATCTGGGGCTGACTGGGTAACAAAGGCTATATTTAGGGCTCTTTGATTTTCCAGGGCTTCAAGATCTATAGGCCTATATGTCCTATAGGCTTCTGGGAGAAGTTCAAAAAAAGCATTAGGGTATTCACTGGGGAACTGTACCATTTCACTCAACTTAGATTGATGACTTGTCTTTCTAGCCACTGAGATATCCCTGCTAATCAAACACAGCAATAATAGGTAAGCACTTCCATACCTTGATCACTGTTAGTCTCAGCTTGGGTAAGTCTGTGGAAAGACTTGCTCCAAATGGTCTGGTTAATAGTGGAGCTACTGTCTGATCCAATGACTACTTTCAAGACACCGAGTAGGATTCACTCCCTTTTCTACCAAGTGAAAAGCACCTGTAAAATTTGCTGACACTCATTCCAGATGTGCTTGTTTGTGAAAATTACTGTCTCTAATGAAATAATGAGCCGCTGGTTTTTTTCTGTAAAGGATGGAGTTTGCTGTTTCCAGTTATACAGGTCACTAGATGTAAAGAGAACATATATTTAAAAGGGAGCCTGCCCCCCCATCTCCTTCATGGTCCTGTCTCAAGGGTAATAATGGTAACATACCACATTGTACCACCTCAGGCTGGTAAAAGTAACCACTTTTGGTATGGGAAGACTTAACATTACATGTGCTGGTGGCAAAGAATAGGAGCAAGAGTACACCAATGCATCTTCCTCTGAGGGACTCTATAACCCTTGGGGAAAATATTTTTTGGATATAGGAACTTCAGGCCTTGTTCTCCCATCCTGAGAAAAGGAGTACACAGAGGTGCATTCAGGACACAGATAGAACTATCAGCATACACAAACAGGACAATAGCCACAGACACTTAACTTACATGTCCCATACCTCTCAATGTTGACCTCTACAGGAGGTCCCAGATTACAGAGAGAATGTCCCAGATTGTCTCTTGAGGAGACCACAGATGACCCATGGAAAATGTCACATATGTCCTCCCTAGGAGGCCCTAGATAATCTCTCTTGGAGGTTCCAAATGGCTCCCCAAGGAAGTGTCAGATGACCTCCAAGGAAGGTCCCAGATGTCCTCTCAATGAGGCTTATATTACCTCTCAAATAGCTCCCAGATGGCCACTCAAAGAGGCCATATATGAACCCCAGAGGAGGGTCCAGATAACCCTCTTGAGAAAGTCACAGATGACCTCCAGAGAAGGTCCTATGTAACTTCTCAAGGAAGTTCCAGATGATGTATGAAGACGGTCATACATTTCTCATCAAGATAACCCAGGCTGGCCTCCTAAAGAAGTTCCAGATGACCACAGGAGGTGGTCTTAGATTGCCTCTAAAGGAAGCTCCAAAGACTACTTTTGAAGAGGTCTCAGGTTGCCTCCTGAGGAAACCCCAGATGACCTCTGGAGAAAGTCCAAGATAGCCCCTGGAGAAGGCCCTAGATGACCTCCAGGGTAGGTTTAAGATGGCTTCTGAAGGAAGTCGCAGATGTACGCTTGATGGGATTCCAGATGGATTCCCAAGGAAGCCCTACATTACCTCTCAAGGAGTTCCCAGAAGCCACAAATGACCTCCAGATGGGGTCCCCAAAACAGACTGGCAAGCTTTCCCAGACGCACCCTTAGAGGACCCTAAATGACTTTTGTCAATGTTGGTCCTCCGGAGACAAACACTCGAGGAAGACTTAACCCTGAGGGTTGACACTTTCACCTATGGGGATTTTTCCCTGGGGCCAAGGCCTGATGCTATCCAAATTGATTTATCTTTATGGGGTTTCCAAAAATCAGGATCTCCGTAGTTCAAGAGAATCCATCGAGACACATTTAATATAATAAATGTTCTCCAAACCACCAATCCCCAAAGTTACGATATCCAAAGCTCCAAACATCAAAGGGCAAGCCTTTTCCCCCCTTCCCTTTGTCTCTCCTTGGCTACGGAACTATACATCCTTCGATGTTTTCCATTTTTCCCTTCTACTACTTCTTTCTTCTCTTCAGACCTCTCCACTCTCCACAGGTCTGAACTGCTTTGCCTGGGTCGTCAGTTTCCATCCTTCACCTCCTGCCCCCCCTCAACTTCCTCTCCTCCAAGGTCTTTCCCCTTCTGCTATCACACCACTTCCTTCCTTCCAGGACATTTCCCTTTTTCTCTTTCCTTTTATTGCTCTGAACAAGTAGCCTATATAAAGTCTGTACCCCTTCTCTACACCAACTCCCTAACAGTTTTCAACTGTCACATCCCAAACTGCCCACAGCCCAATCACTTCTTAACAGCTCAACATGTGGTGATTAATGCACCAAGCCCTCCCACAGAATGCCCCAACTTCTTTGGTGGCATACTTTGTCCTCTCCAGCTGGCCAGGAGATGATGCCTGGCTGATTATTGGACCCTATAGATTATTGGGGCCCTGCTGATTATTACAGTATCCTCCTTGTGAACTAGTAGCAATTGAAATTGGAAATTTGATTGTAATATTTCAAACTTGTTGTAACATCACAAATCCATTTTGACATCATCATCAGCACGACATCACAAACTCACTGTGATAATATTGTCATTGTCACATCTTGATTCCATTGTGACATCTCAAATCTATTATGACCTCTTAGCTCCTTTGAAAAATCCATGCCCTTTTCAACAGCACAGTCCCTTTGTGTATCCATATCATTGTTGTTAACTGACAATTGAGATCAGAAATACCATTATAACATCAAAAAGTGTTTGTGACATCCTCAACAGTGTGACATCACATTTTCATTATGAGAGTATCAGCTCATTGTGATATCACCAAACTCAATGACACAATTGCATTATGACAACAATTCTCATTATGACATCATAGACACATTATGAATGCCTATTTTGTGATTTCATTGTATTTCAAACGTGGCATGAGAGTTGATATCAGAAACACATTTTTGTGTCTACATAACCATTTTGACATCATAATCACTTTGTGATATCACAGTGACATTGTGATATAACTAACACAATGAAATATCCCAAACATCTCCTGTCCTCATAACTTTTGTGACAAGCTAACATTGTGATATCTTAGACCTTTTTGCCCTCATAATTTTCCAACCTCATATTTCATGTATGACATGAGATACCAGAAATCCACTGACATCATGACCATTGTGACATCACACTGACAGATGTCATGATCATCGTGTCACATTGTGACATCACAAAAGTTTTGATGTCACAATTAGATGGTGATGCCATACAGGTAAGGGGTTACAATAGGTCTATGATGTGACAATTGGTTGGTGATATCCAAATGGAATAAAGGATCTCATTTGTCATGAAATCACAGAGAATACGAGTTCACAAATGGACTGTGGTATCTACAAAGGCATGTGTTGTCGCAAATGTGTTGAAGTCCTAGGAGGATTATGATGTCACAGTGTGACATAATGGTCATGATGTCTGTCAGTATGATGTCACAATGGTCATGATGTCACAGTGGATTTCTGATATTACATATCATAACTGAAACATTATGTTTGAAAACAGTTTATGAGCTCATAAAGGGACTAAGACATCATAATTGGAGCAAGTCATAAGACTTATGAGGACATTGTGGTCACACAGGCATCAAAGATGGCCCTGAGAGGAAGTTGAGTGGGCAGAGCCTGATTTGTTTAAGTTCAGTGTGTAAACAGCTTGTGGAAGCTTAGGTGCATGATAAGGCGTGACCTTTACAGTGATTGGTTGGTTCCATTTCCTCCCCTCCCACGCAGTCTTTTGCTTTAAAAAGGGCTTGCTCTGTGTTAATAAATGAGTCTCTACTTGACTTGAATCCCCTCTGCATCTGATTGTCTCTTAGGCTAAGGGAGGCTGGGGAACGGGTGAGAGGCCACACTTACCTTTCCTTGGACTTTGTCCTCCTTTAGTGGGACAAACGAAGACTTGACATCTGGCTCCCCACATGGGGTTCGAAAGGAAAAGATACTGGCTGAGGCTAAGCACTCTCTCAGGGTAAGTGAAACCCTTAGTATGGGTAATGCTATTTCACAGAAGGAGGAGGAGGAGGCAACATTAAGCCTAGAGGGAGTAAAGGAGGACTTGGGAAGTGAGAAAGAAATGGAATGGGACAAATTCCACTGAGAACGCACTGAAACACCCACAGTAGAAGTCAAAACGAGGGTGAAAGTTACAACCTATGACTTGGGTGCCCTTGACAAATCCTAGGTCCCCACACTATTCTCCTGATTTGTGGGGAGGTAAGGTGCCCTACGGGACCTGCAAGAGGGACCTGCAAGACCCGGACCCCTACCAACCATCCATAGAAGGGTCGAGGGCTGGGGAAGTAACCTATTTGGAGTCCTGACATTTAAGGGAAGTGCCACGCAGGAGTCCGGACCTTAGGCCACAGGATTCACTTCCCGAAGCTTATCCGGTCAATCTGGCACCAGGAGGTAATATGCCCTTGGAATGGTATCCATGGGAAGCTAAGAATCTGAAAAAGCTCCACAAGGCGGTGGTGGAGAATGGCCTGAACTCTCCTATTCACCTGTGTGTCTGGTGGGATGTGGCCAAAGCCCTCCTCACCAGTTCTCAGTTTATTAAATGATGTACCTTCTTTAAGGAGGAATGCAGAGTGCAGGCGGAGAATAACCGTCAGGTTCAATCCGGGATAACTATTACTTATGCCATGTTAACAGGGACAGGGAAAAGGTGCTTCACTGGCATCTAACAGGCCACAATACCTGCCCCGTACCATGACCAGGTGAGATAGGCAGGACTTGCTGCATGGTACAAACTGGATGATGGGCCACTGAATCCCCCATACCAGGAGTGAGACAAAAAACCTTGTGAGCCTCTAGATGAGTTTGTAGACTGAGTCCAACAGAGTATTAACCACAAGCTGCTGGCAGGGAACCTCCAAGATCAGTTTGTAAAGTTGCTGGTTTGGGAAAGGGTGAATGCAGACCACTGCATGGCCTGCACAGGATTTAGAGAGAGTTCCATGAGCAGATGGGTGGTGGCCTCGCAGGATGTGAGAATGCAACAGCACCAGTCCCAATCATAACCTTTAGTTTTACAGGCTCAGACATCTGCAATGACTGAGGCTATTATCCAGGTGCTGGCAGCCCAAGGCCAAAGAACCTGAAAACCATCGGGGAGAGGGACTTGTTTTAAATGCGGGCAGGAGGGGCACTTTAAGAGGGACTGTTCAAAACAATCCCCCCCCTGCCAAATGGCTCAGGGGGTCCAAACCGCCCCCTACACCCTGCCCCAGGTGCAGGAAGGGTACCATTGGAAAAATGATTGTCGATCCAAATTTGATATAAATAGGAAGCTTTAAACTAGGGGAGGGACATCCTCCAGCTCCGTTAACTCAAGGAGGAATCCCCTCTGCTGTGGGGCCCAGGCAGCCTCATGGCAGGTTGACCCAGGCCCATAGGACCGTGACCCTGGAGGAAGGACTCCGCCTTAAAATGACTATTTTCATAGGCGGGAAGCAGTTTCACTGCCTAATTGACACGGGGGAAGATCAGGGAGGAAGAAGTGCCCTTGGACTGGAAGCTTGCGTCTGGACCCCCAATATTGGGGGTAGAGGGCAACTCCCAGACCAAAGAGACAGTTGCCCTTATGAAATGGACTAGCCCAGATGGAGAACAGGGAAAGATATGCCCTTTAGTGGCAAAAAAACTCACTGCCAATTTACTAGGGCAAGACATGCTAAGATAAATGGATGCCGTGGTCACTACAGACCATCAAGCATGCTATGATGATATCCTGGATGGAGAAGAAGCACAAAGGCTTAAACAGGATCTAGGGGATCCACTCAGGTGCACTCCCAATCCTAAAGGCCCACTGCTTTCGAGTATCTCCCATTAGGTGGAAACCCAGAAGCGCTATCTGGGTGGAGAAGTGGCCATTGACCAAACCCAAACTTGTAGCCCTCCACTTTTTGGTGAAGGAACAGATAAACCTTGGCATGGATGTCCTTTCATTAGTCCTTGGAACACACTCGTATCTGTTATTCAAAAGGCCTTCTGGGACTTGGCGTTTATTCCAAGATCTAAGTAAGGTAAATGAAAGCATGGAGTTAGTAGGAACGCCGCTAAGAGGCATGCCCTGGACTCCCACTCTACCTTCAGAATATACCTTAGTTGTGATTGATATTAAAGATTGTTTTTTTCTATCCCCTGCATCCAGATGACTGTGAGAAATTTGTTTTCTCCATCCCTTCTCTTAATTTTTCCCAGCCTCATCGGAGGTTTGAATGTAAGGTGCTGCCACAGAGAATGGCCAATAGCAGGCCTTGTGCCAATACTCCTGTGCTGGATTCAGGCACCTCCCTTGCCTATGCCTACATGGATGATATAATTCTGGGCCACCAAGACCCGGGCCACCTGGAGGGCCTTCTGGCCCAGGTTCTAGCCATATTAAAAATGGGGGTTTACCATAGCCCTCAATAAAATTCAAAAGGTACCTCCTTTTAAGTTGTTCGTGTCCCACCTTACCTTGACTCAGGCCAGCTCCCTTAAGCCTTTGCTGGACATTCCAGCCATTCTGACCTTATCCCAACTTCAGAGCTTTTTAGAGGAAATAAATTAGCTGTTGGCATGGGTTCCTCTCCCTAAAGATAGTCTTGTGCCTTATTTGCTCTACTAAAAGACAGAATGCCCCAAGAAGTTATTAAATTTCAGACAGCCATCGGCAATATTATTGCAGTTCAAAAAAGCCCTGGATGAAGTTTACCTGAAGCAGTATTCTATTTTTGAGCCCATTTTCCTTTGGTTGTTTGCAGGTGTTACATTGATTTCTGCAGTTTTAACTCAAAGGGGGGAACCATTAGAGTGGGTTCATATTCCCCTGGGGGGAACACCTCAGGTGTACTCTCAGGCAGGCCAACTTGCAGATGCTATTGTCAAGGGAATGACCCAAGCCCAACGGCATTATGGCCTCGACCCTCTCCATTGTTTTTCATTTTCGGATGGTAGACGTTGAGTGGCTCACTCGAGGAATGCTCATCTTGCTCTCTCTGTGGAGGGGTTCCTAGGCCAAATTGACTGCCACTATGGGCCATCCAAATGGACTGTCATGTTATGGCGACTTCCCTTCAAAATGCCTTCTCTATTTTCTCCTATGACTCTTCCTGGTGCCCTCCATGTTTTGTCTGATGGAGGTAAAGCAAGCTCTGTGTATGCAGCCTTTGAAGAGCAACAAATACCCCAAGCCAACAAAGATTTCAAACTTGTCAAGGGTCAGCACAATATAAAGAAATGCTGGCCATAATTATGGCCCTTCATGACATTCAAAAACCCTTTAATTTGTATTCGGTTATCCTATATATGATTAACTTGTTCCCCCATATTCCCCAGGCACATAATAAGCTGGATGAAAACCCTATTTCCCCTCTTATGGTTACCCTTAAGGGTCTATTAGAAGGGCGAGGAGCCCCTATTCATATTCAACATTTGAGAGGGCATTCAAAACTTCCTGGGTTTCTATCTCTAGGCAATAATTGGGCAGACCAGTTAGCTACTGGCCCACAAGTATTAACGTTACAAGAGGCTACCTGTTTGCATGATTTCACCCACATTAACTGGAAAGATCTTCAACATAGATTTCCTCAGATTCCTGTAAAGGACCTCAAAAGGATAGTACATACCTGCAAAACATGCCAACCCTTCTTAAAAGTACCCCCGTTACAACCACCAAGGTTAAATCCCAGAGACCTTAATCCTGGCAAACAGACATTACTCATTTCCTAGCCTTTGGTAAGTTTAAATATATCTTTGTCTCTATAGATACCTACTCAGGAGCATGCTGGGCCACAGCACATACAGGAGAAAGAACTAAACATTCACAAGCACATTTTCTTCAATGCTCTGCCACCTTGAGTCTACCAGCACAAGTTAAAACCGATAATGGATCCTGTTTTGTTAGTAAAGCAATGTAAGAGTTTTGTGACAAATGGCACATTAGTCATACAACAGGATTTCCCTATAATCCCCAAGGCCAAGCAATTATAGAAAGAAACCACCAATGTCTTAAGGAGCAATTATTAAAACAAAAAATGGGAATTAGCCCCTATATACAGTTACAGCTTTGTATAGCTTTGTTTACCATTAACATTTTAAGTTTTCCAAAAAGGGCAACTGAATACAGATTTCAAAAGCACTGGGGACAACTAAACCTTAAGCCCCAAGTGAAATTCAGGTAGAAGGACCCCCTGACACAACAATGGAGAGTACCTGATCTGCTAGTTACCATGGGCAGGGGACTTGGATGCATTTTTCCCACAGAGGTGACAGCCTCCATTTGGATCCCTGCCAGGAACCTTTAAGTTTTACCCCTTTCCTCTATACAGGAGGATGCCTAAGTGTAAACTAACAAACAAGGAAAGAAAAATGGCTATGGTGGCAGAGGAGGGAAAGCAAGAAAGATAACTAACCATTCCCAAGGGCAATCAGCACTTGAGAAGCTCTTGTGTTCTCTAACAATTGCAGATGGCGATACTCCAGCTGTTGGCTCTTCTGACCCACCCAGTCCCAGCAATGGCTATGGAATCCATCAACCTCAATGGGTGACCTGGGCATTGATCAGCACTGGCAATGCAGACATAGCTCCACAAGAGAAGCTGTCCCTTCGACTTGGTGGCTTGACCTTCATTTTGATCACTACCCTATGTCATTTTGTATGGACCATTTAATATTTCTGTAGGAGTTATTTGTTTTAATGCTACCTGCTCTAATATTCCTTTTACAAGCCCCACCTCTGGAATCTGAAATGGCAAAGACTGCTATCCCATACCTGACTGTTAAAGGAGTGCTAGTGACATTGCTTGGCCTGGGAATGCTTTTGCTGATGATTTTTCTACGCCTTCCTTGCATTATATGTGCACTGCAAACCTCTTAATACTTTAGACAGCCAGGCATAAATTTCCCCCAAGAGGAACCGCAGCCAGAGATGGGTAAGAGGGGGTGCCAGTCTGACCAAACTAAGACAGGGCCTTCAGCTTCTTTCTGAAGAAGTTCCCAATGAAGGGTAAGACAGACAAGAAAATCCACCCAACCTAAGTAGGCAAGTTCGATTCTTTAAACAAAGACGTGGTGTTGGGAGCCGACAGTAAAGCTCAAAGGTCATCCTGACCCCTGTACTCGCTTGAAGGCACAAATCAACTGGCTTACTTGAAAGATACCAGGTGCCCGGGATTGCTTTGCTATGTCTGTAGAGTTTGTTTTAATTTTTCCTTGTTTTTTCTGGACTATAGTAGAATGGCCTGAGAGTGGGGGCCACAAGGATGCACCGTGTCACATGTGTGGAATTCCCAATACCCAGGCTGCTCCCATGTTCTGAAGAGGACGAGATAATGACTGTTCTATATGCCCCGAAATTAATCAAACTGCTTCAGACATTTCTAACTGTGGCTGGGCTGATGTTTATTACTGTGCTAGTTGGGGATGTGAGGTAATTGGGACTGGCTCTTGTATCACGCACAAGGGCCCTATACTTGTCTGGTGAATCTCGCCCCCCAGACTTGCCTCAAACCCTCTGCATGGCCAATGCTATTCTTATCAATGTAATTCTGTTAGTATAACCTGTACAAAGGAGAGGGAAAGGATAACTAACTGGGGGGTGTATCTGCATTAAAACAAAAAGGGAGAATCTGTGGGGCACACAGGCAGCAAAGATGGCCCTGAGAGGAAGTTGATTGAGCAGAGCCTGATTTGTTTACATTCAGTGTGTAAATAGCTTGTGGAAGCTTAGGTGCATGATAAGGTGTGACCATTACAGAGAATGGTTGGTTCCATTTCCTCTCCTCCCACGCAGTCTTTTGCTTTAAAAAGGTCTTGCTCAGAAGAGGGCAGGTTTGTGATATCACAGTGTGTTAGTGATATCACCATGGCACTGTGATGTCATAAACTAATTGTGATGCCATATATTTATGAGATCACAATGGTTTTCTGATATCAACCCAAATGCCACATTTGAAATAGAATGAACTAAGAGAATAGTGTCTGTAACATCACAATGACAATTTAATGTCATAATGCTATGAGGTCATTGTAAATTGGTGATGTCATGGTAATGAGGTAATGGTGTCATAATGAATATGTGTTGTCACACTGGTGATTGGGTCACAAAGAGTTTGTGATGTTACAATGGCATATATGAATTAAATTATCTTGTGTTCATAATGAGGATATGGGTACACAAAGGGACTGTGATGTCAAAAGTACCATATGTGTTTTCAAAAGTACTTAGGGGTCATGATAGCTTTATGATACACCATTGTGATGAGGTCACAACAGGTCATTGATGTCATAATGATTTTGTAATATCTCAAACATATGTCCAGTTTCAACTGCTAGTATTTCACAATGTATATGCAAGTTCACAGAAGGAGCTTGAAGTCTTAATGGACATGAATTTTTTAAAATGTCATGAGGTCATATTGGGTTTGTGAATACACAATGGAACAGTGATATCACCATGGCAATGTCAACTCACTACATCATGACAAAATATTGTTTTGGTGCCACAATTAGTTGATGATGCTACATTGGTGATGAGGTCACAAAAGATTGGTGATGTTACAGTGTGTTGGGCATGTCACAATGACATGATGGTTCTCAATTGTCTTTAACTTACAATGAGTATATGAGTTCACAAAGGGACTTTGGTTTCTCCAAAATTATGTGTTGTCACAAATATATTGAAATCCTAAAAGGTTTGTGATGTCAGAATTTGTCACAGTGGTTATGAAATCTGGCAGTGTGATATCACCATGGTCATGATGTCACTGGAAATTTGTGATATCAAATGTCATATGTGAAATTTAATGAAGTCAACAAGAGATTATGAGGACAAAAAGGCCTAAGATATTAGAATTGCAGCATGTCACAAAAGTTATGATGACAGGATAGGTTTGTGATGTCACGGTGGGTTATGTGATATTGTGATATGTAGGTTATTATGATATCACAGTGACAATGTGATGTACAAAGGGATTGTAATGTCACAATGGTTATGAGTTCACGATTTGTTTATGATATCAACCTACAGGCCACATTTTAAATAGAATGAAATCACAGAAAAGGCATTCATAATGTGTCTATGATGTCACAAGGATAAGGTGAAGTTCTAAATCTATCATATCATTTTAGTTTTGTGATTTCACAATGAGCAGATGTTGTCAAAATGACAATGTGTTGTCACAATTGTGATGAACTCACAAACTGTTTTTGATGTTAAAATGTCCTGTCATTCTCAATTGTCAATATTTCACAGTGGGGATTTGAGTACAAAAAGGGAATGTGATGTCACAAAGCTATGTATTTTTTCGAAGATATAGGAAGTCATAATAGATTTGGGATGTCACAATGTGATCCTGGTGTCAAAACAGCAATGTGATATCACAATGGTTTTGTGATGTCACACTAGTGATGAGGTCTTAATGGGTTAGTTATGTCACAAGTTTGTAATATCACAATTATTTGTCCAATTTTAATTGCTAGTAGACCACCATGAGGACACGGTAAAAACCAGCAGTGCCCCTATAATCCACGGGAACAGATAGTGGTTATGGCCTCTTGGTCTGGACCACCGGAGAGGGGGGTTGCATGCCACTGGAGTGGGCAGGACATGTTGCTGAAGGAGATAGGATGTCAAGCCCCACATGGTGAGCTGCCAAGAAGTGATTGGGCATGAACATTTGGGAAGTGATGATTGAAAACTGTTATGCAGGAAACATATCAGTGGGAGAAGGGCACAGCCTATATATAGGCTGCAGGTTCAGAGCAACAGAAGGGGAGAGAAAAAGGAGAAAGGCCTGGTAGGAAAGAAGTGATGAGACTGCAGGAAGGTAAAGACCTGGGAGGAGAGGAAATTGAGGGAGAGCAGGAGGTGAAGGATGGCAGCTGGCCACCTGGATAGGGCAGGGTAGGACTGTCAAGAGTAGAGCAGCCTGAAGAAAAGAAGGGAACGGTGGAAGGAAAAAATGAAAGACCTGAAATGTAGGACAGGTCTGGAGAGAAGGAGGATGAAGAGAAAGGAAAAAGCCTTGTACTTTGAAGTGTGGAGTTTTGGAGATCATTATTTTGGGGGATGGTTGTTTGTAGACCAGTTAACAAATGGCTGTCCTGCTCTTTGGAGTTGTGAGGGTTCATGGTTGAAGCTGAATTTAGCTCTGGGCATCCAGCCCAGGTCAAGCTAGTCACTTGTTACAAAATTTATGAGGACAAGACAGGTAATGATATCACAATGTCAATATGAGTTCACAAAGGGATTGTAATGTCACAATAGTGATGTGGTCACAATGGGTTTCTGAAATCAAACTATATGCCACATTTGAGATAGAAAGAAATCACAGAATAGGTAATCACATTGTCTCTATGACCTCACAAAGAATATGTGATTTCATAATGCTATGATGTCATTGTCATTTTGGGATGTCACAATGGGCTGATGTTATCCTAACAACAATGTGATGTCACTCTGGAGATGATGTCACAAAGCATTTGTAATGGTACAATGGCATTTCTGATATCAGTTGTCCTTTGCTCACAGAGAATATAATTATCCAAAGGGACTGTGATGTCACAAACACCATGTGCTTTTACAAAGGTGCTTAGAGGTCACAACAGGTTTGGTATGTCACAAGGTGATCGTGATATCACTGTGGAAATATGTCACAATGAGTTTGTGATGTCACAGTGGGGATAAGGTCACACATGGATAGTGATGTCACTATGAATTTGTAGTATCACCATTACATGGTGATATTACTAGATCACAATGAAGATACGAGTTCACATAAGGACCTAGAAGTCAGAAAGGCTATGAATTTTGTAAAATATTATGAGTACATATTAGATTGGTGGAAACGCGATGGGACAGAGATATCCCATTGGCAATATAATGTTTCCATTACATGAGGTAGTATTGTTTTGAAGTCACAAATAGTTGGTAATGCCATATAGGTAATGAGGTCTTATAGATTTGTGATTTCACAATGGGATGGTGATGTCACAATCTCATGCTAGGTGTCTAATCGACAATGAATATATAAGTTCACAAGGGATAATGATGTATCCAAAGATATATGTTGGCACAAGTGTAATGAGTCTTAACAGGTTTGTGATGTCACAATGTGACTCAATGTTCATGACATCTGGCAATGTGATGTCACAGTGGTCATGATGTCATAGTAAATTTCTGATATCACATGTCATACCTGATGTATTATGAATTAAACAATTTATGAGCTGAGAGAGGCCAGAGATCACACTGGCAGCATGTCAAAACATTTATGAGGATAGGACAGTTTTGTGATATCACAGTGGGTTAGTGATATCATAATGGCAATGTGGTATCACCGAGGTATTGTGATGTCACAATGGTTATGTTGTCACAATCTATTTCTGATATCAACCCACCTGCCACATTTGAAATAGAATGAAATCACAGAATAGGCATTCCAATGTATCTGTGACATCTCAATGACTATGTGATGTCATAATGCTATGAAATCATTGTTGTTTTATGATGTCACAATGGGCTGATGGTGTCATAATGACAATGTGATGTTACACTGGTGATGATGTCAAAAAGGTTTTGCAATGTTAAAATGGCATGTCTGATCTCAATTAGCTCAAAATGATATGGGTACACAAAGGGCCTTTGATGACACAAAAGCCATGTTTTCAAAGCTTCTGAGGTCATAATAGGTTTGGGATATCACAATATGATCATGGTGGCACAATGGCAATATGATATCACAATGAGTTTTTGATGTCACTGCAGTGATGAGGTCACAATGTGTTAGTGATGTCTCATCAAGTTTTAATATAACAATGACATATTCAACTTCAATTTCTTCTAATTCACTATGAGGATACTGTAATAACCAGTGTTGGCAGAATTATCTGTGGCAGCACATAATCATTGTAAATTCTTGGCCTGGACCACGGGAGAATGTAGAGAATGCCGCCAAAGGTGGAGGTGTCAAGCCTCACATGGTGAGCTGTCAAGAAGTGATTGAGCATTGGGCAGATTGGGAAGAGACGGTTAAAAATTGTTAGGCAGGAGACCCATTGGAGTGAGGAGGGGTACAAACTATATATAGGTTGCATTTTCAGAGCATGGAAAGGGGGGATAAAAATGGGAGCTACCCGGATGGAAGAAAGTGATGAGACAGCAAGAAGGAAAAAACCTGAGAAGAGAGGAAGATGAGGGAGAGCAGAAGGTTGGCAAGTGGTCAGTGGGGCAGAGTAGGGCAGGCCTGTGGAGAGTAGAGAGACATCAAGAGAAGAAGGAAGTGGTGGAAGGGAAAAAGGGAAAGACCAGGAAGTAAGAACAGTTCTGTATTGAAGGAGGGAGGAATGAAAAAGTAAAAAGCCTTGCCCATTGAGGTTTGGAGATTTGGAGATCATAATTTTAGGCTGTTGGTTTGCAGACCAATTAAGAAAGGGTGGGGCTTCCCATTGGAGGTCTGAGATTTGGTGGTCAAGGCTGCTCTTGAACCTGGGTATCCAATCCAGGATAAGGTAATCTCAGTCCCCTTTCTATTGTAAATTGTTTTATTATATTAAATGTGACTACATGGTTTGTCTCCTTGCCTTAGAGGTCATAAGTACACGAGTTCACAGAAAGAGCTTGAAGTCTCAAAGGCCACGAATATTCTAAGATGTGATGTGGCCATATAGGTTTGTAAAAGCACAATGGGACAGTGATATCACAACGGCAATACCACAATATCATGTCAAAATAATGCTTTGATACCACAATTAGTTGTTGATGCCATTCTCGTGATGAGGTCACAATAAGTTGGTGATGTCACAATGGGTTCATGATGTCAGAGTGGCATGGCAGATCTCAAATCTCATTAATTGGCAATGAATATATGAGTTCAAAAAGGGACTGTAATGTCTCCAAAGGCATGTGTTGTCACAAATGTGATGCTGTTCTCACAGGTTTGTGATGTCACAATGTGACAAAATGGTCATGATAACTGGCAGTATGATGTCACAGGGGATTTCTTTGTTTTTATTTTTTTAAATAAGTTATTTTTATTGTTAAAATACTGTACAGAGGAGTTACAATCACATGACTAAGGTAATGAGTACATTTCTTTTTTTTTTTTTTTTTTTTTTTTTTTGGGTCCAGTCGTGGGGCCTGAACTCTGGGCCTGGGCGCTGTCCCTCAGCTCTTCAGCTCAAGGCTAGCGCTCTACCACTTGAGCCACAGCACCATTTCTGGCTTTTTTCTTTTTGCTTATGTGGTGCTGAGGAATCGAACCCAGGGCCTCAGGCATGCAAGACAAGCACTCTACCACTGAGCCACCTTCCCAGCCCCCATGAGTACATTTCTTATCAAGCATTGTTGCCTCCGCATTTGTTTATCCCCTATCATCCCTTCCCTTCCATCTCCACAACTACTTGGCTCTTAACAAGGTGCTGACAAGGACTGTTGACAGAAGCAGCAAGTCACTCTTATGGTTCCAAAGCAGCACGGGTACTTACTCCTGGTCCAGGCTTCATGGGACAAGCCTGTTTTTTTGGCAAGGCCAATTTTCTCCTACTTTAGCTACACAAAATAAATACTCTTTGTACAATTTCTATCTGGGAATAGTTCAAAGTAGATTCCTTTTTAAAAATACATCATGGCCAGGTGCTGGTGACTCAGGATTGTAATCCTAGCTACAAAGAGAGGCTGAGATCTGAGGATTCATGTTCCTGCCTGGTCAGGAAAGTCTATAAGTCTCTTATCTCCAATTAACACCCAAAAGCCAGAAGTAGAGCAGTGGCTCAAGTGGTAGAGTATTGGCCTTGAGGGAAAAAGCTTAAGGACAGCACTTAGGCCTTGAGTTCAAGCCCCAGTACTGGCAAAAAAAAAAAAAAATATATATATATATATATATTTATATTTATATATATATGCATATATGTATATAAATATATTTAATACATTTATGAGATATCTTTTAATATAAGTATACATTATATGTATAAATATATTTATAATCTACATTATATGTACATGTGTGCAATCAAGGGTATAGTATAAATATAAACAACATTCTTCCCTATTCGACTACCAAGCCTCTGACCATGGATGGAATTGAAAAGTTTTAGGTTGTGCCTAAAACTTTTGTTGTCCTGACTAAAACAGCATCCTTCTTGATTTCTCTATAATTCTAATTGTTGGATAGTATTTCCTCATATGGAGACAGTTTTTAGTCTTTAATGGGAAGGAAAGACAGTTCATTGTCAGAGATTTTTGGATTGTTTTTTCCTTGAGGGGCTAAAACTAGTTCTCTTGATAATTATTTTCCCCTTTATCCCAGCCTAAAGTTCCTTGATGAGTTCAACTCATATTCACTTTCTACTTCTCTATGATTATTTCTAGTTGGGACTATAATTCAATGAGATCTGGACAATATTTTCTTATCTCTTCCCTCCTTCAACTATTTGTTACTCTTACTGCATCTCCAATAATTACTTTTGAGATTCATGCACTTTTTATTAATCTATTTTTTGTGAACACACTGTACAGAGGGGTTACAATTACATGGGCAGGTTAATGCGTACATTTCTTATCAAGCATTGCAGCCTCCTCCTTTGTTTACCCTTCACATCCCTTCCCAGCCTCCCCCCCACCCGATCCTCCCCGCTTCCCCCCCCCACACCCCCCCCCCCGCCACCAACATTGTAAAGCTCCTTTTCGACATGACGACTTGTACTTCTCATTGTTGCAACAGGTCCACCTGTATCCTTAAACGACTTGTTTTTCCCCATCTCCTCTACAAGTTATACTGACATCAAATATAGTAAAAGCAGGGGTTATACTGTGGGGGAGGGACATACAAAGCTACAAAAAGATAATCTTATAAATGCATTAGAAACAAATGCATGAAAGGAAAAAAAAACATTAAAATACATACCTAAGGATTCATTTTCCTAACATCACATAATCTGACCTTTTCCGCTTGACTCAGACATATACTAGATATTGCAAATAAGGGAAACCATGGCACCTATGTTTTTTGGGCCTGGCTTACTTCACTTAATATAATTTTTTCCAAGGTTTTCCATCTCCTAACAAATGGGGCAATGTCATTCTTTCTGATGGAGGCATAGAATTCCATTGTGTATATATACAACATTTTCTTGATCCTTTCACCTACTGAGGGGCATCTGGGCTGGATCCATATCTTAGCTATGGTAAATAATGCTGCAATAAACATAGTTGTGCTGGTAGCTTTAGTGTGGTCGTGTTTGTAAACATTTGGGTAAATGCCCAAAGTGGGATTGCTGGGTCATAGGGGAGCTCTATGTCGAGTCTTTTGAGGAACTTCCATACTGCTTTCCAAGTGGTTGAACAAGTTTACATTCCCACCAACAATGAAGTAAAGTTCCCTTCTGTCCACATCCCCTCCAGCATCTGTTGTTGTTAGAGTTCTTGATTTTTTCCATTCTAAATGGAGCGAGGTGGTATCTCAATGTTGTTTTGATTTGCATTTCTTTTATGGCTAGGGATGTTGAGCATTTCTTCATGTGTCTATTGGCCATCCTTCTTCTTCAGAGAAGTTTTTCTTTAAGTCTTTAGCCCACTTATTTATTGGGCAGTTGTTTCTTTGAGGATTTGTTGTTGGAGGATTTAATGTTTTGAGTTCCAAGTATATTTTAGATATGAGACCCTTGTCTGTTGTATGGCTAGTGAAGATCTTCTCCCAATATGTGGGCTTTCTATTGATCTTGCTAGCTATGTCCTTTGCCAATCAGAAGCTCTGCAACTTCATGCAATCCCACTTGTCCAACCTTTCTTTCATTTGTTGTGTTTCCAGGCATCTATTCAGAAAATTTCGGCCTGAGCCAAGGAGACCGAGGATTTCTCCTATTCCATCCTGTAATGTTTTCAGAGTGTCTGCTTTGACTTCGAGATCTTTGATTCATTTGGAGTTGATTCTGGTGCAGGGTGATATATAAGGATCTAGCTTTAGTTTCCTACAAGAAGTTAACCTATTTTACCAGCACCATTTACTGAAGAGGCTATCTTTCTTCCATTCTATTGTTTTAGCTCCCTTATCGAAGATTATATGGCTATAGGTCTATAGGTTTATTTCTGGGTTTTCAATTCTATTCCATTGGTCCTGATGTCTGTTCTTATGCCAATACCAAGCTGTTTTGATTACTATGGCTTTATAGTAGAGTTTGAAATTTGTTACTGATATTCCTCCAGCAGTGTTCTTTCCGTTGAGGAGCGTTTTTGCTATTTGTGGTCTTTTATTGTTCCATATGAATTTTTGGATTGCCTCTTCTATTTTCTTGAAGAATGAAGTTGGAATTTTGATAGGTGTCACATTGAATTTGGAGATAGCCTTGGGAAGTATTGCCATTTTCACGATGTTAATCTTTCCAATCCAGGAGCATGGGAGGTTTTGCCATTTTTTAAGTTCTGTGTTGATTTCCTTATTCAAGATTTTAAAGTTTTCATCATAGAGGTCCTTCACATCTTTGGTTAAGTTAATTCCTAGGTATTTTATTTTTTATAGGGCTATTACAAATGGAGTTGCTTTCCTAATTTCAGCCAACCTTTTCTCATTGTTGGCATACAGAAAAGCCATTGATTTTTTTGGGGGGGTTAATTTATCCCCTGCTATTTTGCCAAAGTTTTGAATCAGCTTGAGTAATTTGGGAGGGGAGTCTATGGGATTTTTTAAATACATGATCATGGCGTCTGCAAAGAGGGAGGGTTTTATTTCTTCTTTCCCTATTTGGATCCCCTTTATATCTGCATCTTGTCTTATTGCTGTAGCTAGGCATGCTAATACTAGATTGAAGAGAAGTGGAGCCAGTGGACATCCTTGTCTTGTTCTTGAGTTAAGAGGAAATGGCTTGAATTTTTCACCATTAAGTATAATGCTGGCTGGAGATTTGTCATATACAGCCTTTATTGTATTGAGGAATGTTCCATGGATTCCTAATTTTTCCAAAACCTTCATCATAAAGGGGTGTTGGATCTCTTCGAATGCTTTTTGTGCATCTATTGAGATAACCATATGGTTCTTATTCTTGCACCTGTTGGTGTGATGAATAATATTAATTGATTTGCGTATATTGAACCAGCTTTGCATCCCTGAAATGAATCCTGTTTGATTGTGGTGTATGATATTTTGGATCAATTGTTGAGGTTGATTGGCCAAAATTTTGTTGAGAAGTTTTGCATCAATGTTCATCAAAGAAGTGTGTCTGTAGTTCTCTTTCTTTGATGAGTCCCTGCCTGGTTTTGGGATGAGAGTAATGATGGCTTCATAGAATGTGTTCAGTAGTGAACTTTCTCTTGCAATTTCATTGAAGAGTTGGAGGAGTATTGGTGTGATCTCTCCTTTGAAGGCCTTGTAAAATTCCACTGTAAAACCATATGGTCCTGGACTTTCTTAGCTGGGAGGTCTCTTATTGCTGTTTCTTCAGTGCTTGATATGGGCCTGTTAAGATGGTTTAACTCATCTTGGTTTAGTTTTGGCTTGTCAATATTTGCTAGGAAAAGGTCCATTTCTGTCAAGTTCTCAAACTTATTAGCATAAATTTTTGAGAAGTATTCCCTTATAATTTTCTGAATCTTGGTTGTTTCCATGGTGATGTTTCCATTCTCATCTCTGAGTTTATTAATTTGGTTGTGTTCTCTTCTTTTTCTGATAAGATTTGCTAAGGGTCTGTCAATTTTGTTAAGTTTTTCGAAGACCCAACTCTTTGTTTGTTGATTTTTTCTATAGTTTTTTTATTCAAATTCATTTAATTCTGATTTAATTTTAATTATTTCTTACTGTCTACTGGATTGGGGTTTAACTTGCTGCTCTTTATCAAGGAGGTTTAGATGTGTCATTAAATTGTTGGTTTCAGATCTCTCCAATTTGTTGATGTAGGAGCTCAGAGCTATAAACTTGCCTCTGAGTACAGCCTTTGCTGTGTCCCAGAGGAGCTGGTAATTTGTGTGTTCATTTTTGTTGAATAGTATGAACATTTGAATTTCCTTTCTAATCTCTTCCTTGACTCACTCATGATTCAGCAGTGTGTTGTTCAGCCTACATATGATACCGGAATTTCTTCGGTGGCTTTTGGTGTTGAGTTCTAATTTTATTCCCTTGTGGTCAGAGAGAATGCAAGGTATAACTTCAAAGTTTTTGAATTTAGACAAGTTTTCTTTGTGGCCTAAAATGTGGTCTATTTTAGAAAATGTTCCATGTGCTGCTGAGAAAAACGTGTATTCTGATGCTGCTGGGTGAAATGTTCGGTAGATGTCTGTTAAGTCTTGTTGATCTATGCAGCTGTTTAGTTCTGTGTTTTCTCTTTGAGTTTTTGCCGAGTTGATCTATCTAGTGTGGAGAGTGGTGTGTTAAAATCCCCAACAACTAATGTCTTTGGATCTATATGGGATTTGAGGGAAAGTAGTGTTTCTTTGATAAATTTGGGTGCTCCATTGTTTGGTGAATAGATATTTAGAATTGTAATATCCTCCTGAAAGAGAGATCCCTTAATTAGTATGTAGCGACCTTCTTTATCTCTTCTCACGAATTTTAATTTGAAGTCTATTTTATCTGATATTAGTATTGCAACTCCCATCTGTTTATCGGGGCCATTTGCTTGGTAGATTTTGTTCCAGCCTTTAACATTGAAAATGTGTTTGTTTTAAGGGCAAGATGTGACTCCTGAAGGCAGCAGATAGAAGGATCTTGTTTTTTAATCCAACTAGACAGTCTATGTCGCTTAATTGGAGAGTTCAGTCCGTTAATGTTCAGAGATAGGACTGAGATGTAATTGGGAGTTCCTGCCATGTTATCCACCTTCTTGAGGGCTGAGAAAACTGGTTTCCTCCTATGGTTCTTGGATTCTCAGTTTGGGTGCAGTTTCTTGGCCTTTATTGTGGTCTTGTTGGTTTTCTATGTGACATCTTTAAGAATCTTTTGTAGGGCTGGTTTGGTGGAGATGTATTATTTCAATTTTTCTTTGCTATGGAAGGTTTTTATTTGGCCTTCAGTTATGAAGGAGAGTTTAGCTGGGTACAGTATTCTTGGTTGATAGTTTTTTGTTTTTAGGGCATGACATACATCATTCCAGGCTCTTCTTGCTTTGATTGTCTCTGCTGAGAAATCTGAGGTGATTCTATTTGGTTTCCCTTTATGGGTGATTAATCTTTTCTCCTTGACAGTTTTAATATATTGCGAGAAGGGGAGGGACATAGAGGAAATGTGAAAAACTTAAAAATAAAAATGCTTAAAATATTATATATGTATAAAGAGGTAGTACTGCTATTAAGGAATTTAAGTCTCAGAGGTTTCGAATTGAGTGATAAATTTGTGGATTAAGTGTGTACACAATGGGGGATAGTGTCTACTAGTTTACTACAGGTTTATCTGAGGATGTGCAGGACAAGAGTTAAGTCAAAAAAAGAAGAACAAAGATAGGAAAAGGTGAAAACGATAAGAAAGGAAGAAAAAAAGATCAGAAGTTCAGTCGAGCTAAACAAAAAACAAAAAGATAATTAAAAAAGAAAAAAAAAGAGAAAGAAGACAAAAAAAGAAAGAAAAATGCACCTTCACGTATCCCTAAAATAAAAATTATAAGAGGAAAAAATAAGTTACTGGAAAACAATTGTTTTTCAAAAAAGGCAAAAATTAAAGATTAAAAAAAGTTTTAGAAAAGAAAAAAATTTTTTTATATAAGGGAAGAAGAAGAAGAAGAAGAAGAAGAAGAAGAAGAAGAAGAAGAAGAAGAAGAAGAAGAAGAAGAAGAAGAAGAAGAAGAAGAAGAAGAAGAAGAAGAAGAAGAAGAAGAAGAAGAAGAAGAAGAAGAAGAAGAAGAAGAAGAAGAAGAAGAAGAAGAAGAAGAAGAAGAAGAAGAAGAAGAAGAAGAAGAAGAAGAAGAAGAAGAAGAAAAGTTCTTTGATTTTTTTTTGGGAGGGGTGGGGAAAATCCTGTATCTCCCTTGTGTCTGTAACCAGCCTCTTGTTTGAGGCTCTGGTCTGCTTGTGGTCCTGTGGCTTGGTTGGTTTCTTAAGTCAGTTTGTTCGAACAGGCAGAAAAATGCTCTGCTTTATCCAGGCTTTTGACATCCTCCTCCAAGGTTAGTTTAATGGGAGGCTGATCTGCTTTGAGAATCACAAAAGAGGGAGATGCAGTGATGGGGCTAGGTTCTGGGTAGAGTTGAGGCCTTTCAACAAACAGTAGCTTTTCCCTGGGGTTATTTTGTGAAAAACTCACACAGCCCAGCCTGGAGCCATTCTCAGGGTTTCTGTTTACTGAATTTCAATTGATTGTCGAGGCTGCTAGAGGGAGGGGCAGCCTCTGGCTCTGATTACCCAGTGAAGAAAGCCACTCCTAGGGCTGTTGCCCAAGCTGGGTGACTTTTCCCTGGGTGGAGCTGAGTCTGGCAGGTCAGTTAAGTTCTTGTGATCAGCTAAATGACTCATTTTATTCCAAGGCCTGAGTTGGAGCTAGCAGCTCAGCCGAGCTTTGTTGGTATCCAAGACGGGGATCTCCGGTACTGGCGGGGGAGGGGTGGCCTTCCCTCCTCTGCTCCCTGAGAAGGAGTGAGGACATCAGGTTTCTACTCATGCCGAGTCTTGGTTCCTGGGTCGTCTCTGGTCTGTGAACTGCAGGATGAAGATGTCTGCTCCTTGTCGGTTCTTGCTGGTGTTGAGTAGAATCCGCTAGCCTGCTGTGTCTGGCTCCTTCGTCCCGGACTCTCTGTGGCTCAGGTATGGTGCCCTGCAGTCGCTGCCGCCACTGCTGCCACCGCCGAGGCAGCTGCTGGCAAGCGCTCTGATGTGTCTCCTTGCCTGGATTTTACCTCTCTGCTGTCTCTCTGTTCTGTGATGGCACCCTTGGTGTGATTCTCTGGCTTAGGACTGTTCACTGGAACTCTAAAACTGCTTTCTATGCGAGAGCTTGTTCAGATTCCAGCTTCTCCTCTGCCATCTTCCTGGAACTCCTTCTTTATCTTTTTTTCCCTCTCTCTACTATCATTCTGTCCAGTGCATTTCCCTCTTTGAGGTTAGGATATGTTTAATTCCACTCTCCCTCACCTTCCCAAATCCCTCTAATCCTATTTTCCCCATATTTTTCCTAAACTTAATAATTTCTGGTTGTCAAATTCTCCTTTGCTGTTCTTAGGCCATTAAGACATAGTTGTTTGATGTTCAATAGATTGTATCTCTTGAACCAGATTGTATCTGCAGATTTTGGACTATGCAACTACGGACTTTGGTTGATGTTTACCTTAAAATAGTGTTCTAGCACAAAACTGGTTTTCTTCTCATCCCAAATAGGCAGAACAAGCAGGAAAAACACAAGAAAAATGGCAGGGATCTCAACTCCTACTCATGACAATCAGGGGACAGAACAGATAATGAATAATCCAGAGGAGAGTTCCCAAAAAGCTCTATAAACACTACAGTTAAACAGGATAAATAAAAAGAGTGAAAACTTGCAAAGGTCTCAGTGTGAGCATGATAGGGAGAGAGAGGAGCCAAACCAAAGTTCAATACAAGAGTCCTTGAGTGTGAGAAGCTACTCAAAGATTGATACAGGAATTGCGTGAGCAGATTGAGAACACTCAAAGAGAAAAAAAGGAATTGCGTGAGCAGGTTGAGATGAGTCAAAGAGATAGACAGGAATTGCATGAGCTGGCTTAGAACAGACAAAGAAAAAGGAATGGCATGAACAGGCTGAGAACACTCAAAGACAACTACAGCAAATGTGTGAACATGAGGATGCAAATCAAAGAGAAATTCAGGAACTGAGAGATCGGGATGAGAATGGACAAAGATCAAAGGAGGCATTCATGGAATCCATAAACAGAGATCTGAAAGACATCAGTGAGACTGCAAAGGGAAAGTTCAGTAGAACCCAACAGAAGGAATGGGAGTGGAAGCAATCCATAACCAATCAACTCAGTGATTTGAGAATAAACATTGAACACCAAATTAAGGAAGTAAAGAAGTCCTTACAAGATCTAAAACAAAGTTCCAACAAAGAATTTGAAGCCTTCAAAGCCAATCAATTAGAAGGAAAAGAAATAAAAAACAAAGTAGAAAGTCTTGAGAGTAGGTTAGACCATGCAGAAGATCGAATCTCGGGGATTGAAGACAGCCTAGATATTATAGATAAAGAACATACAACCATCCAAGACAAATCCAAGAAATATGATAGATCTATTCAACACTTAGAAGATACCATCAGAAGGCCTAATCTGAGGATAATGAGGGTAGAGGAGAACCTAGAGACAGAAGTTAATGGTCTAGGAAATTTGTTTAACAGGATCCTAGCAGAGAACTTCCCAAACATGCAAAGAGAGGCCTATTCAGATACAAGAAGCTTTTAGAACTCCAAATTCACCAGACCAGAAAAGGACATCCCATGGTCACATTATAATCCATACAGGATCAATTCAGGCCAAGGAAATGTTCCTTAAAGCTGTCAAGGAGAAAAAAATCAATCACCAATAAAGGGATTAGAATCACCTAAGATTTCTCAGCAGAGACAACCAAGAATACTGTACCCAGCTAAACTCTCTTTCATTATGGAAGGTAAAATAAAAATGGTCCATAGCAATGAAAAATTAGAACAATATATCTCCACCAAACCAGCCCTACAAAAGATTCTTAAAAGTGTCCTACACATAGAAATCCAACAAGACCACAATAAAGGCCAAGAAACCACACACAAACTGAGATTGGATTCAAACTGAGAATCCAAGAACAATAGGAAGTACACAATAGCTGCAGCCCCAAAGAAGGTGGATGAAATGGCAGGAACTCCCAAATACCTCTCACTCCTATTTCTCAACATTAACGGACTTCACTCTCTAATCAAGTGACATAGACTGTCCTCAGTACCACATAAGCAAAAAGAAAAAAGCCAGAAGTGGCACTGTGGCTCAAGTGGTAGAGTGCTAGCCTTGAGCTGAAGAGCTGAGGGACAGCACCCAGGCCCAGAGTTCAGGCCCCACTACTGGACCCCCCCCAAAAAAAGAGCAAGATTCTTCTATCTGCTGTCTTCAGGAGTCACATCTTGCCCATAAAAGCAAACACATTTCCAATGTGAAAGGCTGGAAGAAATCTACCAAACAAATGACCCCCATAAACAGGCTGGAGTTGCAATCCTAATACCAGATAAAATAGACTTCAAAGTATAATTAGTGAAAACAGATAAAGAAGGTTACTACATACTAATTAAGGGATCTCTCCTTCAGGAGGATATTACAATTCTAAATATGTATTTGCCAAACAAAGTACCACCCAAATTTATCCAAGAAACACTACTTTATCACAAATCTCATATATATCCAAAGATATTAATTATCAGATATTTTAAAACACCACTATCCCCACTAGATAGATCAACATGGCAAAAACTCAACAGAGAAAGTGCAGACCTAAACAACTGCATAGATCAACAAGTTTTCAGAGACATCTACCAAATATTTCATCCAGCAGCATCAGAATACATGTTCTTCTCAGCAGCACATGAAACATTTTCCAAAATAGACCACATTTTAGTCACAAAGCAAACTTGTCCAAATTCAGAAACATTGAAGTCATAACATGCATTCTCTTAGAACACAAGGAAATAAGATTAGAACTAAACACCAAAAGCCACCAAAGAAAATCATGTAACACATGGAGGCTGAACTACACTCTATTTAATCACCAGTGGGTCATAGAAGAGATTAGGAACGAAATTAAAGTGTTCATGATATTCAACAAAAATGAGCACACAAACTACCACCTCCTCTGGGACACAGAAAAGGCAGTATTCAGAGGCAAGTTTATACCTCTTAGTTCCTACATCAACAAATTGGAGACATCTGAAACCTACAATTTAATGAGACAGCTGAGCTTCCTTGAAAAAGAGCAGCAAGCTAACCCCCAATTCAGTAGACATACAGAAATAATTAAAATTAAATCAGAATTAAATGAATTAGAATCCAAAAGAACCATAGAAAGAATCAACAAAACAAAGAGTTGGTTCTTCAAAAAAAATAACAAAATTGACAGACCCTTAGCAAATCTTATCAGAAAAAGAAGAGAACACATCCAAATAAATAAAAACAGAGATAAGAATGGAAACATCACCACAAAAACAACCAAGATTCAGAACATTATAAGGGAACACTTCTCAAAACTTTATGTTAATATGTTTGAGAACTTGGCAGAAATGGAACTTTTCCGAGCAAATATTGACATGCCAAAACTAAACCAAGATGGGTTATACCATCTTAACAGGTCCATATCAAGCATTGAAATAGAAACAGTAATAAGAGACCTCCCATCTAAGAAAAGCCCAGGACCAGTGGAATTCTACAAAGCCTTCAAATAGAACTCACAAAATACTCCTTCAACTCTTCAAAGAAATTGAAAGAGAGAGTGCACTACCAAATTCATTCTATGAAGCTATAATAACCCTCATCTCCAAACCAGGCAGGGACTCATCAAATAAAGAGAACTATAGACCCATATCTTTGATGAACATTGATGAAAAACTTTTCAACAAAATTTTCGCCAATCGACTTCAACAATTCAACAAAAATCATACACCACCATCAAACAAGATTCATTTCAAGGATGCAAAGCTGGTTCAATATACACAAATCAATTAACATAATTCATTACATCAAGAAGACCAAGGATAAGAACCACATGGTTATCTCAATAGATACAGAAAAAGCATTTGACAAGATCCAACACCCCTTTATGTTGAATGTTCTGGAAAAACTAGGAATCCATGTAACCTTCCTCAATATTATAAAGGCTGCATATGACAAACCTACAGCCAGTATTATACTCAATGGTGAAAAACTAAACCCATTTCCTCTAAACTCAGGAATGAGACTAGGATGCCCACTCTCTCCACAGCTCTTCAATATAGTATTAAGATGCTTAGCTACAGCAATAAGACAAGATGCAAACATAAAGGGGATCCAAATAGGGAAAGAAGTAAAACTTTCCCTCTTTGAAGATGAAATGATCTTGTATTTAAAGAATCCCACAGATTCCACTCCCAAATTACTCAAAGTGATTAAAAACTTTGGCAAAGTAGCAGAGTATAAAATTAACCCTCAAAAATAAATGGCTTTTCTACATGCCAGTAATGAGAAAAGTGTGGGTGAAATCAGGAAAGCAACTCCATTCGTAATACTCCCCCCAAAAATAAAACACCTAGGAATTAACTTAACCAAAGAAGAGAAGGACCTCTATGATGAAAACTGTAAAACCTGAAAAAAGAAAATCAAAACAGAACTTAGACACTGGCAAAAACTCCCATGCTTCTGGATTGAAACGATCAATATCATGAAAATGGCAATACTTCCCAAGGCTATCTACAAATTTACTGCAATACCTACCAATATTCCAACCTCATTCTTCAAGGAAATAGAAGAGGTAATCCAAAAATTCATATGGAACAATAAAAGACCACGAATAACAAAAACGATCCTTAACAGAAATAACAGTGCTGGAGGAATTTCAATACCAAATTTCAAACTATACTACAAAGCTATAGTAATCAAAATAGCTTGGTACTGGCACAAGAACAGACCTCAGGACCAATGGAATAGAATTGAAAACCAGAGAAGAACCTACAGACCTATATCCATATAATCTTTGATAAGGGACCTAAAAATAGAAGGGAAGAAAGACAGCTTCTTCAGTAAATCGTGCTGGAAAAATTGATAAACTATTTGTAGAAAATTATAGCTAGATCCATATATATCACCTTGCACCAGAATCAACTCCAAATGGATCAAAGACCTCAGAGTCAAAGCAGACACTCTGAATACATTACAGGATGGAATAGGAGAAACCCTAGGTCTCTTTGGCACAGGCCAAAATTTTCTTAATATAGACCTATAAACACAAGAAATCAAAGACAGGT
This sequence comes from Dipodomys spectabilis, assembly GCF_019054845.1. NCBI lineage: Eukaryota > Metazoa > Chordata > Mammalia > Rodentia > Heteromyidae > Dipodomys > Dipodomys spectabilis. The sequence goes on from NW_024870986.1 coordinate 1,704,666, forward strand.
TGGACAAATGGCATTGCATGAAATTGCAGAGCTTCTGCATTGCAAAGGACATAGCTTGCAAGATCAATAGAAAGCCCAGGGATTGAGAGAAGATCTTCACTAGCCATACAACGGATAAGGGTTTCATATCTAAAATATACCTAAAACTTAAAAAATTAAAACTCTCAACAACAAATCCTCAAAGAAACAACTGTCCAATAAATAAGTGGGCTAAAGACTTAAAGAGAAACTTCTCTGAAGTGCAGAGAAGCATGGCTAATAGACACATGAAGAAATGCTCAACCTCTCTAGCCATAAAAGAAATGCAAATCAAAACAACATTGAGATACTACCTCACCCCACTTAGAATGGCTGTAATTAAGAACTCTAATAACAACAAATGCTTGAGGGGATGCATACAGAAGGTAACCTTACTTCATTGTTGGTGGGAGTGTAAACTTGTTCAACCACTTTGGAAAGCAGTATGGAGGTTCCTAAAAGACTCCACATACAGCTCCCCTATGACCCAGCAATCCCACTTTTGGGAATTTTCCCAAATGTTTACAAACAAGACCACACTAAAGCTACCAGCACGACTATGTTTATTGCAGCTTTATTTACCATAGCTAAGATGGAACCAACCCAGATGCCCCTCAGTAGATGAATGGATCAAGAAAATGTGATATTTAAAGAAGTTTGAGAACTTGGCAGAAATGGACCTTTTCCTAGCAAATATTGACATGCCAAAACTAAAGCAAGATGAGTTAAACCATCTTAACAGGCCCATATCAAGCATTGAAGAGACAGCAATAAGAGACCTCCCAGATAAGAAAAGTCCAGGACCAGATGGTTTTACAGTGGAATTCTACAAGGCCTTCAAAGCTGAGCACACCCCATTACTCCTCCAACTCTTCAATGAAATTGAAAGAGAAAGTTCACTCCCGAATACATTCTATGAAGCCATCATAACCCTCATCCCAAAACCAGGCAGGGACTCATCAAAGAAAGAGAACTATAGACCCATTCATTTGATGAACGTTGATGCAAAACTTCTCAAAAAAATTTTGGCCAATCGACTTCAAAGATTCATCCAAAAAATCACACACCATGATCAAACAGGATTCATTTCAGGGATGCAAAGCTGGTTCAATATGAGCAAATCAATTAATATTATCAACAGTAGCAAGGATAAGAACCACATGGTTATCTCAATAGATGCAGAAAAAGCATTCAACAAGATCCAACACCCCTTTATGATGAAGGTTTTGGAAAAATTAGGAATCCAGTGAACATTCCTCAATACAATAAAGGCTGTATATGACAAACCTACAGCAAGCATTATACTTAATGGTGAAAAACTCAAGCCATTTCCTCTTAACTCAGGAACAAGACAAGGATGTCCACTCTCTCCAATTCTCTTCAACCTAGTATTTGAATGCCTAGCAACAGCAATAAGACAAGATGAAGACATTAAGGGGCTCCAAATAGGGAAAGAAGAAATAAAGCTCTCCCTCTTTGCAGATGACATGATCTTGTACTTAAAGAATCCCATAGACTCCACTCTCAAATTACTCAAACTGATTCAAACTTTGGAAAGTAGAAGGGTATAAAATTAACCCTTAAAAATCAATGGCTTTTCTGTATGCCAACAATGAGAAAAGTGTGGCTGAAATTAGGAAAGCAACTCCATTTGTAATAGCCCTACAAAAAATAAAATACCTAGGAATTAACTTAACCAAAGAAGTGAAGGACTCTATGATGAAAACTTTAAAAACTTGAAAAAGGAAATCAAAACACAACTTAGAAAATGGGAAAAACTCCCATGCTCCTGGATTGGAAAAATTAACATCATGAAAATGACAATACTTCCCAAGGCTGTCTACAAATTTAATGCGATACCTATCAAAATTCCAACCACATTCTTCAAGGAAATAGAAGAGGCAATCCAAAAATTCATATGGAACAATAAAAGACCACGAATAGCAAAAACGCTCCTCAATGGAAACAACACTGCTGGAGGAATATCAGTACCAAATTTCAAACTCTACTATAAAGCCATAGTAATCAAAACATCTTGGTACTGGCACAAGAACAGACCTCAGGATCAATGGAATAGAATATAAAACCCAGAAATGTACCGACAGACCTATAGCCAGCTAATCTTTGATAAGGGAGCTAAACCAATAGAATGGAAGAAAGACAGCCTCTTCAGTAAATGGTGCTGGTAAAATTGGTTAACTACTTGTATAAAACTAAAGCTAGATCCTTATATATCACCCTGCACCAGAATCAACTCCAAATGGATCAAAGATCTCGAAGTCAAAGCAGACACTCTGAAAACATTACAGGATGGAATAGGAGAAACCCTACGTCTCCTTGGTGCGGGCCAAAATTTTCTTAATAGAGACCCGAAAACACAACAAATCAAAGATTGGTTCAACAATTGGGATTTCATGAAGGTGCAGATCTTCTACATGGCAAAGGACATAGCTAGCAAGATCAATAGAAAGCCCACATATTGGGAGAAGATCTTCACTAGCCATACAACAGACAAGGGTCTCATATCTAAAATATACTTGGAACTCAATAAATTAAATCCCCCAATAACAAATCCTCAAAGAAATAACTGCCCAATAAATAAGTAGGCTAATGACTTAAAGAGAAACTTCTCTGAAGAAGAAAGAAGGATGGCCAATAGACACATGAAGAAATGCTCAACCTCCCTACCCATAAAAGAAATGCAAATCAAGACACTATTGAGATACCACCTCACCCCAGTTAGAATGGCTATAATCAAGAACTCTAATAACAATAGATGCTGGAGGGGATGTGGACAGAAGGGAATCTTACTGCATTGTTGGTGGGAGTGTAAACTTGTTGAACCACTTTGAAAAGTAGTATGGAGGTTCCTCAAAAAACTCCACATAGAACTCCCCTATGACCCAGCAGTCCCACTTTGGGCATTTACCCAAATGTTTACAAACAAGACCACACTAAAGCTACCAGCACAACTATGTTTATTACAGCATTATTTACCATAATTAAGATATGGAACCAATCCCTATGCCCCTCAGTAGATGAATGGATCAAGAAAATGTGGTATATATACACAATGGAATTCTATGCCTCCATCAGAACGAATGACATTGCCCCATTTGTTAGGAAATGGAAAGATTGAAAAAAATTATATTAAGTGAAGTAAGCCAAGCCCAAAGAAACATAGGTCCCAAGATTTCCCTTATTTGCAATATCTAGTACATGTATGAGTCAAGCAGAAAAGGTCAGATAAGGTGATGTTAGGAAAATGAACCCTAAGATATGTATTTTAAATATTTTTTTATGCATTTGTTTCTAAGGCAATTATAAGATTATTTCTTTGCTGCTTTGTATGTCCCTTCCCCATAGTATAACCCTTGCTTTCACTGTATTTGATGTATAATTTGTGGAGGGGAAGGGGAAAAACAAGTCGTTTAAATAAGGATACAGGTGGACCTGTTGCAACAAGGGGAAGTACAAGTTGTCATGTCAAAAACGAACTTTACAACTTGAGGGGGGGGATGATTAGGTGGGAGGGAGGGAAGATGGGAAGGGATGGGAAGGGTAAACAAAGGAGGAGGCTACAATGCTTGATAAGAAATGTATGCATTATCCTGCCCATGTAATTGTAACCCCTCTGTACAGTATGTTCACAAAAAATAAAAATTAAAATTAAAAAATAGAAATGTTCTCTCTATCTTGTCCATGTAACTGTAACCCCTCTGTACAGTATTTTCACAATAAAAAAAAGAATATGTGGTATATATACCCAATGGATTTCTATGCCTCCATCAGAAAGAATGACATTGCCCCATTTGTTAGGAAATGGAAAAACTTGGAAAAAATTTTATTAAATGAAGTAAGCCAGGCCCAAAGAAACATAGGTCCCATGGTTTCCTTTATTTTCAATAACTAGTATATGTCTGAGTCAAGCAGAAAAGATCAGATAAGTTGAAGTTAGTGGAATGATCCCCAAGATAAGTATTCAAATGTTTTTTTTTTGTTTTTTTCACTTCATGCAATTGTTTCTATCATATCCATAAGATGATTTCTATGTTGCTTTGTATGTCCTTCCCCGTAGTATAACCCATACTTTCACTGTAATTGATGTTAGTATAATTTGTGGAGGTGAAGGGAAAAATAACAAATCGTTTAACTAGGGATACATATGGAGCCATTCCAACAATGAGCTGTACAAGTTGTTATGTCGAAAAACAAACTTAACTTTGGTGGGGGTGGGTGGGGGGAAGATCGGTTGGAGTTATGGAAAGGGATGGGAAGGGGAAACAGTGAGGAGGCAACAATGCTTAATAAGAAATGTACTCGTTATGGTATTCTCACAATAATAATAAAAAAATTACGTTCAAAGCAGCACAGGTATAGTTCCCAAGCCAGATTGTCTCCTGCTTTGAACGTTGTGCCTTGACTGCCTTTCTCTGCCAGCTACTGAATCTCCTCCAGCTCTCTCTAAGGTGAGCACCACAGTGGAGGACATCATGGAGAGCAGAGATTGTGACCTCACCATTCCCATCCTGCCAGCTGTGAGCAGAGACGGTTCTCAGCACCTGTACTGGACTCTGATAGATTCAGAGACCTCAGGCTACCTCAAGGATCCTTTCTCTGCAACATAAAACTTGGGAGGGAGGGCGGAAATGATGGACCATCATGTCTGGCCCCATGAGGAGGAGAGGAGGCCCATTGAACCAGACACTCAGTTCAAGGCAACCTCATTCACACCTGAGTGGGAAATTGAGTGCCACAGTGATGGTCAGCTGCTGGACAGATATCTTTGAGAAGATAGGCATCCCAGAGGCCCCGGAATCCAGCGAATACATTGTGGCTCACACCCTCAGAGCCAAAATAGATAAGTGCAGTGGCACCAGAAGGCCAGGAAGAGGGAGGAGGGAGAACTGTGGGAAAGCTACATCAGGTTCTCCCCCAGAGAAGATACTTATCTGAATCAGATGGGACTTTTCTGTAGTATTGTCATAGACAGATGCTCATTTATTTTTCCACAAACAGTTACAGAGTGAGCCAGGCTTTGTGGGGCCATAGACAATGAAAGGTTCCAGGACTGGTTCCACAGAACATGAAGAAACCTTGGTTTGAGCTGGATGCTGGTGCTTCACACCTGCCATCCTAGCTACTTAGAAGGTTGAGATCGTAAGATTGAGGCTTTTGGCCCTGGCAGGAAAGCCTGTAAAACTCTTGTCTCCAATTAACTACCAAAAACAAAACGCCAGAAGGGGATGTGTGGCTCAAGCCATAAACTGCTAGTCTTGAGTGAAAAGGCTCAGGGTCAGCACCTAGGCTCTTAGATAGAGGCCCGGAATGACGCAATGAAAGGAAAGAGAGAGAGAGAGAGAGAGAGAGAAAGAGAGAGAGAGAGAGAGAGAGAGAGAGAGAGAGAGAGAGAGAGAGATTGAGAGAGAGAGAGAGAGAGAGAGAGAGAGAGAGAGAGAGAGAGAGAGGAGGGAAGCACAGAGGGAGAAAAAGAGGAAAGAGGGAAGAAGGGAGAACATGCAAGCCTTGGTTTGGAGTCCCTGGATCAAGGGGGCCAACCATTCACAATCTCTGTGGAGACAGTTTCAGAGATTAAAGCCAGTATATAGGACCAAGCCACTGACCCCTTAGCAACTTCATGAATCCAGGAGCTGTGTGGCCACCGATTGCAGAGGAAAGCAGCCTCAGGTAGACCCTAGGGCTCAGGGTTTTTTTTTATCATCCCCGGCCCCAAGGAGTTTATTTTCTGGTCAGATAAAAAGAAAGTGTCCAAGGGCTAGGGATGTATTGGGGTGAGGGAGTGTCAAGAGGGGGAAGGCAAGGGATAAGCAGGAAGATAAAGAGGGAGGATGATCCCAGGTCAGGTGTATCAGGACATTGGTGTCATGATCTTGCCTGACAACCTACACTACCAGTGATAGAGCCTTTGATCCAGCCACGCTGCTATTAAAAGTCCTGATACCTTGAGTTCACCGTTGATGACCTGGCTGTTGTTCACTGCATGTTGCCTGTGCAGTACATCATTGGGGGCTGGGACTTTCCAGGGCTCACTCTGAAGATGACACCTCTGGTGTTCATTCCTCCACCAGAGACAGAGGTAAGCATGCCACTGTCACAGGACAGCCTGGGAATGAGGGTTGGAGTTGGGACCCATGTCACCCTGAGACTTCATCAAGGGGGTGCTAGGGCCCCGTGACTGCCATTCTCAGAGGCAGAAGTGGGTCTCTTTGCTGGCTCAGTCTTTAGTCTAGGTGGCAGATCTGGGATTCAGAGAGGGCAGGCTGAAGGTGGGGCAGGGCTGGGAAGAGGCTGGTGGGAAAACCTGAGGCACTGAGCTCTGAGCAGTGTTGTTTCTTTGATAATACTCACAACAAAGGAACACCCTGGGATAGAACAGCCCTTTTCACCTTCCCAAGAGGGACCTAGAGACCTCCATTCTCCATCCCTTCACCAAAAAACCCTTTAGTTCCCATATGGGTTTGGATGACTAGATCTCACCTCACTGCCCAGTGTTGAGGCAGGACAGTGGTTCTTTGATAAGGTCATTGGATCCTCAGTATGAAATTATACTTGAATGTCCTAATTTGGTGCACGGTCAGTCCCATCTAAGACTGCCATGATGTAGGAAAAAGAATCTAGAGAATCAGAGCTGGATAGGGTCTGTTCTGGGAGGCTTGAGTATTATGTGTTAGCTTTGAACTCCGGTGTACCCACCTGCTTCCCTTTCTTGGGTGGGTCTATGCTAGAAAAAGCTTGAAACTAGGGTGTGGGTCTCGTCTTTGATGCTCAAACCTAGCACTTTACCATTTGAGCCACAGCTCCACTTCCAGCTATTTTGGGCGTTTAATTGGGGATAAAGTGTTCTCGTGAATTTTGCTGCCAAGGGTGGCATCCAACTGCAGTCCTCAGATCTCAGTCTCCTGAGGGGATAGGATGACAAGCATAGAAAAGTATCTTTGGCTGGGTGCAAGTAGCTCATGGTTGTCATCCTAGATACTCAGGAGCTGAGATCTGAGGACCATAGTTCAAAGTCAGCTTGGGCAGGAAAGACCCTGAGAGTCATATCTCCAACAAACCACCAGAAAACTAGAAGGGGTGCTGTGACTCATGTAGTAGAGTGCTCACCTTGAGCTGAAGAGCTCAGGGACAGCACCCAGGCCCTGAGTTCAAACACCACAACTGAAAAAAAGAAAGAAAGTAAAATATGTTTGCCTACGAAGATGTGGAGGTGTGTGTGTGGGTGCTGTGATAGAGAGACCAGGTGCTGACCTCACTGTACAGACATTTTTAAGAACTCCTCAAGTTTGCCCTGTTTGAAGCCACAGTAGGATGGGTGGTGCCTTACCAAGAACTCAAGAGGATGAGGACTGTGGCAGGCAGGGGAGTGGTCGGATGGGTGCAGGGGTGGGATTGTTGTATCTGTATTCTCTCCATTGAAGGATGGATTTGGATGCTGGGTCTCAAAGTTTGAAGTCAAGGGTTGCAAGAAATTTGTGGCCTGATGAATTGGATTTCCTCTGGGTCTATGAAGGTGACTGAAGCCGGGCGCTGCCGGTGCTCCCAACTGTCATCCTAGCTACTCATAAAGCTGTAAAGACCATGGTTCAAAGCCAGCTTGTGCAGGAAAGTCTGTGATACCTGATATCCAATGAACCACCAGAATACAGGACGTGGTGCTGTGGCTCAAATACTAGAGTGTTCATCTTCAGATGAAGAGCTGAAGGACAGCACCCTGGCCCAGAGTTCAAACCCCATGACCAACAATAACCAAAGAGGTGGCCTGATTTTTCCACATAGTAGTGTGTATGGTAGGAAATTCCATGCTGGGTTATAAGACATTACAGATATGTGAGAGGCTCAATGGTGTGTCTACAGTTAGTCTGAGTATGATAGTGCAGGTTGGATGTGATCCTAATGGAGGGAGTTCATGATTCTGTTCTCAGGAACTGCTGAGGCCTTGGAATGTCCGTGTGTATCTGTGTGTGTGTGTGTGTGTGTGTGTATGTGTGTGTGTAATTTTCCCTCGTTTTTCTCTCTCCCCTTTCTGTGTGCCTGCCTGCCTTTTTCCGACCTCAGATGGTGTCCCTCCTCCACACCGACCTTGGCTTTAGCACCCTATCAGGGTATACAATGAGTCCTAAATTGCCAGAGGCCTGTGTTCCAACTTTTCTCTGGGGCACAAATCTGGCTGTCCCAATATTTGGCCGCCTCCAGGGGATTCTGGGAAAGCAGTGCCAGCTGACATAGGGTCTCCCCTGCCTCAGAGGGAGGGCCTCAGTCATATGATGTCCTGTCCTTTTCCTGAGATGGTTCTCTGACTGCACATACCTCTCAGCAGACTTGCAGTGGCTTGGAGAATGGGGGTTGCTGGTGGCTCTGGCCAACTCGAGCTTGACATCTGACTGAAGGCTGCTCAACCAAGGAGGATCCAGGGCTACATGAGAGGTGAGGCCAAGGTGGCTTGGAAGTATCTGTCAGTGTCTAGGAAATGTAAACGTACTTTATTGCAGGAAAGTTTACCTTCCAGCACCAGCTGAGGCTCTCAGGTCCTTCTAGACAATTCTGGATGCCCAGAATACAGGAGGCACAGACTGTAGATTCCAGGGCAAAGGAAATGGAGGATGAGGGACTGGTATGGCCAATACCTCAATGTTTTGGGGCATTAGTCTTGACCTGGCTATGCCCCCCCCCTTGTGTAAGTTCACTTCTTAACCAAGTGTTGGCCACACACCAGCCACTTGTGGCAGTACTGTGGAAGGGGCAGGAGTAGAAGTGAGATTTAGGATGAACAAAATCGGGATTTATGGCCTGTGGGGGTGGCAAAGGGTGTCTTTAAAGAAAATCTTAGAACTGGAACTCAGTGTCTAGGCACTGTCCCTGAGCTTCCTTTGCTCAAAGGTAACATTCTACCACTTGAACCACAGCTCACTTTTCATCTTTTTTTACTAGTTTAGTGGAGATAAGAGTCTCATGGACTTTCCTGCCTGGGCTGGCTTCAAGCAGTCATCCTAAGATCTCAGCCTCTAAGTAGCTATGATTGCTGGTGTGAGCCACAGGCACATGCTAAGGATGTGTGTGTGTGTGTGTGTGTGTGTGTGTGTGTGTGTGTGTGTGTGTGAGTGTGTGTGTGTACCGGGACTTGAACTCAGAGCCTAGGTGGTATCCTTTAGCTTGTTTGTACAAGGTTGGTGCTGTACCACTTGAACTACAGTAGCTCTGCTTCCCAGGTTTTGGTGATTCATTGGAAATAAGAGTCTGCCCAGGCTAGGTTTGAATCTTGATTGATCCTCAGGTGTCAGCCATGAGTAGCGAGGATGATGGGCATGAGCCACAGGTGCATAGCTGATAATGGCCTTTCTCCACATTGGACTGGAAGCTCCTGAAAGCTTTCCTTTATTTCTACTGTGCCAATACTGGGGCTTGAACTCAGGTTTTGGGCTCTGGTCTCTTAAATTTTTCCCTCAATGCTGGCACTCTACCACTTGAGCCATAGCTCCATTTCTGGCTTTCGGTAGTTTACTGGCAAGAAGAGTCTTAATAAACCCTGGGCTGGCTTTGACCCACGATCTCTGATCCCATTCTCTTGAGTAGCTAGGATTTACAGGGGTTGAGCCATTGGTGGCATTGTGTAGAAGGTTTTCTTAAGCAAGAGTTCTTCCCTGCATTTGCCCTGACTCCTCCATGCAAAGGAGGCCTGAGGTCAGGAGCTGTGAAAATTAGGCTTCAGCCACAGGAAATGGCTGGGGTCCTTGGAGAAAAGTCAAAGCTAATATTCCCCCTGGGCCCGATTCTCGCCCCAACCTCTGCCCTACCTGTGACTCAATTACAAACCTTGACCACCCTTGAATGTTCTGCTAGACTTGTCTGAGGCCAAACAATCTTCATTCCACTCACACTACCTGCTTTACACCACACCTCTGGACCTTTGCCCATGATGTGTACCTTCTGCCTGAGACTCTCTATCCTGTTCCACATCTTAGAACTCCTGTGGAATTTTGACACTGCTTATATCACCTAGTGTATCAAGTCTTTCCTTCCCTTCTCCATCTTTTTTTAAAATATTGAGTTGCTAGAGATGGAACTTGTGCATGCCGACTGGCAAATGCTCTATATTGGTGTGTGTGTGTGTGTGTGTGTGTGTGCCATTCCTGGGGTTTGAATTCGTGGCCTAGACACCATCCCTGAGATTTTATGCTCAAGGCTAGCATTCTACTACTTGAATCACAGCTCTGGTTTTTGGGTGCTTAATTGGAGAAATGAGTCTCATATAGACTTTCCTGCCAGCACTGGCTTGTAGTTATGATCCTGAAATTTCAGCCTCCTGAGTAGTTAAGATTACAGGGGTGAGCCACCAGCACCTGCCCTCTACCTGTCACCTATAACCTCAGCCCTCCTCTGAGTCCCAGAAGAGTATGTCTCACCAACGTCACATTTTTTTGCTAGTGTTGGGACTTGAACTCAGGGTCTGGGCTTGTTCCTGAGCTGCTTTTGCTCAAGGCTACATTCTATCAGTTAAGCCACAGTGCCACTTATGGCTTTTTCTGTTTATGTGGTACTGAGGAATCAAACCCAGGGCTTCATGCTTGCTAGGTAACCACTCGATCACTAAGCCACATTTGCAGCACAAGGCTCACTTCTAACAGGAGCTATGAGGGTGGGATTTATTTGCGTACCCTTTTCAGCACATAAATCACTGGCCATTACATATCTTTGCCAGGATTTGGGACCAGCCTGAGACTCGGCAATGAGGAATGATGAATGAGTGATAGCCATCATATCCCAGAGATCTAAGCTCACATTCTACAGATGGATAGAGAATATGGAGACAGAACCTTCCACAACTCCTACAGCCTGGGAACTGTGGCATCCCTGGAGGCAGTGGCTGGCTGCTAGATGTTCCAGTGGGACACCTCATCCCGAACATAATGCACAGGTTGCATATGCTAGACCAGGCCTTCAGAGCTTCAGTTATTAAATGGCAGAGAAGAGTGCTTTGTTGAAGCTACTTGCTCAGACTTAGTACTCTCTGAAGGCTTGTCTCAGCTTTCCCAGGTTGGAGGTCTGGGCATGGGCAACCTGCTGAATGCCCATCCATGCATCATCAATCCAAACACAGAGACATGGAGTTACTGCCTTCTTTTTTTTTCTTTGGCAGGTCCGAGGTTGAAATATGAGCCTAGGCCCTATCCCTGATCTCTTTTTTCTCAAGGGTAGTGCTCTCCCCCTTGAGCCAGGGCCCCAACCCATGGGCATATTTTCCTGTGATCTCTTAGAAATAAGAGTGTAGGGACTTTCCTGCCCTGGCTGAATTCAAATTGTCATTCTCTATATCTTAGCCTTCTGAGGAGCTAGGATTACATACAGGAGCCACTGACAACCTAGCTTACTTTTCTTCTTCTTCTTCTTCTTCTTCTTCTTCTTCTTCTTCTTCTTCTTCTTCTTCTTCTTCTTCTTCTTCTTCTTCTTCTTCTTCTTCTTCTTCTTCTTCTTCTTCTTCTTCTTCTTCTTCTTCTTCTTCTTCTTCTTCTTCTTCTTCTTCTTCTTCTTCTTCTTCTTCTTCTTCTTCTTCTTCTTCTTCTTCTTCTTCCTCTTCTTCTTCCTCTTCTTCTTCCTCTTCTTCTTCCTCTTCTTCTTCCTCTTCTTCTTCCTCTTCTTCCTCTTCTTCCTCTTCTTCCTCCTCTTCCTCCTCTTCCTCCTCTTCCTCCTCTTCCTCCTCTTCCTCCTCTTCTTCCTCTTCTTCCTCTTCTTCCTCTTCTTCTTCTTCTTCTTCTTCTTCTTCTTCTTCTTCTTCTTCTTCTTCTTCTTCTTCGTGACAATCTTAACACTTCAAAGTGTCATTCGAATGGTTTGCATTCAAAGTAAACTACCCAGCCCTGGAGTTTGAATGCCAGGACTGCCACCCACAAATGGAGGGAGATCCTGACAAACTAGTTTCTATTTATGTGAATGCTATCAAAGTAATATTTAAATTTGCAGTTAATTCATGATTCTATTTTAGAACACAAAAATTATTGGATTTATAGCTTCCATTCTGGCACTGTGGTATGATTCCCCTAATGGAAGGATATTGACTAATTTTTAATTAATATTTTTATAAGTATTCAACCATGATACTTCATTCAATGGAGACATAACTTAATAGCTAATAATTGGTAACTATATATATATGTTATTTAATGATATCCTCACATTCTCTCTCTCTCTCCACACACACACACACACACACACACACATATATGCAGCAATCTACACATCTATCAATGTATATATTGGGCACTACTCTGGCTTGATCACAGGTCCTCAGAACTTCCTGGCAGCTCAGTTTGCCAGAGGCTGGTGTGCTAAGACTGTAACTCCATTTATGAATTGGCCATTGTAGGCTGTGAGTTAAAATCCCAGCATAGCCAAAAATTTATTCATGGATTAAGAAGCCACTTTTAACACATTTTTTTCCTGAAATAAAGTCCTGGGTGTCAGTATGATGTATAATTCATATGCAATTATATCCTGTGTGATAGGATGTAATAAATGAAATGTTATATGGGTAATAATACTAAATAAATAAGGGTAATAAACGTATACTCACTAAACCCATGTATGTGAATAGATATCATATATGAATATTATGTTTTCCAGTGTTGGGGCTTCAGTTCAGGCCCTGTGAACTGGTCTAAATTTCTTGTCTTCAAGGAAGGTGAGCTTCCCCTTCACCCACAGTGCCACAGAGTGACCCAAACCCTGAGTTCAAATCCCAGGCCTGCCAGAAAGATGGTGCAAATTCCAATCCAGGGCCTTATTTTATTAAGTTTCTGCCCAGCACAGGCCTTGAACTCCGGTCTCAGCAATTTTGGAGTCCTAGGACCCAAGTACAAATATCAGAGTTGGCAAAAAATAAATAAATAAAAAGGAGAAGGATAAAATTAAGTAGTTCAAGAAGGTGGTTTTACACTGTTTTCCCTTTGCATTGTGACCATACTGGTCTAAATGACAAGGCCCAGAAAGTGGACATGACCATGCATGCTGATGTTTGGCTGGCCATTAGGGAAGCCATAGACAAAACCTCAACTTAGGCCTGAAGGTCAAATCCCGGGACTGCCACTAATGATAGGCGGGAGATTCTAAGAAATACATTCCAATATACATCCATACACATGTTATAAAAATAACAATTAAATTAGTAGTTAGTGTATGAGTGAACTATATAATTATACACAACAATTATACTACATTGACTAATTTTCAATTAATACTTTATTATGTATTCCACCATGATACTTAAAAATGGAAGGAATAATTTAATTGTCAATAAGTGATAGTAATATAATATATGTAATTTCATAATATACAGACATCTTTCTCTTATTTTATATATGTATATATATATATATATATGTATGCCAATGTACACATTTATCTTTTTATACACTTCTCACTCCTGGGGCTCAGTGGTATAGTGATAGTTAGTACATACAAAGCCCTGGATTCAATTCCTCATGCACATAAAAATCCGGAAGTTGTGTCTAGACTCTTACTCAAGACCCAGGATGGGCACCAAAAAAAGATTGAATGTTGTGACTGCAACTCTATAAAGATAGGACTTCGAATACCTCATCACAGAGCAAGCCGTGTGTCTGGTGCTGACAGCTGCCATCTAATCTGGCTTAGCCAGAGGTATACCACTACAACCAAGCTCCAATCCTTGTACAATCCTTGTACAAGAGAAACTAGGTACAGTGCTCAGGTCCTGAGTTCAAGCTCCAGAACTAGTGTATGCACACACACACACACACTCACACACAGAGAGAAAGCAGAAGTGAAGCTGTGACACAAAATGGTAAAGCATTAGACTTCTGCCCTGAGCACCCAGGCCCTGTGTTCAACCCCAAAACCTAGCCACCCAGGGCCCAACTAGGAGAGGTCAAATGTTTCAAAACCTGATGAGCTTCACCAGCCCTAGATGACAGGAAGTTTGTGATATCCAACAGGTGCTTGGATTTCACAAGCTTCCAGAAACCTAGGAGCGGCATCATAGGCCCATCATCACCCTCAATGAAACATTTCATTAGATTCAGTGCCCTAATTGTCTGCCAGAAGGACTCTTGAATTATATTGAGCACTGTATCTGAACACCGGAATATAGTCTCACAAAGGCAGGATAAGTCCATAGAACTTGGACTGCCATGGGACATGACACAGATGAAGGTTTCCTGTCAAACCAGAGCACTGGGAAGAGAGATAGCTTGGGGTACAAAGAAGACTTTTTCACCTGACCTTCAGAGCCTGCCCACACTCCTCCTCACTAATTGGCCCAGATGGAGTTGTTTGATACACAGCTGTACAGGAGTGAGGCCTTTTGTGTGCCTGTCCAGAGACTTCTTTCAGCAGGCTTGGAATGCAGAGAAACCCTCAGGCTACACTGGGAGCAGTGAAGGGAGCCCTGGAACACGCAATGACATAAAAGCAGTAACTGTGTTATGAACTCATTGTATTGAATACAAATTTCCTAGTTTGGTGCCATTCATCATAGATGCTCTGGAGCTTCACCTATAGGAATGCATCCATACATACACAAAGACATGGAGGTGCAGGTTCTTTTTGAGGAGGCAGGTCCTGGGGTTGAACCATGAGCCTGGGCATTGTCTCTGAGCCCCTTTTACTCAAGGCCAGTGAATTAAGCTTGAGTCAAAGCCCCACATCTGGGTTTTTCTGTGATCTATTAGAAATAACAGTGTCAAGGACTTTTTTTATGCTGGTTGGATTTAAATTCAGATTCTCTACATCTCAGCCTCCTGAGGATCTGGAATTACAGTCAGCAGTCACTGGCACCTTCTTTCTTTTCTTCTCCATTTTTTAATCTGGACAATCTGACTTCTTGAACTTATAAGAGACTACCCAATGTTCTTTATAGCTGCTTTCTCTGAGAAGGATTTTCTCTCCTCATCTTCCCCTCTGGTCACAGGTTTGAAGCCAAAAGTGAGAAATGAGTGTCACAGGATTGAGGAGCAAATGTCCACTGGACATGCCAGTTCTGTCACTTAACATTGAGCTGCGGTGAATTTACTGTCTCAGGATGAGAGGACTGAAAGCTGGAGTGATCCTCATACGGTCTGCATTGCTCATTTTGCCTTTAAAGTTATCTAATAATTATGAGTGATTCGTGTCTCCTACCTAAATTATCTAGAGAACACTAGAAGCATCTTCATGTTTCTGTTTTCTCTAGTACCTCTTGACATTTAGTCTATAAGTTTGTATGGAGTGGTTCCTAGAGGAATCCCTGAGGAAAGCTACTTGAAGCCTCCTCAGGAGATCACCATTCCAAGCCAGTCCTTGAAGGAATTTCTGTGAGAATCTTGTCTCCAATACACCACCAGAAACCAGAAATGGAGCAGTGACCTGGAGAGTAGAGCTCCAGTTTTGAGAGAGAAAATCGAGCAGGAAATACAGGCAAGACCAGGCAGAAAAGCCTGGGACTTGCTTATGGTACAGGACTGTGTCTGTATATGATGCACATTGGAGCTCTCAGAAGCCTTTATTTACATTTTATTATAAGACCAATGCAGGAACAGTCACAAATCATTCAGGGTAAAAGAAGATCAGAGTGTATAGAAATAACCGGTATTCAGAAAATTACACTAGAGGACACAAACTGTATCATACTTAGGTAAAAACTACGATTAAGAAAAAAAGATGAGGGGATTGGGAATGTGGATTAGTGAGAGAGTGCTTGCCTAGCATGCAAGAAGTCCTGTGTTCTATTCTTCAGTAGTACATACACAGAAAAAGCCAGAATTGGTGCTGTGGCTCAAGTAGTAGAGTGCTAGGGAAAGTGCCCAAGCTTTGAATTCAACCCAAGAAATGTCAAAGAGATAGGTAGGTAGGTAGGTAATTAGGTAAGTAGGTAAATAGATAGATGGATAGATAGATAGATAGATAGATAGATAGATAGATAGATAGATAGATAGATAGATAGATAGATAGGAACAATTCCCAGTCATGAGGCCTTCTACAGTGTGCCAGGCCACCAGCATTGCCTTCACACAACCACAAGGTAGGAAGACTGTCTCTGTCGCACTTCTCAGGCAGCAAAGGGCCCCAGAGCCAAGAAGACAAAGCCAGGTTCTAACTCAGTTGCTTGGAAACAGAAGAGAAATGTCCCGGCCTCTACTTGGACTGGGGATTTGCATTAATGATGTGGAGAATGAAGGAAGGAGAAAGGACTGGCAGAAGTAGAAGAAGGGCCTTCAAAAACTGACATATGGAGAGTCAAAAACCCACTCCCTAAGACCAGAGAGCAGGTTTTTTCTAGTCTCTTCCTCCCCTTTCCCACACTAAACTAACTCTCTCTATTGGTAACCTAAAGATAGCCTGAGGCTCCCTTCACCTGTGGAAGGAAGGTTAGTCATTGTTTGAAGAGGCTGAGAAAACCTTGACCCTGGTGAAATTCTAACAAATGTTTCAGGTTTCCCCACATTGTTGACTGTGCCTGGAATGAATGAAGTGGTTTTGCAGCTCACTTCCCTGTTGAGTGTGTACATTCTGCCTCCTAATCCTACAGGCCTAGGTCTCTGCAACTAGCCTGGCTTTTAAAAACTGTTTTCTGTCCTTCAAATTCAGTGTTACACTGGAGTTCTTTGGGATAGCCAGGCTTGAATCCTGACAACTTCATTTGAACCTTGGATGGGTCAATGATGTTTCTTTCCTTCTATAGCTTGAGAACTCTAAGAACATTTAGAGTGAAAGTAACGTCTCATAACCAAGGAAACATAAGAAGCTGTTGAACATATGACCTTTCAAAAGTGGAAGTCAGAGTGTTTAGACTTTCCTGACCTTGTTGGCTTCACCCTGTGATCCTCAGACCTCAGGCTCCTGAGCTAGGGTGATGGGTGTGAGCTACTGGTGCTCTGCTAGGTTCAGAACTGTAATGACATTGATAATACAAGTCAACTGCTTATCTCAAAGGGCTTGGAGACCATATTAAGCCTTTCAACATTGGACCTTTCAGATCCCTTTAGCACACAGGGTTATAATGCTAGAGACAGAGAAGCTGGGCATATGAATGTGCTATACTTGAGCCTTAAGCTCCGATTCCAATTCTGGTGTACATCAGCGTTCATTTTCCAGAGAATGTTCTCCTAATTAGCAAATAGGAAAAGTACTTTGATTAACCCTTATTTTTACCAGTTGTGTGTCTTATATCAAGCCTGGACCCTGTCCCTGAGCAATTCAGCTCAAAGCTAACACTCTACCACTTGAGTCACAGTGCCACATGGGATTTTTTTTGGTGGTATCTTGGACATAAGAGTCTAATAGGCTTTCCTTGCCTAGGCTGTCTTTGAACTATGGTCTTCAAATCTCAGCATCCAGAGAAGCTGGGGTTCCAGGTGTGAGCCACCGCCATCTGGCCTATTGTTTTTGAGAGTCCTGGTGCTTCTTTTTTTCAAGGCTAGCACTCTATCATTTGACCCACTCCATTGCTTCTGGCTTTTTCTGAGTATGTGGCACTGAAGATTCAAATCCTGGTATTCATGCATGTTGAGCGAGATCTTTCCACTAAGCAACATTTCTAGGCTTACCCTTACAATTTTATCCCACAACTTGCCTGTCCTCAAGAAAAGGATTCTAAGTATAAATGATTAAAGAAATGCCTATAGGAAGGTGCTCAAAGATAAAAACACAAAGCTCATTCTTGCGAGATTCTCTAAACATGCAAATGCCTCCATTTAATTATGTATCATGTTTCAACACAAAAGTTTTAATGAAAAATGAGTCAATGTCCTAAATTATTGTGTATAATTTTATGATAGATGTGCAAAATATAATAAATATTATGTGTATAATAATACTAAATAAAATAAATAAATGAATGAATCAAATAAAAAATAAAATAAATACAAAATCAATAATAAAAATCATAATATGTAATAAACATACATATGTAAGTATATATCCTATATTACACATGTATAGAGATATCTTTTCCATTACAGGGCCTTCATTCAGGCCATGGGAACTCTAGCCTGAATTTCTTTTCCTCAAGGACACTGAGCTTCGCCTTCACCCATGGTGCAAATGAGTTACCTAGATGGTGAGATCAAATCCCACAAACGATAGAAATATTGGTCCAGTTCCAAGACAGTGACTTAATTTTTTAATGGAAGCAGTTATGTTTATTCAGTTACATACTGAACATTAAAAACAAAGCAGTTTAGAATTTTGTACAGCTATTCAGACGTCCTTCCCTTACTCCCAAAGTGCTTCTCTGAACACTACATTGTTTCTTTTTTTGTACGTTTTTTATTGTAAAAATGTTGTACAGAGGGGTCACAGTTACATGAGCACGGTCATGAGTATATTTCCTATTGAGCATTGTTGCCTGCTCCTTTGTTTTCCCCCTACCATTGCTTCCCTCCCATCTCCACAACTACTCCCCCTGCCAAGCTCAGTGACTTAACTTTTTAGTTTTGGCTTAACACGGAGTTTCAACTCAAGTAGTGGCAAATCTGCACTTTCCTCATGTTGCTACAGACTTACCAAGATCCTGAGGTCAAATCCCAAGCTAGGAAAGAAAACAGAGAAATTCCAAACCAGGGAGCTTTATTTTCTTTAATTTAGTTAAACAATTAATTAATTTTTTCTTTTTTTTTTTGGCCAAACATGGGGCTTGAACTCAAGTCGTGGCAACTCTGCCTCAGCTTGGAGCACTCTAGGCTGGGTGCTGCCTCGGGACCTGTATCCAATCCTGGAATTGTAGACCCAGAGGGCTTGCAGGAAAAAAAAAAAAGTGGGATAGCATGAAAAGTGGCAAGCTGCAGAGGGCTGGGGGTTTTATATTTTTTTCTTTGCACGGTGACCATCCTGAGTCTGAATGAGACAGACGGCTGCAAAGTGGAAATGACCTGCCATATCTGAAGGCTGGCGTGCTATCAGGGAACCCATAGGCCAACCTGTCAACAAGTGTGACACCTGTTTTCCTTTCCTGGGAGAGTCCTGGGTGTCAGGCATGATTGAGAACACATCTACAAATCTAGATGCTATGTGATAGGATGTAAACAATATAATACATAGTTAGGTATCATCACAGTCAATAAAATAAATGGTAAATAAATGAGTAAAACAAAAATATAATGAATAACCACCACAAACATTATATAGGCTGAACATCTGTATGGAAGTTCAATCCTATCTTTAAAATGTATTTAAGTCGTACATTTTCCAGGGCTGGAGCTTGAATTCATGCCTAGGGAACAGGCCTGACTTTTTGGTCTTCAAACAGGGTGAGCTTCCCCTTTCCCCACAGTTCAACAGAGTTACCTAGACCCTGTGATCAAATCCCAGGCCTTGCAGACAAAAAAAAATGCCATACATTCCAAGCCAGGGAGCTTTATTAGCATTTTTAATAGGTTTTTAAGTTCACTTCGTCCTTATTTGATACATTTTGATTTTACAACACGAGTTTTTCAAAAAATGTGTTCAAACTTTTACATTTCAGCATAGCACATTGGTGTTTTTATTTTGACCATCTGCCATGAAGAGTGAGAATGAAAATAAGGACACTATTTCTCCCTAGATGGTCGGGACAGTTGAATTTATTTCTATTTAGAGTTATTTCTATAATTATAAACTCTCTGAATTTGTGTTATGTTAGTTTTCCTCAGCTCCTAACACGAAATACACTAGGGGATTCCTGATAGCAGAAAAGGTTGGGTTTCTGAATAAAAATTCACTTCTGTGAGGACAGTAGGTAATTGTAAGCATTTTGGGAATAAAATGGATTGTAAAATGAAAAACAAAAACATTGGGACTGGGATGTAGCTCAGTAGTGGAGTATTTGCCTAAAGAGCATAAGACTCTGGCAGAAAAGTTTCCTAAAGCTTAGAATGTTAGAACTTTATGATCTGTATGAACAAACTTTTTTTTTTGGTTATAGGCCTGAACTCAGGTGTTATCACTGTACTCTTCAGTTCAAAGGGAACGATCTACTGCTTGATTCACAGTGTTACTTCCGGTTTTCTAGTGGTTTACTTGAGATAGTAGTCTCACGAACTTTCCTGTCCAGACTGGCTTTGAACTGCCAATCTCAGATCTCAGCCTCCTGAGTAGCTACGATTATAGGCATGAGCCACCTGTACCAGGCACGTAAACAAACTTCTTAAAGATTGATTCTGTGAAAAGAAACTTGGAATAAAATTTTAGTATAAATAACTTATAATGCCATGGTTAAGGCACTAATTCAGAAGTATTTATTCATTGGCTGGTTTCTTAGTTTATTTAAAGGTATATTATATATATATATATATACATTATTAATATATATATACATATATATTATTAAAAACATAGATTTTAAGTGTATGTAAGAGCATATGTGTTCATATAGTTATACAACTGCACAAGCTTCATTTTTTTTCCCCATTTGGTTGGTACCATAAATTAGGTGGGATTTTTGTACTGATGTTTTGTTCTCTGTTTTTGGAAGATTTCTCTCCCTTTTATCCCTCTGCCCCCCCCCCCCCCTGCACTTGAACTCAGCTTGCTCTTTCTTGGCTTGGTTGTTCATAGCTGATTTTCTATCACTTCAACCATACCTGTAGCCGGGCTTTTTCCAGTTAATTGGAGATGATTTCTCTCAGGCTTTTCTGCCTTCATTGGCTTTGAAATTTCATCTTCCAGTTCTCAGACGCCTGAGTAGCTAGGATTACAGATGTGAGCCATTGGGGTGCCTAGGAATAAATTAGACTTTGGTTGGTGTATTCTTTCTGTTGTTCTAAGCATGGGATCATCTACTATAGAATTTCTGTGAATGTCCTGGTTATGAAGTAAGATATATAATACATATGCAAATCTGTATAGTTCTCATAAGATGTAATGAATTTAATACGTGTTATAAGTGTAGTAATAGTCAATAAATATAATGAATGAATAATACAAAAATAAATACACTCAAAGCAATATGCAAGTAAACATAAATATGTAGATATTCATCATTTTTTCAAATGTGGATGAATATTACTTAACAAGGCTGGGGATTGAATTCAGGCCTAGGGAACAGGCCTGAATTGCTTGTATTCAAAGAGGGTAGTTTCTCCATCCTCCACAGTGCATTAGAGTTTCCCAGACTCCAAGTTAAAATCCCAGGCCTGGAAGAAAAAAAAATGAGCAAGAATTCCAAGCCAGGGAGCTCCATTAGTATTTTTATTTTTTAAAAAATTTTTAAATTTATTTTATTTTATTTTTTATATATTTTATTACAGTTTTATTTTATTTTACTTATTTATTCATTTATTTTGTCAAGCACGGGACCTTGAACTCAGGTTGTAGCAACTCTGCCTCAGCCTCCATCATCCTAAGCTGGGATGATGCAGCTTCTGATCCTAGGCCTCAGGGGCTGACAGTAAAACAAATTGAAAACGGCACCAAAAAATTGCCACAAATTGAAGACAGTCGACAGTTTCTCGGTTTTCCTTCCTTGCATGGTGACCATCCCGGGTCCAAATGACACGGCTGCAACCTGTAGGTCACCTGGCATTGCTGAAGGCTGGCTTGCTGGCAGTGAAGCCATAGGCCAATCTGGACACGTAGGCCCTGAGTTTGAATCCTTGTCATGCCACTTACAAAGGGCTGGAGAGCCTAAGAAACTATTGCCTGTCCATAGGTACACCAGAGGAATGTGATCAATGTCATGGTTGGATGAGCAGTTTGTCAATTAGTCTAACATAAAATTAAGCCCAGTATTCACAAGATGTGGATTGATTTTATTTTATAGTTTCATAGTTTAGTATGCATTGAAAGATTATGTGTGTGTGTGTGTGTGTGTGTGTGTGTGTGTATGTGTGTGTTTTGTCAGTAGTGGGGCCTGAAATCTGGGCCTGGGAACTCTCTCTCAGCTTTTCAGCTCAGGGCTAGTGCTTTAACATTTGAGACACAGCACCATTCCTGGCTTTTTCTGATCATGTTGTGCTGGGGAATCGAACCCGGGGCTCATGCATGCAAGATAAGCACTCTCCCAGTGAGCCACCTTCCCAGCCCCTAAAAGAATACTATTGATTAAATAGAATTCTCACTACATACCTGTGAATCACTAGGAACGTAGTATATGTCATTTAATACTAGAAAGACATCACTGGCAGTATCTAATTTTCTAAATATATATTTATTTGTATACTACTGTCTGCATAGAAAGGTTTTGCTATTTTGACCAAACCTGTGTCTCGATCCCAGGTCCTGGGATCCACCTCGCATCTCAATGTGCTAGAGGCTGTCATGCTGACAAACACCCATTCATGAATAGGGGCTTCTAGGCCCTCAGTTCAGGCCCCAGCATTGCCAAAAATGTCTTCTTGGAGTAAGATTCAAAGTGTGATACCTGTTTTCCTTTTCTGTGCAAGTGCTGTGTATCAGGTATGATGTATATAATATTTCTGCAAAGCTAAATGCTATGGAATAGATTTGAATGAATGTAATAAATGTTATAGGAGCACTCACAGTCAGTCCATAAATAAATGGTAAATAAATAAATGAATAATAAAATATCATGAATCATTCTAACAAACACGATATGAACTGAATATATGGATGTAAGTATAAATCATATAATAAACATGTCTATATATGTTATGTTCTCCAGGGCTGGGGCTTGAATTCAGGCCTAGTTAACAGGTTTGAATTGCTTGTCTTCAAGGGAGGAGAGCTTCCCTTTCCTCCCTCCTCCACCCCAGGCAATGCATCAGAGTTACCCAGATCCCAAGGTGACATCCCTGGCCTGGCAGACAACAAAATGGCATGAAATCCAAGACAGGGAGCTCCAGTATATTGTTAATTAATTAAGTTATTTATTGCTAAGCACAGGGCTTGAACTCAGGTGGTGCAGCCTCTGGATCCACAGCCATCCTGGGTCCTAGGCCTCGGGGGCGGACAGGAAAACAAAATGAAAACACCACCCAAAAAAGCTGCAACCACAGAAGGTCAGCAGTGTCTGTTTTTCTTCCTTGCACGGTGACCATTCTGAGTCTGAATGACATGGCTGTAGGTCACCTGGCATTGCTGAAGGCTGGCAGGCTGGCAGCGAAGCCATAGGCCGACCTGGACACTAGGCCCTGAGTTCGAATCCCGATCATATCACTTAAAAGGGCTGGAGAGCCTAAGAAATTATTGCCTGTCCATAGGAACACCAGAGGAATGTGATCAATGCCTTGGTTGGATGAGTAGTCCATCAATGAGTCTAGCATAAAATTAGACCCAATAATCCAGGACACGGATTGATTTTAATTCATAGTTTATTATGCATTAAAAGAATGCTATTGGGGGCTGGAAAGGTGGCTCAGTGGTAGAGTGCTTGCCTTGCATGCCTGAGGACCTGGGTTTGATTCCTAAGCACCACATAAGCAAAAAGAAAAAAGCCAGAAGTGGAGCTGTGGCTCAAGTGGTAGAGTGCTAGCCTTGAGCTGAAGAGCTGAGGGACAGCGCCCAGGCCCAGAGTTCAGCCCCCACGACCAGACCCAAAGCAAAAAAAAAAAAAAAAAAGAATACTATTGATTAAATGGAATCCTCACTAAATACATGAAAATCAGTAGGAACGTAGTATATATCATTGAATACTAAATCGACACCTCTGGCAGTACTTAAATACCTAAATTTATATTTATTTATATACCATCATCATCATAGAAATTTACTGCTATTTTGTCCAAAACTGGGGCTTGATCCCAGGTTCTTGGATCCACTTGGAAGCTGAATGGCCTAGAGGCTGCGGTGCTGACGCTCACCCATTCATGAATTGGGCCTCTCAGGCCTTCAGATCAGGTCCCATCATTGCCAAAAATTTCTTCCTGGTGTAAGATTTCAAGTGTGACACCTGTTTTCTTTTTCTGTGCAAGTTCATAATATGTCTGCAAAGTTACATGCTATGGAATAGATGGGAATAAATGTAATAAATGTTTTAAGTGCACTTACAGTTCATAAAATAAATGCTAAATAAATCAATCAATAATAAAACATAATGAGTCACTCCAACAAACACAATATAGACTGAATATATAGATGTAAGTATAAACTATATATTTAACATGTCTATAAATTTTTATGAGGTGTTGAATTCAGGCCTAGGGAAGAGTTTAGTTCATGCATGATTCTCATAGGAAGTGATAGGCAAGACGTATGGCACAAAGATTATTTTTAATTAAGAGTTCATGAAGTGTGACAATAAGAATCACATTCAGGAACTGGAGACAATGGGAAAGATCCAAGAATCAGTACTCACATGTTAGATAGGATTCCAACACAGCCCGCCACATCTCCTACTCTATCCAAATAGGTATTTATTAGCATACTAGCTTCATGAATGGATGAATATTGTGCCGCCGGGGATTGATCTCAGGTCCCAGGTATGACTTACCACCTTCGTTGCTCACAGGCCAGTATCCTCACCTAGACCCTTTTTCCAATTGGGCCTGCTAAACTCTTAGTTCAAAACCCAATACTGCCAAAAGATGAAATCTGATGTGAGAAGTCCATTGATCCACCTGTTTTCCTGTCCTCTGAAAGTCCTGGGTCTCAGGGAGGATGGAGAATTCTATATAGGCAACTCTATAGCCATGGGAATAGGTTGTCATCTGTGTCAGCACAGTTATGTCTGTCATCATACTCAATAAAACACAAAATGCATCCATGACTAAGACATGCAATAAAAAGAGTGACTACACTGAACACATGATGCATTCCACACATGTATGTAAATAGAGATCCTATGTGTAAAATAGGTGGGTATATTATTTTTGCCAGTGCTGGGGCTTCAAATCAGACCCTGCAACCTGGCCTGATATTGTAGTCTTCAAGGATGGTGAGCTTCCCTTTCCCCCACAGTGCTATAGATTTACCCAGACTTGAGTTATAGTCCCAGCTGTGGCAGAAAAATGGTGCAAGTTCTGAGCCAGGGTTCTTTTTTATTATTATTATTACCAAGGAAAGGATTTGAACTAAGTTTGTGGTAACTCTTCTTCAGCTTCAATCATCTTAGGTTGGCGGGCTGCCATTTTCCCATAGCCGATTCTGGGATCCAAGGCCCTGGAGTTTTGCAGGAAACACACACACACACACACACACACACACACACACACACACAGAAAATAAGCCGAGGGATGGATTTTTTACATTTTGTTCCTTTCCACGGTGACCATACTGGGTCTTAATGAAATGCCTACAAATGTTTCTTCACCTTGCAGTGGTGAAAGCTAGTGGGATATTGGGGAAGCGATAGGCCCATGCAGCAATGTAGGCCGAGTTCGAGTCCTGGTCCTGACACCTACCAATGGGGAGAATTCCCAAGAGACTCGTTCCTGTGCATCGAAATACCAATGGAATGTGAGCAAACTCATGATTGAATGAGAAGTTTCTGCGTGCAACAGACTAGTCTAAAATTAAACGCAATGATCCTAGGATGCTGATTGATCTTAATGAATAGTTTATTAAGCATGAAAAGAATCCTATTCCTTCATTGGTGGCATAGTAACTACATAAGAGTTGGTAGGAACATAGTTGATAGGTAGATGTCTCTGGCACTCTATACAAATATATATATTTATTGGTATACTATCACCTACCTATCCATGTATGGCTATTTTGTCCACCTCTGTGGCTCAATCTCGGGGTCTGGGAACTGCCTGGCAGCTTCCTAAGCTAGAAGTTGCCGTGCTGACACCCCCATTCATGAATTGCGTCTGCTAGGCCCTGAGTTCAGGTCCCAGCACTGCCAACAATTGCATCGTGGAGTAAGAAGCCTAGTGTGACACCTGTTTTCCTTTTCTCTGAGAGTCCTGGGTGTAAAACTACCTTTAACTTATGAAGAGATGACTGCTGTGTGCCGTCCCCCCACCACCCCTTACGTAAGGGCTCCATCTCAAGTCCTGGGAAAGGCCTTGCTCATTAGTGGCTCACAGGCTGGTGTGCTCACATGGACCCATTTGTCACTTGGGTCTGCTAGGCCCCGAGTTCAGATCCAAGCAGTGCCAAAATTCACCCAATCGTTGCACCTGTTTTCCTTTCCTGTGCAAGTCGTGGGTCTCAGTTAGAATGGAGAATGCATGGGCCACCCTGTGGCCATAGGAATAGGTTGTTATCCATGTCAGCTCAGTTATACTTGTCATCATATACTAAAGAAAATACATGATACATCCATGAATAGCATACAAAATAGAATAATTCCACTAAATGCACAATGTAGTCCACACACAGATGTGAATATATATCCCATGTTTAAATGATCAAATCAGGACTATTGTGGCCTCCCTGGGGCTTGATCTCTGTTCCTGGGAAAGGCCCAGCTCCTTAGTGGCTCACATGCTGGTGTGTTCACCATGACCCATTCACCAATTGGGCTTGCTAGGCCTTGAGTTCAAATCCCAGCACTGCCAAAAGATTCACCTTGATGTGAGAAGCCAATTGATCCACCTGTTTTCCTGTCCCATGAAAGTCATGGGTCTCAGCAAGAATGGAGAATTCTATATAGACAACTCTATAGCCATGGGAATAGGTTGTCATCCATGTCAACACAGTTATGTCTAGCACCATACTCAATAAAATACACAGTACATACATGAATAACACACAAAATAAAAAGAATAACTACACTGAATGCAAGATGCATACCACTCCTGTAGGTAAAGAGATCCTATGTTTAAAAAAGGTGGGCTTGTTATTTTGTCCAGTACTGGGGCTTCAAATCAGGCCCTGGACCAAGCCTAACACTCCAGTCTTCAAGAATGATGAGCTTCCCCTTCCCCCAAAGTGCAACAGAGCTACTCAGACATCAGTTCACATCCCAGCACTGACAAAAGATTAATTCTGTTGTCAGAAGCCAGTCGTTGTACGTTTTCCTCTCCTGCGAAAGTACCGGGCCTCAACTAGGATGTAGAATGCATAGGCAACCGTATAACCATTGGAACAGGTTGTCATCCATGTCAGCACAATTATACCTGACACCATACCCTGTAAAATACACAATAACTCCATGATTTAGACACAAAATAAGGAGAAAAAGTGCACCGAATGCAAGATGCTGTCCACACATGTATGTAAATATAGATCCTGTGTTTAAATTATGAATTTCTTATTATTTGGCCCTCCCTGGTACTCGGTGTCAGGTCCTGGGAATGGCCTATCTCCTTCATTGCTCACAGGCTGATGACCCTTGACCCTTTCCCCAATTGGGCCTGGTAAGCTCTGAGTTCAAATCCCAACACTGCCAAAAGATGAATCCTTATGTGAGAAGCCCATCGATTCACCTGTTTTCCTGTCCTGTGAAAGTCCTGGGTCTCAGCTAGGATGGAGAATACATAGGAAACCCTATAGCCATGACAATAAGTTGTCATCCATGTAAGCACTGCTATATCTGTCACCTTACTCAGTAAAATACACAATACTTCCATAAGACAGACAATAATGAGAAGTACACCAAATACAAGATGCTGTCCACACATATATGTAAATATATATCCTATGTTTAAATTATGAATTTATGACTATCGTGGCCATCCTGGGGATCAATGTCAGTTCCTGGGAATGGCCTAACTCCTTTGTTGCTCACAGGTTGGTGTGTTCACCGTGAACTATTTGCCAATTGGTCTTGCTAGGCCGTGAGTTCAGATCCTAGCACTATCAACAATTGGGTCATGGAGTAAGAAGCCAAGTATGAAAACTTTTTTCCTTTTCTCCAAGAGTCCTGGGTGTCAGGCATGATGAAGAACACATCTACAAATTTAGATGCCATGTAATAGGATGTCATCAATGTAATAAAGGCAATGGGTGTCATCACTGTAAAATCAATAGTAAATAAATGAATAAAACAAAAAGTACAAGGAACAACCACACCAAACGTGTATGGACTGAGCATCCATAGGTAAGTACAAATCCAGTCTTTACAATGTATATAAATAGTATGTTTTCCAAGGCTGGAGCTTGAATTTTGGCTTAAAGTACAGGCCTGATTTTCTTTTCTTCAAGTACAGTGAGCTTCCCCTTCTTCCACAGTGCTGCAGATTTACCCAGACCCTGAGTTCAAACACAAAGCCTGGCAGATAAATGGAGCGAATTGCAAGCCAGGGAGCTAATTTCTTTTAATTTTTTTTGCTCAGCAGGGGGCTTGAACTCAGGTTGTGGCAACTCTGCCTCAGCTTCAATCATCCTATGCTAGGGTGCAGCCACTGGACCCACAGCAGATCCTGGGATCCTAGACACCCAGGCCTTGTGTGGCAAAAATATACAGAAAAATGCAGTGAGATGGCCTTTTTATGTTTTCTTCCTTTGCACGGTGACCCTCTTAGGTCTGAATGACACTATTGCAAAGGGTACTTCACCTTGCATTGCTGAAGCTTGGCATACTATTGGGGAAGCCATAGGCCCATGTGGCAATGTAGGCCCTGATTTCGACTCCCTGCCCTGACACCAATCAATGGCAGGAGATACTAAGAGACTCTTTCCCATCCATGGGAATAACAAGGTAATGTTATCAATGTCACAGTTGAATTAGTTGATCATGAATGATGCTCCTATAAGATTAGACGCATCATTTAAGGAGAATGATTTTATTTAATATTTATGAAGCATTAAAAGAATACTATTACTTACAGGAATGCAATAATTTCAAGATATTGATTGATTTAATTAATAGTTTGTTAAGAATGAAAACAATAACATTAATTTCATGGAGGCATAATAAATACCCAGGAATTGGTAGGAATGTAGTCTATATAACTAAATAATGTATAGACATCTCTGGCACTCTATAAAGATATATATTTATTAGCATACTACCATCTGCATGTCAGTCAGTTCTTATTTTGTCAACCGCTGGGGCTCAATCTCAGGTACTGGGAACTGCCTGTCGGCTCAATTTGCCACAAGATGGCATGCTGACACTCACCCATTCATGAATTAGGCCTTGCAGGCTGTGATTCAGATGCCAGCATTCCCCAAAAATGGATCGTGTAGTAAAGAAGCTGATGGTGACACATGTTTTCCTTTTCTGTGAAAGTCCTGGGTGTCAGCTATGAAGTGCAATATATATACAAAACTATATCCTATGTAATCAATGTAAGCATTGTTTTATGTGTCATAATAGTCAATAAAATAAGCAGTCAATACATGAAAAAAAAAATAAAATGAATAACTACATTGAATGCAATATGGAGTCAACATATGTATATAAATATAAATCAGATATTTAAAATGTACACAAATAGGATGTTTTCTAGTGGTAGGCATCGATTTCAGGCCTAAGGAGCAGACCTGAATTTCTTGAATTCAAGGAGGCAAGCTTCCCCTTCCCACACAGCGCAACAACAGTGTTACCCAGACCATGAGTTCAAATCCCAGTCCTGGCAGAAAAAATGGCATCTCCATGCTATGTGATGCCCAATTCTTAGGTATTACATTTGTCCTCCATTTAATGAATGTGATTGTTTAAATGCTTCATAAAGTATTAATTATAATTGACCAGTGTCCTATAATATAATTGTGCATAATTTTATCCTTGAACCATTCAAGAACTACCCATTTAATCATGACATACATCACATTCCATTGGTAATCGTATGAATAGGAATGAGTTTCTTAGGATTTCCTGCCATTTGGAGGTGGCTGGAGCAGGATTCCAACTGTGGGCTCCAGCTCCTACCACTTAAACCTGAGGATAGGGAACTCACAGGTCTGTCCAAGAACATCAGTAAGACCAATGATTAGGCAGGCACCAGTGGCTCTCAGCAGTCCTCCTTGATACTTACAAGGCTGTGATAGAATCATGGTCAAAGTCACCCTAGGCAGGAAAGTCCTTGAGACTCCTGTCCAACTTGTGCCAACAAAATCAGAAGTAAAGCGGTGTGGCTCCATTGGTAAAAGGCTAGCCTTGATCAAAAGCAGCTCACAGACTGTGCCCAGATCCTAAGTTCAAGGTCTGGGACTGGGAACAAACAGACATACATAACAATCTGTGCAGCCATCCAGCTAAAGCCGGTCACCCTCTTGTCCCCAACTGGATTGGACATAGTTCCTGGGAAAGGAGCTGCTCTCATCTTGACTTCACCCATTCTGCCTGCATCACAGGATTCCAGCCACACCCCCATTCTTTCATGGTTCTTTCTGACCAATGCGATACAAGAATGATGGCCACACCACATTCCATGCTGCCCAGTAGCACTGGGATTCCCTCTGTTGGTTGACACCACTACCAGCAGTTGAGAAAGGTAGAGGTGGCTGAATGGTGAGCAAGAGACTTGAGGCCTAGGAGGAGAGGCCTTGCTCAGGCCCACCATGTGCCTGCCTGTGCCCCGGTCCCCTCCCCCCATTCCCAGTGGCACAGCATTTCAAAACTGGTGCTGCTGGCTCAGACACATGTTGCCTCTTGGATTCCTCAAGCAATGGTGCAATGGTGCGCCACCAGCCAGCTTTTGGCCCTGACCTGGTTCTGGCCACCCTGTCCTCTGCTCTGGGCCTGAGTGTCTATCATGCCACTACCATTGCTGCTCACCCCACCTGGAGCCACTGCCAACAGCTTTTGCCAACAGCACATGTTAGTGGAGGCCACACAGACCCACACCCTGTGACCCCATATCACTCCCCCTCCTTACCAGGACCTGCGCCTCCTCTGTGCCCCACAGTCTGGCCCACCCCCTGCCACAAATGTGCCCCAGGGGTGGGGGTGAGTGTTGACCCAAGGATCCCATCCCCATCCCCAGTGTCTAGTGTCCCAGGAAACAGGGAGATGCATGGTTGGGTGAGGAGCGGGTGCCACAGTGCCCCTGGCCTGGAGCAGTGGGAGCCACACAGCCGCACATCCGCTCCCTTCCTCTCCCTGGTGGCTTTAGTCAGAGGTGGGGAACAGCATATCCACACCTGCCTTCTGGGGTCTTTTCCTTTTTTCTGGGGATGGGAGGTGTTGGATACAGAAGATAGACCCCTCTTGTTGTGTGAACCCTTGTCCTCTGTGCTCGGTTATCCTTTCACCTGAAGACGGAGACAGAGAGAGAGATCATCTTTCTCCTGGTACAGCCTGACTGTGCTCAGGTGAGTGATCAGTTGGCAAATTGCAGGTGCTGCATGGATGAGTCTTCCGTCACCGGTCTGGATATGTTTGTGTGTGTGTGTGTGTGTGTGTGTGTATGTGTAGAAGTGGGTTGTAACAAGGTGGCTGAATGCTTTGGTAACTTCTATCTGCTATCTTTGGGGCATGCATGGGCTTCATAGCTGAGGTCTGAGGGCCTGGAACGGTGAGATGCTTCAAGGGGACACAGCACTGTTAAATAAAAAGAACAAGAGATCTGTGTACCCTGGAGCTGTGTACTCCCTTGGGTCTGGTTGGTGGCAGTGGGAGCTTGGGAGGACCTAGAAGTGCAGCCTGCAGGGTCTGGCTTCCCAGAGGGACAGAGAGTATGACCAACACTTAGTAAAGATATGAGTCCTGCTATTATGGAGTGCAACAGCATAGGTCAGACTCTGGGTCTTCTCATCATGACGTCTGATGGGTGAATCCAACCCTATTTTAAATCTTTAGCTGTGATCTTCAGATCTCAACCTCCTGAGTACGTTGGATAATAGGCATGAGCCTCTGGCACTGGGACTCTGCTTCTTTTTGGTATGATAGGCTTTGACCTCAAGGCCTTTGGCTTGCCAGTCAGGTCTTCTACCAGCTTTTCTGTCTTGGGCATTTCTGAGTTGGAGACTTAATATATGCTCAGCCTGGGGTGGATCACAATCCTCCTATCTGTGACAGGCATGAGCCACCAGGCCAGGTACTCTATAGTTGGGATGGTAGATGTGTAGAGCCATGCTCAGTCAATGGTTTAGATGGATTGTCCCAAACTCAGTCCATGGCAGCCCATTTTTGACCACAGATGAAGCTCTGGATTGGGCTTCAACCAATGGACTTCAATCTCCTCATGGGACAGTTGTGAGGAAACAAGGGATTAATACAGAGGGATCGCTGGAGCAGGGCCAGGCACAGAGAGAGGGGCCATCAGATACGGTTCTTGGCAGTTCTGTAAGTATATGACAGGAAGATACCCAGAAAGATCTCAGATGGTGTGTATTATTAATGTTGTGACAGGTATGGGATTATGAAACAAAACATGACTCTCTTTCTTTAATACTCAATCCTCATCAGGAACAAGATCCTTCACTTTGTTCAGTTTTGAAGCTGGGCATACTGAGGCACAGAGAACCTGGGTGGCCTACTCATCACTCCCAGCTGACAGGAAATTCGGCCTGACTTCTCTGCCATGCTCCCTAGGACAATGGGTATTATTCAGTCTACTTCTTGTGGTGGGAAGTCCACTTCTTTTCAGTTGTGGGGCTTGAACTTTGGGCCTGGGAGAGCTCCCAGAGCTCCTCAGCTCAAAGCTAGCACTCTACCACTTGAGTCACAGCACCACTTCCAGTTTTCTGGTGATTCTTTGGAGATAAGAGTCTCACAGGTGTTCCTGCCCAGGCTGGCTATAAACCACAATCCTCATATCTCAGCCTCCATTGTACTTAGGATAATAGGCCTGAGCCAACGGCACCTGGCTTAAGTGAAATTATGGCCTTCTTTCTTTTTTTCTCTCTCTCTCAGGAACTGATTGAGTGGGTGCTAGAGGAGGTGGCCCAGAATCCCCAATGTGGTTGGAACCAAGGTTCCTCTCTCATTCTGGAGGTGGGCTGTGGGTCAGGAGCTGTCTCACTCAGTCTGTTGTACCAGCTCCATGAGGTAAGTCCCTCTGTGCCCTGGCTAGACCGTGATAGTTATTCATTGTCCATTTAGCCTTCCTGGATTTAGCACTGTGTTCAATGCCCTTTACTAGCAAAAATTTCAGGCTAAAATTATGATACATAGTTACGGAATGAAAATGTAATGCCATCTTAAGAGAGTCATTTAGGGTTCTGGGAATGCAACTTCATGGTATGGTGATTGCCTAGCATGCATGAAACCCTGGGTTCAATACCTCAGTAACACATAAACTGAAATAGAAACACTGGAAGTTGTCCTGTGCCTCAAGTGGTAGAGGATTAGAATTGAGAAAAAAAAAAGCTGAGGAATAATTCCCAAGTGCTGAGTTTCAGCCCCAGGGCTGCCAAAACAACAGCAACAACAACAATGAACATTTAGTTAGTAAATGCAAAATAGAGAACCCAAACTTGGAATATATAATTGTTCCTTCCATACTGATACTTGACAATAGTCCCTAATTCATGTACTTTACCTATGTTAGGATACTGTGTTGAAAAAAAAAGTTTTGTTCATTACATCAGGGCAGTTGATGCCAGGAATGTGCTTAGATGTTAGGTGAAGACTAATTTTTGAAATTCAAAGATTCCAGGCTTTTGAGTGGGATTACTGCTAATCACAATGAGAAGGGTAGTCTAAGTGAGATTTTGAAAACTTTTTGGCCATTCATGGCACCAAAAAGGCAGAGGCTAATTAACAGCTGTGACAGAAGAGAAGGAATAAGTCCAGATGGAAGGAAAAAAATGCTAGTAACTAAGATATATCAGAAATAGTTCTAGGGAACCATTTTTGGTTATTGAAGAACGAGTTATCAACTAGGCTTATTCCTCATTGCCTTTAGCATTCTAAATCTATTAGGCTAGTTCTTAATCTCTGTGTGATAAATTTATCTCCTTCTATGCTGTTCTTTCATATCTGACCTCCTTTGCTTTCTAAAAATCTGTCTTTCTATATTTCTCTATGAACATTTCCTAATACTAAATACACCTATACAGATGTCACAGGATGCTAATGTAAGGGTCCCATAGCTCATGAGTCATTAATGTAACAAAATGGAAAAGGAGGACATATTTATTGCTACCTCAATTTTTCTGAAAATCTGCAATGTCATCATTTGGTTCAAATTTCCATTCTTTGTCTACATAGTGTTATTCAGTGCAAATAAATGCAAATATGAGCCGGGTGCTGGTGGCTCATGCCTGTAATCCTAGGTACTCAGGAAGTTGAGACCAGAGGGTTGTGGTTCAAATCCAGCCTGGTCAGGAAAGTCCATGAAACACTTATCTTCAATTAGTCACCAGAAACCAGGAAGTGGTGCTGTAGCTAAAGTGGTACAGCACTCAAGTTGAGCTGAAGAGCTGAAAGACAGTGTGCAGGATCAGTGTTCAATCCCTACAACCAACAAAAAAGTGCAAATATGGCTTT
This sequence comes from Dipodomys spectabilis, assembly GCF_019054845.1. Lineage (NCBI taxonomy): Eukaryota > Metazoa > Chordata > Mammalia > Rodentia > Heteromyidae > Dipodomys > Dipodomys spectabilis. The sequence goes on from NW_024870986.1 coordinate 1,738,855, forward strand.
AAGTTTCCCCCAAAGGAATGATGAAGTCAATAGTAATCTTCCCAAAGGATTCAGTGCATCTACTTTTATTGAGTTATTTAAGTTATGACTGAACATATTCTCTTCTTTAAAAATTGTCAAATATTAGCTTTATAGTAAACTTCATCTAATATTTCTTGGTTCAAAAGAGAAGTCCATACAGTTGATGTCACTTAGCTTTCTTACTCTCTTAGTTCAAAGCCAACCCAGGCAGGAGAGTGTCAAACTCTTATCTGTAATTAAACACCAAAAAACCAGAAGCGGAGTTTTGGCTCAAGCAGTAGTGTACTAGCTTTGGGGGCAGGTGGGAAAGAAAGACAACTATTCAGGGACAGAGTGCAGCCTCTGAGTTCAAGCCCCAGGACCAGCACAAAGTAAACAAACAAGCAAACAAAACAAACCCTGGGTATTTCTTTGGGACTCTCCTTAAAGAAGTAGTGGTCTGAGAAGAGGCTTGTTTTGCTGATCATACTCATTGGATCCTGCTTTTTTGAAATATTTATTGCTATGGAAAACTCAGGACCAGACTAAAGGAATTGATAACTGACTCCTGCAACAAGAGAATCATCTCAGGAGTGAAACATCCATCCATAAGACACTTCAAAAACCTCCATATCTTTGTTTCTTTGCAGTAGAACACTTTTAAAACAAAGTTATTTCCTTTTGTTCTATGCTGGCCTTCAAATGGCATATTGTTTCCTTTGTAATACTCTCAACCAGAAGTTTACAGACAAGTTTTATATGAGTAAAGAACACACTCAAAAATTTCAGGGAGAGAGTTTCCTTCAAGCCTTGGATTCTTTTCTTGTACAGTAAAAAGGAAAGCAAAAGTTAACTTGAACTTTGTCATTCCTCTATGTTCAATTCCTCTCCTGAGATCAATTTCCACATCTAGTAACAGTTACTTCCATTTACTTCCAGTATCCATCTATGGTGCTGCTCCAGATAAAGTGAATGTTTTCTGGCTTCATTGAAATAGCACAGGGACACTTTTGGACATGAGGTAACACGTGTTTCAGAGACAACTTAGTAAAGAGAAAATATGAAATGTAAATTGCTTATGAATATTTTATTCATGAGTATATTTTGTTCAAACTTCTTAAGTGCTCTGTAAATTAAGGTTAATTTTAAATGGGAAGAAGGTTCCCAGATCATTTTTTGTGAGTGTATGTGCTGTGCATTAATTTCCCAAGTGTCCGTGAGTTAACAGTAAGAAAAACAATAGCAATAATAGGATAAAGAGAAGTTCTGTGTTTATATATAAGGGTTCAATAAAATATACAAGATTCTGCAAATAAGACAATATTGAAACAATAAAGCCAAGTCCAGTATGTAGATTTATGGGAGTGATATAGAGAAAGCATTACTCCTAAGTGGAACATGAAGCATGAGGCCACTTCCTTTCTAAATCAAGCTTGCTAATCCCATAAATTTGTAAAAAGGAGAATGGAAGAATGATTCTGTTTCCAATGCAAGTCATATATGAGAAAATGGACTTAACTGGAAAAAATGAGTCCATCTTGAGAGAATAGGAATTATAGTAGCAATGAATCTGTTGGCTAAGATCACATTTCTTTTTCTTTCCTTTTCTTATATTCTTTTTTGTAGTTGTTAGTCGTGGTACTTGAAATCTGGGACTGGGCACTGTCCTTCTGCAACGAAGCTCAAGGCTAGTGCTCTTCCACTTGAGCCACAGTGCCACTCCAAGTTTTCTGGTAGTTATTGGAGAAAAGAGTCTCCAGGACTTTCCTACCTGGGCTGGCTTTAAACCCCAATCCTCAGATCTCAACACCACTCAGCTTAGGATCACATTTCTAACAGTGTACACTCAGGATATATAATGTATATGTTCATCTATCTTTATATTAATTCTTGAGTTAAAAATCTGGGCTACAGGTTAGACTTTACACTCACAAAAGTGTTTGTAGTTTAAAAGTTGATACTCCTGGGAAAAATAAAACCTAAGAATGTAAAGGAGTCTGAGAAATTCAATTTGCATACAGCCTGGGCAGAATAGGCTTTGAGAAACTACCTATAATTAAACAGCCAAAAGCTGGAATACCAGTCATGAGCAAGATTGCTGAATAAGAGCTTGAGGTTTTTGCATACATACAGACAAACATACACATACACACAGAGGAACATATATGTGCACACAAATATACACAAGTGAAACAACTCTCAGAATATGTAGAAAAGTTAGAAAACGATAGAAAATATGTCCTGAGTAAGACAAGAATCAAGTGATAATTTTTAATATTAGAAAGCCCTCAAGTGAACTTTCCACCCAAAAGTTGAGAATATTACATAGGTAGGGATCAGAGATAGTAAGAGAGTCAAGCAATCATTATTAACGGGATAGGATCCATGGAGCAATGAATCAGGGAACTCTGTAGGTGCATATGAAAATGTTCATATCTTGTGTCAAATGTTAGAACATCTTTCAAAATAGTACATAAACAGTGTGAGCAATCAATCTAGTGGATATGTTCATAGGAGAAGTTCAGAATTGCTAGTCTGTTTCTAGAGTAAATAAACAAACTATGGCAGGCCAATGTGATACAAGCCTGAAATTCTAGCACTTCGACAGGAGATTAGAGAATGGAATTACCTGGACCAGGTAAAATAATTTTGTCTCAATAGAACAAACCAAGCAACAAGAAAGGAATACACAGTTGGAAGTTTGGTCTAATTTTGTCATTATGTTTTGAGAAGTCGTTTCCTATTGAAATGCAACTCATATATATCCTCACTTGTGTTTTAAATGCTCTCTTCATTACAGAACATTCCTAGCTGCAAAATGGCTCATTATTCCCATTCAAAAATTTGCAAAAGTAAGTAATCACCATTCTGTTGGATTCCAAAGAAATGCTGAAGGATTACAAAAACTTAAGCCTGGAGAAATAGCAAAGTTCATCTAATGTAGGACTTTGTAGACCTTGCTAAATTGGAATTTAGATTTAAAATATATATTTTGGTTTTGTTTGTAATTTCATATTCTATAGGATACTACAAAATTCTTTTTAAGTAGAGGGATTAATTGACAAATTCACAAATGATTCTGGCATTCTATTTTCCTAGAATATTCTTTCAAGAGAGTTATAATTAGAACATAGTTAATAGATAATTCCCACAGTTCATGTATACCATGTTAATGTGAATAATCTAGACAGAGTTGCCAACAAATGGATGACATTAATTTATAAATTTAGAAAAACAGCAATTTTTTAAGGTTTTGGTTTAAAATGGTATGAAGAGAGCAATTGTGTGACATCTTCTTTCTTCAACCTATATGTAATACCTGAAGCCATTTCCTTATTTACGTGCCTGTGTATACTTTGAGAAAAATACTAGGTTTGGGGTGTGTATTCAACTTTGTTTTTGTTTTATTGGTTTTCCTTGAGCTTGAACTCTTGGCCTGGACAGTGTCTCTGAACCTGTTTTTGCTCAAGGCTCGTGCCCTATCATTTCAACCTCAGTGCCACTTGTGTCTGGCTTTTGCGGAGAAGTTTATTGGAGATAAGATTCTAAGAAACCTTCCTGTCAGGGTGGGCTTTGAACCTTAATTTTCCGATCTTAGCATCCTGAATATCTATGATAATTAAAAAAGTATAAATATAAATAATATTTGCAAATGATCTGATCTCAAGCAGTGGAGGAAAAATGATGCAGCTCAGTTTATTGTGGTGTTCTTTCCAGAACACGGAGGGCATCACACTAGCAGAGATGTAGTATTTTTTCACAATAGAGATAAACTATTCATGATGTGAATTAAGGAATTTTAAGGTGCCCTAGTGGCTCACGCCTGTAATCCTAGCTACTCAGGAGGCTGAGATCTGAGGATCGCAATTAAAAGCCAGCCCTGACAGGAAAGACTGTGAGACTCCTATCTCCAATAAACCACCAGAAAACCGGAAGTGGAGCTGTAGCTCAAGTGGTAGAGCGCTTGTCTTGAGCTGAAGAGGTGAAGGACAGAGCCCAGGCCCAGAGTTCAAGCCCCATGACAGACCAAAAAAAAAAAAAAAGTTGGAAACTATTGGGCTAGGATGACTTTTGACTTTATGGCATAAATCTTGGGATTGATGGTCATAGAAATAACAGCTTACTCTGATAAAAAAAAATTGCTTACTCTTGAGGAATTAATTATTACAGATGCTTCATAGTTTTATCCTCTACCAGAATGTGGCTATTTTTCTGTAGACTTCTCAATCTGTAACACCCCATTGGAAACTGCATCTATTGCAGATTTTCATAACATGTAAAAAGGTACTGTTTTGAATCTCTCAGGTATGGAATGTTGAGAATTTAAAAATAAGTAGTTAATAGTCATAGGAATTTTGAAGAACACACATATTCTGTCCTCTTAACAACTTATTTAATTTTAAAAGTTATGGGTTTTCGTAGCATTAAACTGTTTTCTGTTTTAGAATGAGAAAGTACTAAATTAATTATTTTTTGAAAAATTTGGCAAGTATATATGAAAATATTGTCTAGTTGGATAACATTCACATTGATGACCCTCTGATAAAGAAGAAGTAATTAATTCAAATTAGATGTCATAGTATTGATTATTAAAATATTACTACATAAAGAATAATATTTACTGTGCCAATACAGTGAAATTACATTTTATGCAGATTATTTTTTCAATTTTATTATCAAATTGATGTACAGTGAGGTTACAGCAATTGTAAGGTGGTGAATACAGAACATTTCAAATTTGTTACTTCTCCCTCATTTTTCTCACAGTTTTCCTTCACTCCTCACAAGTTGTAATGTACATTTCCAACATATTGTCTTGTGAGTGTTGCTGTTGCATTGGTTTTCCCTTTGTTCTTTAACTCACCATTTTGCGTTTCCTCTTCCCTTCCCTATTTAAAGTAAACGTATTCACAATACAAAGTCAAAGAAAACAGAAATCACATAATTCATCAAAAACAACAACCACAAATGAAAAAATCTGGTTCCATATCTTGGAATTCATTTTGCTTAGCATCAGCTTTTATGGTTATATATACGCAATACAAAGACACTGGAAAATAATAGCTGCATGGACACCATATCATGAAAACAGCATGTTAACTTTTTGATGGTAAAGGTGTAATTAGGATTGGTGAATTCGCGGTTCTGATAAAGGAATTTCAAGAATTTTAAAGTTATGACAGGTAAATTTGAATTGTTCAAAATTTTTAACAACTTAGACTATTAAGAAAATTTAAAATTGCCTGGGAGAATAGGCTTTCAAGCAAAGAAATCCACGGAGACTTAGTAGAGAGGGAGCAATGTGGATGAAGATGGCTCTTTTTCACACTAAACAAATAGACCTCAGAAACCTTGCTGTAAATCCTATAGGTTCTCTTGAGAATTGTCCTTACCCAGGAACTATATTCTCACTGTTTGAAACAAAGTTATATTGGAATTTAAATTAAAAGTTCTTAAAAAATAAGGCATCAAAATTTGTGAATTTACCTTTAATTAACAAACATTAATTCTCTGAAAAAGATAATTTGAGTCAAAATATTTAGGGAGAAAGTGCCCTCCAAAATGAAAGAAGGTGTTGGGTTTAAAAATTTCTGTTTGTAACACTTTCCACAAGGTCTTTGTATGTGAAGCAATAAAACACAGAAATAAATCTGATTGGATAATTCAAACCAATGATTTCACAGTTCTAAGTGGCTCACAAAAATAATATCCTTATTAAAATGAGATAGTGAAGACTTCTCTTATTACATAAGCCAAAATGTTTTGGGTTCATAAAAGAATTGAGCAAATGGAAAAGGCAAGAAAACATTTTCCTTAGAAGCCCTAGCTAAGGGTATTGGGCTTCAGCAGTGAAGGGAGGCCAAAACTTTTTTATATAAATTGTGTTAATATTTTTACTACCTACAGTGATTTTACAGAGCCTATTTGGCTCACTACAATGCAGAACAGATTGAATGAAGACATGAAAATAAATTCCACATCCAAATGAGGCAACTTAAAGAGTTTTTAAGTACAAATCATGAAGATGTAGCAGTGGTGGAGCACGTACAGTCCTTCAGCTTCACTAGACTTGAAGCCAAGATGCTGTGATTAATTGGAAATCAGGCAAGAGCTAAGAGGAGAACATAGAAGCAGGACATAGTAGCATTGTCTTTTTGTAACAGACACTGTCTTCCTAGGCAGAGGTGATTTAACTCTACTCTCCTCCATACATCTTGGTGAACAAATGCAAGACCAAGAGAAAAATAATCTATTGAAATAATTTTGCATAGAATAACTTCATTAATTCTGATATGGTATCTAAGGAGAGTCTTAAGAGAAAATAAAAGTGCAGTATTTTTCGATTTCCTCTAACCATTTTCTTAGCAAAATATATCTTTGAGGTTAGAATTGATTGAACCAAAAAGTGATGGAGTACTTATTTTTGTGGGCACTTTAGACACAAGAAGACTTTCAAGGTAAAAGAAAAAACAAAAAATACAGCCAAATATTTGTGATCGCAGCTTCTTGGACTGTTTTCTGGAGACAAAGTTTTACATTAGATTTCTTCTCATTAACATAGATGTTGTTGCATGGCAACCAAATGCAAGAGGGTAGACTCACTTGGCCAATTAAACAGCATGAAAGAAGAAAATGGCAAATAATATTTAATGAATTACTTTGACCAATTACTTTGCCCAAAGAAAGAAGGAAAAATATAATTCAAAATCATTTGACTTATAAGTATGAATAAAGAGTAGTGAAGAGAGATTAGGGAAAACATAGAGGATTATTTTCTCTCTAGTGGAGTAATAGGTTCTTGTTCTTGTTTCTTCCATTCTATCTTCACAAGCTATCAAGTGTGTCTCACCATTGGATTATCCAGTTCAGACACAGAACTCGTAGAAGAAACATACTATTTGCAGCAGATGTAGGTGATTTATATATAACCTTAGACAATCTATTTAAATCTGTTCAAAATTCTCCCCTATCCCAAACTTCCCTCTTTGAATAGTTTTCTTTGCTTTTCCCAGGACTACCCTTCATTAACTGGTTAAAATTTTGAGAGGTCATTTTCATACTCTCTACAGATTGCTGGTTGGTTGTGATTTTTGTGTGTTTTTTTTGTTGTTGTGTTTTTTCACTGAATTTCAAAAGGTCATGAAAGTGTGTTACAAATAAATACGTCCATATAATTGTCCAATGGCCTGAATCAGAGTCACTTCTATCATTCTCAACCAACCCCTTCTCCAAGATTTATTTCAGATTTACCACTTAATTTATCATATGTGTACATTGAGTATTCTAGTTGTACTTGACCCTTGTTCATTTTTCATTCATTCTATGTCATTACTATTATTCCTTTCTGCTTTCAACTTCCTGATAGTCATCCTCTTAAACTGTCTATTAATACTTCGAAAAGTTTATATACATTTCATGGAGTTTCCATCCTGTATATGCTTAAACTGATATCAGCTTATATTTCCATAATTCATTCATCTGCATTAATAATTTGCAAGACTGGAGACATGAAGCACCTAAACATGATTTTATTCTCATCCATTTGGAAGATTAATCTTTAGTCAAAAAGAAAGTTAAAAAATGGCATAGAATATATTCCTAACTACCAATTTTTATAAATGGCTTTGTACAAAGGTGTGATTGTTTTATTTCACATGGGATAATATTTTCAACTCCCTATTAGTTTTGGAAATGAAGAAAACTAATATTTATTCCTATAGAGGAATATGATAGAGATAGAAGACAGATTTTATGTTTGTCATATCTCTGATGAGTACCCATATTCAAGACTTAAAATCATATTTCTTACTATGTTAGACAGATAGGGAAAACATATTACATGATAAGAAAACTATTTGTGACTTTTTAAAATGTACCTTATTAAATGAGGACATTTACTTTATTAGCTAACGTTTTGGTTTGAAATTTGGGAGGCTGATCTATCTAATACATTTCTGGAAGGTCTCTACTGAAAAACACAAATTGTCGGTGGTACTATTTCTACAATTTAATGAATGGTTGAACGTGTTTGGCATTAGTGCCAGGTAAATAAATCAACTTTATTTTAACTTGCTCCCTACACTTGAAAAACTTGCAATGTCACTAAGTATCAACTACTTGTCAAATGTTATTTTGGCGAACGTGATTTTAAAAAGTTAATTTGAAAAAGAATAACTTTCAGGAGATTATAGATTATATGTAGATTATCATTGGTTTGAGAGTGACATTTTTATACCACAAAACCATGTTGTGCTGAAGTCCCAGTATTTTGAAGTACTAAGGATCTTCTCAATGATTTTCTGAATTATATTTGAACTCTAAGTAAAGATTTCTGGGCCTTGGTAGACCAATTATGGATCTATCCTTCCAGGAACTATTTTTTGGCCCACTTATGCTGGACTAAAATCTTTCATTAATCATAGGGGAGGGGTATTAAAAATAATCTTATGACACTTTGTGAACTTGTTCACTCATATGGGCTGGTCATATGTAAGTTGAATGTTTGAATTATAGTACTTACTCTCAAATTTGTGATCTCATCTTTCATTTTAAGTTGCCTTGCATTTCATAATTGCTTACTGCTAATTCCTGCATCTCAAGGAATTGGGGCCCTGAAATATAGGAAATAAGAAATTGAGATGGGTCTTCAATTACTGTGTGTTGGCATGTTGCATGGGTCCTGGTGAGAAGTCTTGCCCCTGTTATCTGATGATGCAGGTAACTGGGACCTGGGATCCTAGGACCTACGGGTCCTGAAGAAGAATAATATTTTTTAGACATCTTATCAGCAAAATTTGGGCATAATCAGTAGGAATGCTTCAGAAATATGGAGAAAAACAGTTTGGGACCAGCGATTTAAAACAATAAACAGAGCAGCAGAGAAAATCCCTTACAGATTAGAGGAAAACAACATTGTTTTTTTACCATGTGAATTCAGAAGACCAAGAACATTGAGAATGTATCACAAGTTTATACCAAAGATATTGCGTTGATACTTCTTATATTCTAATATATATTTTAAACCTAATTATTTATATTCCAATTCTATTGATTGGAATAAATAAATATCAATTTATTTGTGAAATTATCAACAAATTCTAGTAAGTTTCACAGTGTGAAATATAAAATCAGCAAATATAAATATAAAATATATAACTATATATAATATAAGAAAAAGACACATGTTTTGCATTGTTCTGTTGTGGTTACTGTATCAAAGGCAACTGTGTTTTAAAATATTATTCCATTATCTCTACCTCAGTGTTTGATAGAGTTGGACCTAAAGCTTTACCATTTGTAGATTTATAGCCTGGAGCAAGAGAAAATACTGTGATTAAAACATTACCAATTTAAGGCCTAATAACAAGGAGAAACATATGGACTTCTCCTGCAACTATGAAAATATTTGGTGATAGAAAGGCAGTAGTGTAAGTTCCTGCCTGGTTGGATGGTAGACAGGCCAGGACATTAAGTAATCATACATATGAACAATTTTTTCACCTTCTTGGCTTTAGCTACTTTTGCAATGTTAGATATAATAATTATATTTTGATAAAATACCTTCTTGTCTGAACAGATCTGTCTGGACTGTTCATCCCTCTATGATCCCTTGTAACTAAGATTAATTTTGTTCAAGTAAGACAATCTATACTATCAGGGTAAGATATTCTGATTGGTCTGTTCCTACATGGAAGAAGAGTCAAGGGTCATGTAGACATTTGTGCCAGAAAGACCTCATTTGGGAAAATGTCAGCTGCAGAAGGTTAGAAATAGCTCTTAAGCAAGGATTACTTTGAATCCAATAGCTCCACAAAGCTAATTCAGTTGAATAAATAATACTTGAAAGAGTCATCACCTTTGGACCTACCTATAAATTATTGAATGCATGATCAAATTACAATTGAAAAATACTTAAAATTGGCATTGACAAAAAATTGCAAATGTGAGCAATCGGCTGAACATTATATTTTTTTTCCATTATTCACAGAATTTTAAGGAAATAAGATCAATAGCAATGTTAGGAACAATAAGGTTTCCTTGTTACAAGTAGGCACCCATGGATATAAGCCTGTATAAAGATTGCATCATTAGCTACTTAAATTTAGAGGATACTACATGCTTCAGCAGCATGTATACCCAAATTACAATATACAGATTAATATAGCACTTGCACAACGATGATATGAAAATTTGTGAAGTATTCCATATTATTCATTCTTCAGATGCAAGAAATGAAAACCCGTTATTAAAAAGTTGATTACAAAAAAACAAGTGTAACAGCACACGTAATTCATATGATTAAATTTATTTTGACATCAGTGTATTAAATCTTCACCTCAGAAAGGTGTTTAAATAGCATAAACTTTACAAAACTTTTGAAATTAGACAACATTGTCATTTTATCCCAAAGAAAAATAATATTAGGACCTAGGAAAAAAGGAATCTTAAACTGTTTCTATATGGAATACAATCTGAAAGGACACATTAATGAACCTATATATTATAAAATAATATAGAATTCAAAGTATGTCTATGTGAGAATAAAATAAATTATTAACATTATACAAACATAGACTATAGAATATTTTAAAATATTCTTTTTCAGACAAGCACCAGTATTACTTTAGTTTCTGTACTACTCATTTCAACAGATAAGTTAAAATTATGTCTGACTAAAAAATCACATACTCTGCAGAAATCATTATACATGTATATAAAAACTCTTCAATACATTTTGACACCCAATGCAGGCAATTCACTTGCAAGAATTCCATGGAATTCATGAATTTTTACAGTAAATTACTGGTGTTGCCGGCGCTGGTGGCTCACTACTATAATCCTAGATACTCAAGAGGCTGAGATCTAAGGCTCACGGTTCAAAGCCAGCCTGGGAATGAAAGTCTGTGAGACTCTCATCTCTAATAAACCACTAGAAAATTGGAAGTGAAGCTGTGGCTCAATCGGTAGAGCACTCACGTTGAGCTGAAGAGCACTGGGATAGCACCCAGGCCTAGAGTTCAAGCCGCATGACCGCCCAAAAAAAAAAAAAAATATTGCTCTTATTTGGATTGTGGAAATATTTTGTATGGACACAAAGGATGGACTTGCATTTTTAACTTTGAGAAACTTAACCCGACCATTAGGATTTAGGAGAAGAATTTGTACAGCCTTCCACAACTTCATATATGTAGTGATACGTACTTATCCTTTGGGCAATTTCAAATGCAGTTTCTTCTAAGGTGTTCTGCAGGCCTGGTTTTATATAATGGTTCAACCGAAGGAGAGCAGGCGTATCTTTGCTATCTCAATTCTCAGTGGCAAGATATAAAGGGGTCAAGAGGCCTTTAGTTTGGGCATTGGTATCTGTAACATGATGAGGTAAGAAAGAAGCCACTCTGGTGTTATTCTGCATATATGCACGGTGCAGGGGTGTCCAGCCATCTACAGTTATTGCATTTGCCACTTGAGCCACCAACTCACAGACAATGTCTAAGTGTCCACTGTAGGCTTCCTGATGAAGAGGGGTATATTCATCGTCATCCCTAGTATTCACATGACTGGCCTTTTTGGAAAGTAGTCTCCACACTGTAATAAGCTGAATATTTTCGGTAGCCCAATGTAGAAATTTACTTGGATCTTTCTCCACTTTTTGTCTTGCAATTGATACCATTCCTCACTTTTTCATCATGTTCTGCGTCTTCATCAGAATTGCCGATCCAGAGACTTTGAGTGCCAGTGGGAATGAGGTATCCATGTATTTCTCTAATAGTTCACATTGGTTGAACTGTTCAGAAAAATCCGGTGAATTTTCTGCATCTGTTTTTTCACCATGATTTTTTTTTCCTTTTTCCATTTTTACTATTCTAAATTATTCTAACTGGAGAGTAGGGAATTGATGGAGAGCAGAGGAAAGATGTTCCTCCGTATTCAAAGATACAGACTGAAAATAAGGACCAGTGGTGTCTTCATGTGCAGCTTATTCGAGGAATGAGAAAAGATGAAATAATGCCTTCTATATAAATGATTTGGAAAATGGAAGAGCAGAAAGTGAAATGATGCAACCAAAAATATAAAAGCAAAATAAATTAGATTAATTATGGAGCAATCATATTATCTATGAGAACCATGAAAGAGAGAGAGGAAGAGAGAGACAGATTTGCAATGACCTAGCTAGCCACAAAATGCATGCATCTGATTAATTTATAGAGCAAGCGGAATTTTATTTTTTTTAAAAGATGGAAATATAATTTATGTTTTTACTTGAATTTAGTAAATACATTTTTAGTAGTCTACATAAAGAGACATAGCTTTGACCAAATTGCAGACAAGAATCTAAATCCTTGATAATTCTAGTAACAGATCTCACTGAAATCAGTTGAATCACACTTTTTCTGTACAATGAAGGAATAGATCCAGGCTAAGAAAGCGGCTAGGGATGGCAGGCCGATTGTATCTGTGACAAAACTTTGTTGAAAATGGTATTGAGGATTACATACTGTTTATCCACTTGCACTGGAAGCATGATTCTGAACTATTGCTTGCAGGTCCTCAACTATTGCTTTGATCATTATATTCTCCAAGAAGAAAAAGTGAGATTTAATTGACAGCAAAGGACTACTAATACATTTTGACTTCTCATTAAGCACCTTCAACCATCGAAAAGACATGAAGACAATAGACAGGCATACTTTTTTAGATGAAAACAAGTGTCTTTAAAAAACAAGGAATTTAAGTAGTCATGCAAAGCACTTCGATTTTACTACTGCATTATACATTTTTTCTAATGTTGGGTACCAATAAATAATGAATCTATTAGAAAGTTCTTGAAGCTCATATGTCAAATCGTGGGTTCTTTCATACTATATTATAATACTTTTGTGTATGGTCTTAAGAAGAAATTTAAATTATTAACTAGAATTTCTGACAGGACAATATCATCACTGAACATCTTGCTTCTATACTCTCAGTTTTAAATCACTATCTAAGTATGTGCATTAGGTAGGTATAGAGGAAAAAGTAGAAGCCACACTGGTGGCTCATGTCATTAATCCTAGCTAATCAGAAAGATGAAGTCTGAGGATTGTGGTTTAAAACGAGGCCAAACAAAAACAAAGTCCATTAGATTCTGATTTGAAAGAAACCAACAAAAGTTAGAAATGGAGTTGTTGTACAAGCGGTAAAATGCTAGCCTTGAGAAAACTAAAACAAAAAAAAAAAACAAATTCTGGGACAGAGCCAGGCCCTGAGTTCAAACCCTAGTATTAGCACCAAGCAAATGAATTAATTAACTAGATAATTAATTAATTAAAAATAAATTAAGTGGTCACATGTGGAGGGGCAGGATATAACAACCGTAGTGACTGGATTGTGTATTATTTTGTAGTAAGGCAAATTATCATTTGTACTAATCACTAATATTTTATTTGAACTTTTTCTACAATAAACCCTGAATTTAGCATGCATGTATATGTATGTACATGTGTGCACATATGTATATGTGTGCATGTGCTGTTGCAATGTTACTTGCCAATGTGGACACGGTGAGGCTAAAAAGAGCTAACTGTGTTGCAATGTTTTTATTATCATTGTTCTGTCATGTCATTTCAGTTGAACCACCCTTCTGTACATTTTATTTGTCAAATAATAACATCATCAATATCAAAGCATTTACAACATTAAGTTAGTTAAAAGAGATCATTTTCAGCTCTTATTATGTGTTAGGTGAGATGATACAGACAAAATTAGGTAGTAAATTATTGCTGTAAGATGACTGTCAGTACAAAATGTGTATTTGACTTGTTAAATAGGTTATACTTTTAAGATATGCTCATGGAGTGAGTTTGGCCTACTTGACGGAACAGGTATTACTCTCTGGTTATTCCCGTGAAACACAAGGTGGATAAAGTCTTTCCGGATTTCTTTTTTTTTTTGCAGGGGGGGGTCCATTCGTGGGGCCTGAACTCTGGGCCTGACACTGTCCCTCAACTCTGCAGCTCAAGGCTAGTGCTCTACCTCTTGAGCCACAGCACCACTTCTGGCTTTATTCTTTTTTTCTTATGTGGTGCTGAGGAATTGAACCCAGGGCCTCATGCATGCAAGGCAATCGCTCTACCACTGAGCCACCTTACTAGCCCTCTTTCTGGATTTCTGTTTAAAATATCTTTCTTTGAAAGATCATATCTATTCTCACTAAGAGGTAATCAGCCCCATATTTATTATGGTTGAATATCCCATCATATTGACTGAAAATCGGTATTGTGGATATGCTTATTAGATATTACTTTCAAAAACGAACAAACAAACAAAAACCATGTGTCTTCTCCATATTGTGGATGTATTTGAATTTGTTTTCTACATGCAAATATATCTTCAGTAATGGCTCTTTTTTGAGAGTAACTATAGCAACTTTAATAAATAAGACTTTCTAATATCTTTTTCAATATAAATACCATCCCAGAGCAAATCTTGCAAATTCTGAAAAGTCTTTGACTATTTTAGTATTATTTCAGTTCATTGACTATAGAGCTAAAGACATTTCTGAAATAAATATTGTTAAGATCTGAAAATCTAAGTGGGTATATAGGCTTTTTTATGCATCATTTTATGAAAATACAGTTTTTATGAAACTAAATGAAATTGAATAAAAGCATGTACCTGAATTTGGTAAGCTAATTATCAATATAACTTTGTTTTCTATTAACACAGTCCTTTTAATGTAGATGATGCAATTAAATTATTTCCTTTGTGTCTCTGTACTTCAGTTATTTTTAGAATCTTTGTAGTTATAGGAGTGAATTTGTAGTATAAATAAAGGTCTTTTAAAATTATTCGGATTAATCTTGTGTTTTGTGTCCTACTCCGAAGAAAATGAGTTATTTTCAAGTGTTAATAGTTTATAATTGAATCTTCAGTATCATAAGAAATTTTTAAAAATGCAGTAGTATTGATGACTTTTTAAACCAATTTTATTCACAAGTTGGAGAGCCTTTAATTCATGCTTACGTCTTGGTGTCTATGATTTTTAATCTCTCGTTCCTAACATAAATGATAGGTCAGGCTGCATTTTTGGGTTTATGAAAGGTGGGGGTCAAAGGTGATTTTTGTATCAGTCTTGCTTTAATAGTATTTTAAAGTAGTACATTTCTCTCAAAATTTTGGGTATAAAAAGCAATCAAAATACTTGTAATGGTAAACAACTTAGGTGAGCCACAATGTGGAAATGATTGGTACATAAGACCTTCAGTGTGTTTCCATTAGGAATTGGGGAGGTCATTCTTTCAGTAAGACTGTGTTAAACAGAGATGTGGTCCCCAGGGAGTGCAGTGTTGAGTCATGGGATAGAAAGTGATTTCTACTATTTTGAGCTAGAAATCAAGAATATTATAGTTTAGCAGTTCCTTTCACTAGGGAGGTATGAATTGATTATGAACTTGGAGTTTTCACATTACAGATAACTATTTTCTAAAAAAGATAAAGTGAAATATTATTATAATGTACACAATAATTCTGGGAAATTTTCCTAGATTTAGTAGACTAGGTGCTGGTATTTTAGTCATAAAATATAATGAGGTAATTTGATACAGTGGGAGATGGGCTAACACTTACCATATGTGCAATGTTGTACTAGTAACTGCAATTTTGAAGACTTCAATATCACCATCTAAGAATTAAAAATGGAAGTAGTTCCACTTTATGGAATGATTGTGAGGATTAAATTAGATACCATAGTTAAATTACTTGGAAAAGCAATCAATCCGCATTTGATACTTTCTACTTGTTATTTTATCATGTGATGAATTCTAAGATTTTTGCTGTAATTTTATATTGTGTCTAATTAGGATATGAAATGTGATATAATGATATTCATTGCATTGGTCACTTCTCTGTCATTATGAGGAAAATACCTGCAAAGAAATTTCCTGAGGAGGAAACTATTATGTTGACTTATGGTTTAAGAGAACGCAGTTTAAGATCAGATGTCTCCATTGTTTTTAATTATACTTTTTTAAATAGTTGTTCAAAAGAATTTCCATTCCACAAATCAGTTTATAAGTACAATGTATCTTTACATATCTTTCCCACACCCTTCCAAACCTCACCCTACTTTCTTTTTTTCTAGTTTCATACTATCTGCATTGAATATTATGCCTTCACTCTCTTCCTCCATAACTCACTTTATTCCTTCCCTTTGACTTCCCTTCACATCTCCCAAGTGATAGATTCTGGTATTCATTTTGTTGGATTAAAAGTTCAATTTTATAAGAAATTACACCTTTTAAATACTCCTCAGCAAATAGCATGCTTTGGTTAATACTGTTGTGTAAACTTACATAAAGTTCTAGCTTCCAAATACGTGACAGACCATGGGTCCTTTATGTGTCTGGCTCTGATACATATATTTTGCTTTTAAAATATTTAATATGTGAATATTTAAAAATTATTTTCTTAATTTTATATGGTTGTTGAATTCAAATATATTTATTTTTTATAGTTCTAAACATATTTATCCAAATAACAAATATTTACTGTATTTTTAAGAAGCACATACTTTCTTAAGAAAAGCTTCATCACCTGGTCACTTTTTTGGTAAATATTTGTACTTGAATTAAAAAAAATAATGTTTGAGCTGGGCATGGTGATTTGTTGTTTCCATTTTCTAGCTATGGTGGGAACTGAAAATAGGGTTTGTGATATGGGAGAGCATGAGAAACTATGAGACCTGAAAAAATATCCAGAGTGAAATGATTAGAGATCTAGCCATATTGAGCACTGGCTATCATATACTAAATCTTGAGTTAAAACACCAGTCACATCAATCTTTGTCAAAAAAAAAGAATACATGTTTTAAAATGTTTATTATTGAAAAATTGTTTGCAAAGGTTCACATATCTTCTATTTCTTAATTTTCAATTTACTTAATCTATAAGAATCCAAGTATAAGCCAGGCGCTGGTGGCTCACTCCTGTAATCCTAGCAACTCAGGTGTCTGAGATCTGAGGATTGCGGATCAAAGCCAGCCAGGGCAGGAGAGACCGTGAGACTCCTATCTCCAATAAACCACCAGAAAACAGGAAGTGGCGCTGTAGCTCAAGTGGTAGAACACTCGTTTTGAGCTGAAGAGCTGAGGGACAGCGCCCAGGCCCAGAGTTCAAGCCCCATGGCCGACCAAAAAAAAAAAAAAAAAGAATCCAAGTATATTGTGACTATTTTATTTCTACAAAACTTTAAAATAGTATCAGGAATATTCTGATTTCATATGTTAACATACTTTTACTATTTGTGATAATTTCCTCTTTAATATGATAATATCAATATTCCAAATGAGGGTATGTGGTGTGTGTGTGTTTGTGTGTTTACGTGGGTTTTGTGTGTGTGTGCTTTGTGTGTACTTTGTAATGCTTGGGAGATCACACCATTGTTCAAATAGGGTAGGCTAATGTTTTACTACTGAGCTCTACTGTCTAGTTATAATCTAAATACTGTTTTAAATTATGACTTTTAAATTTTCATTGCTAGCATTTTTTTTCAAAATTATTTATGATAAAATGTGATCCACCTATTATGCACATTAGCAATTTTTATTATTATTTTATTGGTATTTAGAATGTTTCCACTGTCTTTCCACTTCCAAACACTTGTGTTTTTTATTGATAAAGATTTTACTTTGTTTCTTTTCTCTCTTCATTCTTTTTCCTTTAGAGTTTACCTATTCTTTCTCTTATTTCTTTGGAAATTAATTATCATATTTCTATTACTATTTCATTACATTGTAACAGGTCTATACAATGCTATATTTTCTATTTTATTTTTTCCATGTTCTCTGACTCCCAGTCCAAACTTTTAGGTGGATTAAAAAGTAACTTGATTCAGGACAGTTTGATGATTTTCCTCAATCTCTTCTCTGAAGTTTTTCTGTTTTTTTTTTTGAACCACAATACCAATGACATACAACTCCTATGTGGTCCATCATTCTATCACCTCTCACTCTGCTCTGTTGTACAGCTCAAGTCATTATCATTCAATTTATTATGCTATAGAGTTTTCTAAATCTTAACTCATTCCTAAATTAATTTTACTAGCTTCAAGCATTCTCTAAAGATATTTTTTCTATATATAATATCTAGGGTCTTGTGTTTTCACAAGGTGCAAAATATGAGTGACTATCAAACATCTAGATATCTCTGTAGAATATTGGTCAACCTGCTCAATAGACTTGAATATAGGTCAGTTAGAAAAATCTTGTAAAATGATGTAGCTTGAGCCCTCATACTAGATTTGAATCTTATTACCATGTTAAGTAATGAAGACAACATAGCTTTACTATAATATCAGACACATAAAATAACGTAACAGATTTGTCAAAAATAAATTATTATGTGGCTAGTGAAGTTGAGCATTTCTTTATGTGTCTGTTGGCCATCCTTCTTTCCATTTCAGAGAAGTTTCTCTTTAAGTTTTTAGCCCACTTATTTATTGGGATTATAGTTGTTTATTTGAGAATTTCTGTTGTGGGATTTCGATTCAAATAGATTTTTTTCTTTCTTGCGATTGTTCTTAACATATTTATAAGATGATTTCTTTGTTGTTTGTATGTCCCTCTCCCACAGTATAATCCCTGTTTTCACTGTATTTGTTGTTGATATAA